>NC_136812.1:36449582-36464582 GCF_951216825.1 Electrona antarctica
GGACACCAGATGACAGCAAAGTATATATATATATAATAGGGTTTAAGTGGTTTTAAAGAATGTTTACTAGCCATGTTGTATTTCCACTAGTCAGCATGTCTGGTCAAAGTGGTCATCTCAGTATGGCACTGGTTTTGTTGACCTTCTAAATCTGATTTGCTCTGGAAATTAACTCAGGGATTCCTCAACCAGACACTATAGTAAGACACACAGGAGCACCGGATTAATGGGTTTAGCTTTTAAAGAACATAGAGAAATGCTTGTTAATGCATTTCTCTACTTGGTACTCTTAAGGCAATAGAATTAGCCTAATACACAGATTGACTCGTAGCTATAGGCTAACTATAGGCAGTGCGGTGCTCAGAGTCAGGACATGCAGGGGCTGCAAATGTGCCTGTTAAGAACAAAAACAGATGTTATGCCTGAAAAAACAAAACAACTATAATCCCAATTCAGAAATTTAACCACTTAAACCCTATTATATAGACCAGATCAGAATGTTTGTAAACAGACGTGTAGAGCTGTGTTTCCGGGCAGATTGTCCAGAACAATAGCTATGTCTAGTTTGTCAACCAATAACAATATCAGGGTCCCGGCCGTCCTTCAAGAAAAGGTTAATGAATAATACTGCTCCGATGCGACTCTGCCAGCGTTATCTACCCAGAAATACAGTTTTGGTTGTGGTGATGTCATATTGATTTGTTCTACACTTCCATTGACTGGGGTCTGCCAGGAAAGGTCCTCTCCTTTTTTCCCTCATATACACCAAATCTCCTCTCCTAAATAGCCCTTGTGAACTTGTAGAGAGACTACACCATGGGGTCGGGTTATAAATTAAACATAATACTACTGTAACACCCAGTCCTCTGGCATTGATAAAAAGGTATCTGGGGTGCCTTCAGCAAAATGCTGCTGCTAAGAAAGGAGATCACATTACCACGATTATTGCATCTCTAACTGTGAGATTTAGAATTGATCTTATAATACTGTTAATTGCTTTTAAATCTGGACAGGGTCAGGCCCCTCGCCATATTTTAACGGCATGATATGTGAGCCAGTGTGCCTCTGATTCTCAGATGAAGACATTATACTTGTTCTGAGGTCACTCTGGGCTGAGGACTGTACCTTCGTCATCAGTTGCGTCATCAGTGCTGTAATGACTTGACACTACATGAAGAGATCATGGGATGATGGAAGCATTGTTATAAAATTGTTAGTTTCATTGGTTGGTTACAACAACACCTGTGTGTGTACGTGGCAGCTCCAGTATGTGGCAGCGCTCTGTGGACATGCTGTCCACTCTGGCTGACATCACTGTACTTCTGAATGCCCACTGTGTGGCAGCAGAGTCTCCAATTCTAATGGCTATTGTCTGATTAGTTTGCCATGTTTAATCCATCTTGGTGCTTTTAATTGGTGATACTGTGCCAAGTATTCTATTTTATGTCCCCCCCCCCCTCCCTCCCCATGCAGGTCATTGATGTTTTATACCAACTTCTTTATGATAATATCACAATTTAGAACACATGGACGCAAGCACGCACGCACACGCACACACACACACACACGCACGCACACACACGCGCACACACGCGCGCACACACACGCGCACACACGCGCGCACACACACACGCACACACACGCACGCACACATGCACACGCGTTGTGCGCGCGCGCGCGCGCACACACACACACACACACTCACACACACGCACGCATGCACGACCTATTTTGACATTTTTTACATATTGAACCCTTGCTCCTCGTCCAGGTATAATAAGAACTTGTAAAGTGGGGTTTATAATTGGCTGTGTGTGCGTGCGTGTGTGCGTGCGTGCGTGCGTGCGTGCGTGCGTGCGTGCGTGCGTGCGTGCGTGTTGACTCAGTGTGTGCCCTGTTTTGGGCATGACAATAGATAGATAGATAGTTAGGTAGATAGGAAGGTAACTAGGCAGACAGACAGACAGAGAGACAGACAGACAGACTGTCTGTCTGTCTGTACAGGTAATTTTACTTAGTTGGCATTAATTAAGTATTAATATAGCATTAATTAACAATGAGTATTAACACAGACAAAGAGGGAATGAGTGAGGGAGAGAGAGGAAGCAGAGAGGGAGGGGGAGAGAGAGAGAAAGAGAGAGAGCAAAGGGGGGGAGAGAGGGAGAGGGGGAGAGAGAGAGGAGGGGAGAGACAGAGCGAGATCAGGGGATGGCTACGAACAGGGGATTTGCATCAGAGAGGGAGTGAAAGAGAGGGGGGCAGTGACAGAGTGGTCATACACACACTCACATGCGCACACACACACCCGCACACTCCCCGTTGTCTCTGTGTCCCCGGCCAAAGCGTGTCAGTGAGGCAGTCAGTCAAGTCAGTCAGTCAGATAGTCAGTCAATTATGTTGGTGTGGGTGTGGAAATGTTGAACGAAGCTCCCAGTCGTCTGTCCTCTCTATGACCAAAACGGTAAGATCACTTCATTCAGTTTGACCGGTCCCCATCCCTCTAGTTCCCTTTATCTGTCCACATGTTTCCTTCTACTTTTTTCTCTCCGTCCCTCCCAGCACCTCTCACTGTGGTGCGTGTCCGTCCATCGGTCCGTCCGCCTGTGTGCGTCTCTTTCTGGGACACTGGGCCCGCGGCCAGGTTGAGGCCTCCATGGAACTCATGGTTTTTCTGCTTTCTGTTATGTCATGTTTTAGACCAATGTGGTGGTGCCTGTAGTTTGGGCTTAATGAGCAGTGTGACCAACTGGAAGAATTATTACACATTAAAATACTTTTACTGGACCTGTACCGTCCATTTGGTTACAGTTGTACATTCCCAGAGTTACGAATGGACAAACTAACACTAAATTAATATTGCAAGTAGTCTATACTTTTATTTACCGAGGAGCCCTTTGCTGTTTTGAGTTTATATCCCTGTGTCACGTTAACAGCTACAGTATGTTGAAACTTAATAGTTTGATAAGACATGGGAATGTTTGTAAATTAGACCACTAAGACCTTTATCACCAATAGGCCTACATTTAATTCAAATATGTAGAATAACTAACTGACATGTTCAAAAGTAAGATGTTAATTTGTGGTAATGACAGTATGCACACTTGTCAGAGTAGTCACTATACATGTCAAAATTACTGCACTCTTTCAACACAATTAATGTTATTACTAAATTCATTTTGTTATGTTCTTTCCATTTTCATGCTTGAGTTATTTTAGAAAGAGTTGGGAAGGATTAATCTATAAACCGATATAATTATGTCCTAATTGGATTTAGTCGTACGAAACTTGTGAGTCTTTCTGTCAAAAATGATTAAGGCCTTTAAAGACTTTGCTTTATAGCTTTTTAGAATGCTTGAATTATGTGGCCAAGAGATCTTTCTAGAAATATTACAATGATGTGCCCTATTGTGTAGCTTCATCTGCCTCTGATATTAGTCATCTCATCTCAATGTTATTGTTTCATATGGAGTTTGAGATGTGAAACAGTTACCCTGGACTTTTTTAGGACGAGTCTATTACACAAGGCATATTTATTAAGTTAGAACTACAAACCTGTTATTTGCTTGTAAATTGTGTGATTACATTTTTAAAGTTGTATTAGCTTGCATGATTAGCTAATACAATCTATTTTGAGACACAGGTTTTCAAATCAGCACAAATGCAGCACACACTAGCAAGACTAAAAATATGTTCTGATGCATATAGCTTCAACTTTGTGATTCTGCTATACAAATAAAGAGTATTACTTTGCACACCATGAGAGAGAGAGAGAGAGAGAGAGAGAGAGAGAGAGAGAGTGTGTGTGTGTGTGTGTGTGTGTGTGTGTGTGTGTGTGTGTGTGTGTGTGTGTGTGTGTGTGTGTGTGTGTGTGTGTGTGTGTTTAAGGTGGTGAACAATGGGGGATCTGTCGAGGATTAGCAAGTTAATACTATAACACACAAACAGTTCAGACAGACATACACTTTAATACACACATTCATGTGTGGTGAATTCATTATAGTTATAGTGTTATAGTGTTACATGGATGGTCATCCATGTAACCCAGTTGAATCACTCATATAACATTTTTTATTTATATGGAAAGCATTTCTTATTGTAATTAATATTTTGTAAGGGTGTGCGAGTTGACTAAGCCACCTAATACATTGTCATATAATTTATGTAAATTAGTATGAAGTGGTCAAGTGAATGAACCTTTAACTAGCTTGTAGATCTGTGCTATTTTTGCTGAATGTTTGCCTATTATGATATGCCCAGAATAGGGAATATAATTATGGTTGAGACTCTTGCTTATAAAAAATAAATTCTCCTTTTGATCACCCTTCCGCAGTGGGGACAACGAGATAAGGGCACCGGGACTTGCACTTTGCCACAAAAGGAACCTCACTTAATCACCAGTCTGCCGCTGGACACCTGACCAGGAGACGGACATCAGTCCCGCCGTTGTGTATGGACTGCACTGAGACTGCGGAGCGGGTTGGCGCATGATCCTGACACGCGAAACAGCCCGGCCGCCGAAAACCCTGTTCACCCCCGCAGACGCAACATGTCGTCTCCCTCCCTCCCGATGCCCTCCCTGCCCCCTAGCCCGCTCGCCATGGAGTACCTGAACGACTTTGACCTCCTCAAGTTCGAGGTAAAGTCCGACACCCCTCCGCTCGCTCCTCCTTGCACGTACCCCAAGTCCGGCCTCCCCCACCATGACCCCTCCAGCTCCCCATACCCTGGCGGCCACCCTCCGCATGATTCCAGTCTGAACTCCAGCCCGTACAACTCCCTGCCGCCCTCGCCCACGCTCAGTGACTCCCACCCGCCCCCGTCCGCCTCCTCCTCACTCTCCTCCTCGTCCTCCTCCATCTCCTTCCCCCTCTCCGACAGCTTCACGTCTGGCATCAGCTCCCAGGGCTCCCAGGGGAACATGGAGGGAAGCCCGGCCCCCCACCATGGGGGGCCACAGGGGCCCAACCCCGCCTCCCTGGAGGACCTGATCTGGCTGGCGGCGCTGCAGCAGCAGTTCGGAGGCGAGGTTCCTGGGGGGCCGGCCTCTCTGTTGGGGTCCCTGGGAGGAGGTCCTGAGCGGGGGGACAGAGAGAGGGGGGCGGTCGGCGGCTTCCTGGGATGCGAGGACGCTGTGGAGGCTCTGCTCAACTCTGCCGCCGCAGCGGTCAGCTCACAGGTAATGATTTATTATTGAATATGGACAATATTCTGTATTTCAGTGGTTCTCAAACTTTTAACTCTGAGAGTGTACAATAATTAGAACCAAATGGACCCGCTTTGATTCATTTTCAACTTTGAAACTGCTCTATAAATCAAGTGTGTGGTTGCCAAAAATATGTCTCCCATAAAATGGAGTCCTGCTATGAATTCACACCCAGGTGTTGCAAAAACCGCTAATGAAAGATCATAACAGCAGGCTGTTGCTTTCTTTCTCCCTCTCTCTTAAATTAGTGTCAGATGTCAGATGTCAGATAAAGTCAGATGTATAAGCGGCTAGCCAAAGGTTTGATAACCCCTGCTATAAACTCTCTGCATGTCCCTTGTCCTCCCTCAGTTCCCGAATCTCTCCCAGAGCTCCACCAGTAACCTGGGGGACTCGGGCAGTGACAGCGGTGGCGACATTAAGGGCACCGACATGTGCCATCGCCAGCTGCTCTTCTTGTCGTCCGGACCTCCCAACTCCAATGCCGCGCAGACCTCGGGCGCCTACCCACAACCTCTCAGCCCCCAGGGCCGACTGCACCACCACCACCATCCACACCACCACCATCAGCATCACCCCATGCACGGCCATCACCACCACCATCACCACCTCCAACTCGGCCAGGTATACAGACAAACATGTTAAACTAGACAAAGTGTTCCTTGGGGCACAGGTCTCCACCAAGGCAGGTCAGGTTATGGCCTCCTGGTGGCGCTATAATAGGCCAATGTGAAAAGGGTACCATTTATTCTTACGCCTTTGAGGGCGTTGGTTGATTGGTTGATTGGAGGCATTTTGTTCCAAAAATGTGTTTGGCTAAAATCCACCTGTTGGTGGCGCTATAACAGGCCATTGTAAAGGGTGGGATATATTCCTCAGCCTAGTAGGAAAGTCTGTGAAAGATTTCACGTAAATTGCACCCTGCGTTCATGATTTGAGGCTTTTTGTTCAAAACGGGCCAATCCTGCAAACTTTGAAAGCCAATCTTAGCCAATTAGGATGGAATATGAAATATCGGACAGATCCGTCTTGAACACATAACTGTAGAGATATTGTGTAACGATTTGCAGGATTTGTGGACAGAATCTGGAGGAGTAATATAAAAAAAAATGTTTTTCAAAAGTTGGCCTCCTGATGGCGCTATAACAGGCCGTTCTGGAAATTTTGGGGCAGAGGTTCATCGTTGGCATCCAGGGAGTGTGTGTGCAAAATTTGGAATCGACCGGGTTAACGGTGCCGGAGATTAGCTGTACACAGACGGACACACACACACACACACACACACACTCACACACAGACTCACACACACACACGGACGGAGTGCAAAACATACTCTCTCCCCATGCCTTCGGCCTGGTGGAGACAATGAAGTGACGGTTAAGTTATAGGGAAAAGCGATAAAGCAGTAATAAAGCAGTGGTTCTCAACCTAGGCGGGTCCCCACTTGATTTTTTTTTTGGGGGGGGGGGGGGGTCCAGATAACTTTGAAGTGCCGATTTAATGACTTTTAAGACCTTTTTAATAACTCAAGAAAGAAAAGAGAAAGACCATTACTGCATCAAAATCAATCAACAAACTATGCTATAAAAATTGGCAAAACATTGGCCAAATTGACAAAGAAGAAAGTGGCAAACATTTGTGAAAATAGACGATTAACGACTATTTTCACAATATTTATCTGTGGAACCGAGTCAAACTAAATTGAATGCCTCAACTTCTACATTCCAAGTGCTTGTCAGGGTGGGAGGTCCCCAGTTCAAATATGATAATGTTTTGGGGGTCAAGGACTGAAGGTTGAGAAGCACTGGTATAAACGGCTGTTCACACCACACACTATAACTACGATTATAAAGATATTGTTTAAAAGATCGTTCTAACTCAACAAGTGGATGACTGAGTTCACACCACAGCTTTAACAAAGACAATGGTGAATGATACAGTAGTTATCGTTATAGCGCTTGGTGTGAAAGGCCCTTAAGACAGCAATTCTCAAAGCGGGATCCAGGACCCCCAGGGGTCCTTGAGGTGGTTCCGGGGGTCTCCAGCTAAAACTATTGGTCGTTAGGGACTATACGGACCAGAGAGATCATAGAGGATACAAATGGAATGGAGTTATAGGGGTCTGTGGCCTTAATGCAAACAGGGGATCTTTAAAATATAAAAGTTTGAGACCCACTGGTATAGGAAAACAGCATGTGAGGCTTCAGAGGGTGAGGTGAGAGAGGGATCACACACTAAAGGATTTGGATCAGGAGGACATTAGGCTGCGATTATGAGCGTCTGTGTATAGACCTAAGTATCACTTGCAGGATAGCTCTCTAAAACTATAGGAAAAGTGCAGCTAATTTTAATCTTTTATAACCACTTTTAATTTTAAATCCTTAGCCTATACTGTATTCTAAATTGTGAGCATAAATTACAAGCACACTACTGTACATACGCACATGATGTTTGAAGAAATCTCCTGCTCGCTGTTGCTATTTATAGACACGGCTAAGGTCTGCTTGTGGAGGTTTGTCGCGTCACAAGCTCTCAAATCCCTTTTGTCTCACAGCTCTTGCACTGAATGAACATTTTACTGTCACATTTTATTGTCACGTTTGAATGCGCTGTGCCCATGCTGTAGAGCAGCCTAGTGGGTAGAGAGTGAATGCACTGTGCCCATGCTGTAGAGCAGCCTAGTGGGTAGAGAGTGGCCGTAATAACAATACCGGCTCTGCCCAAAGTGTCAAAGTGTCCCTGTAATAATAATAATAATAATAATAATAATATTAATAGCTTGAATTTATATAGCGCCTTTCATGAACCCAAAGATGCTTTACAAAATGTACCAACAACAATCAACAACTATAGGCCATAAGCCTGAGAGAATCTGTGTCTTTTCAAGGACGCCTTAAAAGAGTCCAGTGTTGGAGCAATCTCTATTGGGAGAGAGTTCCACAGGGTGGGGGCTGCCACACTGAAAGCTCTGTCCCCTGTGTAAGACTCCCCGTTCCTTCCCTGTTTATCTAAGAGTTCAATAGCTGTTTGAATTGCAAAAAAAAGTGCCGGAATATAAATGTCAGTATGGTGACTCTGTAGGTGTCATTCTGTGGGCTTTGACTGGATCTTTATTCAAAGACCTGCCAGTCCTTGTCTGAGCGGCTCTCCACTGTTGAACCAATTAAGACTTTCTGAATGAGTGAGTAATTGAGACAAAGTCAAATCCTGTGAATGAAAATATACAGTCATCTGGGATGCCCTCCGTTCCATTTGCTCTGACTGGAAGTTCACTACAGGTCATCTATTGGCTTACCCAGAACCCAGAACCTTCAATAACCTGACATTTTCCAGAACCTGTGACGTTCTGTGATGTCTTTGTTTTGTTTTTGTTTGTTGGTTTCTATTATAAATAGAGCCTCTAAAATGCCCTTAAAAATAGCAAAAATAAACAATCTAATTATAGAAGCTCTGGGTTCCCAGCCAGAACACAGGCTTATAGTACTACGGTACATCCAGAGCAGGGCCCAAAGGTTCTGAGACCTTATCAGAAATGAACTTTTATGACATTCTACCACAACACACAAACCACATAGTGTGGCATACCTATGCTTTGACTAACACCAAACCACAACAAATGTTTTTTTTCTCCTTTTATTTTCTATCTTTAATTTTGAGATTTTTGTCCTGGGGATTGAGGGTGGAGGAGGGTGGGATAGTTTAGGGGAATAAGGTTTTTATTTTATTTTTTTGTCACCAACACTTAACACAGACCTAATAGTATATATCTGATTGCATGTCATGTGAAGGCTATTCTTACTTGATTCTTGAATTCTTTTCATAATTTGTGACTTATTGCCATCTACGCTCGCCCCTGGGCTTTTGTTTAAAAACTTGAATAAAAGGATTTGAAAAGAAAAAGAAAGAAACTGGGCTGTGAAGCGCATGAGATCAAACCCAGGTGTGAAATATGTTGAACGCCATGGTTCACTATTTTCTTGTAATCCATGAAGAGCCAAAACACTTGTATGTCTGTTTAAGTATCAAGTGGTCTGGAATGGTCTCTCACGGTGCTGTACAGCATGTAGAGCACAGCATGAGTGTGTGCTTATCTTAATATCTGCTATTATTGCTGTGTGTAATCCTGATCAGTGTCACTCACGCTAAATCAGATTACATGACAGATTATGGATCATGGAACATGTATCACAAAATGTGCCCCCTGACAGTCACTTATACACCTGACACACCTTGACACGTGTTGTGTGAGCACGAGGCCCCCCATATGCAGCGTGGCATTTAAAGGTATATTCAGTGATTTCACTTAATTCAAATATCACCTCTTTTTTTGTTTTGTTGTGATAATCCTCCCTACTATAGAGTGTGCTGACCATATAAGGAGTTCATCCCTGTCCCCAGTTAACCCCTGGGGTCAAAAAACCTTATGGTTTCGTTTTTGGCTAGGTGGCCCAGCCTTCATCCAATCAGGATAGAGAGGGGTCTTCCGCCAATCATGATCGAGCGGGGGCGGGTCTTGGTGTGTGTTGGAGCCAAATTGGCTTCCTATTTCATTTTGTTTTGTTTATTTAAATGAATGTTGTGAAATTGCTAATTAATGACATCATGTCACTCATGTGTCAGTCAGAGGGTGGGTGGTTACCTTGGTAACCCATTATTACCTGTCAGGGTGATGGCACTCAGGTGTGCAATAGGTGAAGCCAAACAGTTTTCGACCGTGACACTGTGCTGTTTGTTGCTGGCGGCATTCATGTCCTGTTTATATCAAGTGAGTTGATCTATGGCTTTATGTGAATAAATGGATTGACATAAATGACACAACTCTCTGGACATTGAATTTTATGTGCACGCGTCAAACTTAAGCCAATACTATTGCCCCTCGCTGTAGGACCTATTGGTGAGGCTCTACAGTGTGCGTGCTGTTGGCCTGTCGCGTGTCTTGTGCGTGCATGTGCACAAACTGCACATCTTGTTACCGGGCGGACTGGGGTTTTTTCCAAATCACCAAAATCACTGAATGCTCCTTTAACTCTATCTCTACCGCTAGCTGTTAGCTTAAACCCCAGTTCCCAGTGCCAGCATACGGGTTCACTTTAGAAGACAGAGTTTTCCTCCACAATGTAGAGGTTGCTTCCACTCTGTTACAAGTAAAAGTACTTGAGTAAAAGTACAGAAGAATTGGCATCAATATGCCCATGTATGGGCTATAACCCTAAATTATAGCTGCTATAATCATCAGGAAACTCCATATATGGCCATAAAAGGACAGACAGACAGACAGACAGACAGACAGACAGACACATACTGAGATCTCCATATGAGCAGAAAAGTGACAAAGACACACTGAAGGTACTGTAGCCTACCTGACAATGGGTACAACAGGTATTGTATAATCGGATGGGGCATGCATTCTTGCATCGTTCCAGAGTAGGCTGGTGTCTAGTTAGATTAAACTGTCGACCAACCTCATGCCCAGGTCCCCCAGGGGGCGCTTGTAAAAGGCCCTGGGGAACTGGGCCGATTGGCTCGGTCCATAGGCCAGCCATGGCTCAGGGTCAAAGGTCAGGGCCAGATTACATACAGTATGACGCGTAGTGAGCTCATAGATTGGCAATTTTCGACCAAGATAAGCGTCTCCGCCTCTGATTATGTCACCTAAAACATCTCCCTTCTTCCTCCAGTGAGTCAAGGAAGCTTTGAGAAGGAAGAGAAGTGGTCATGTGACTGGGCTGCGCCATGACACTTTCATGGACGCTTTCATGGGAGCCAAACTACCCGGAAGTTTGGCAGAATGAGAGCTCAGTGACCAGCTCATGAACAAACATTATTTATGAATGACTGAGACCTTTTGTAAAGTAATCACTTCTGGAAAATAACAGAAGACATGTAACACATTTGCCTCCAGCACATGTATGGTTCACTCACTAAATATGATTCAAAGTGGAACGTGTTCCTCAGTCATGTTGCAGGTCCTTGATGTGATCCATGGTCAGGCAATGCCCTTTTGATTGTTTACTGTATTAGTATACATATGATACGGTTGATGATGCTGTGTGTTTGGTCGTGTAAACTAATTTAAACTTTTAATTTGATTTATTTGTATTTTTATTTGTTTATCTTGTCTATCCTTGTTTTATATTATGTTTCTGTGTTCATACATAATGTCCATGCATACGTATTCTGTTGTTGTTGTTGTTGCTTGTGTTTGTTTTTTCTGTTTTCTGTTTTCTGTATTTGTAAAAAATCCAAATAAAGTACTGATCATAAAAAAAGAAGACATGTAACACATTATTGTCTGCTGTGTTGCTTTTCGATGTGTACACTGTAATTTTTATAGAGGTATGGTATCTAAAGAGCACAAAGTACCTTTCTGAACATACCAAGTATCGCGATACTTCCCACCGTTTCCTGTCTGGCAGCCAAACTTGCGATACTTCGGAGCCAGAAACGATACCTGCTGCTGTTTAGATCCTCAGATAAGATTATATACTGTGCACTCTGTGCACATCGAAAAGTAAGTGATTAGAAAACAACCTGTGATATGTCTTCTTTTATATTCCTGAACCGATTATATGACAAAGGTCTCAATTGTTCATACATAATGTTTGTTATGAGCTGGTCCAGCCGGCTCCATTCACTGCCATGTATTCATTGCACTTCCGGTGTGAGTTTGGCTCCCATGAAAGTGTCCATGAAAGTGTCATGGCGCAGCCCAGTCACGTGACCACTCCTTCTCAAAGCTTCCTTGCAGTGAGTGAGTCACTGTGTCAAATTAACACTTTAATGGCTTCTTTGTCTGTTGGCAGTGTGCAGTGGACGATCGTTTCTCTGACGAGCAGCTGGTGAGCCTGTCGGTGCGGGAGTTGAACCGACACCTGCGCGGCGTGAGCAAGGACGAGGTGGTGCGCCTGAAGCAGAAGCGACGCACGCTGAAGAACCGAGGCTACGCCCAGTCCTGCCGCTACAAGCGTTTGCAGCATCGCCACGCGCTGGAGTCTGAGAAACATGTGCTCACGCAGCAGGTACACACACATTATACAGTGTACAGTATACTACACACACACACACAAACATACTGTAAGTACATGTACACAACACATACACCAATAAGACGCCCTGAGGTCGCGTGCACGCATCCACCTGGGTGACAGCAGACTGCTGGGCGAGCACTGGAGCTTTGGCATGGGGGGTCAGATCAACATATGGAATGAATTCTGTACTGGTCATATATGGAGCGTGTCTTGAGTGTACAGGGTTTGATGAGGTCAGATCAACATATGGAATGTCAGCTTCAGAAACAGGTCAGCTTCATATATTGAGATCTAAGGGTGGCAGCCCCAATATACTTTGGGGCGGGCCTGTCTAGAGTTTGAATGGACAGTCAAAAGGGAGACATAGAAGAGAAAGGACGGGTGGGGGTGGATCAGCTCCATATATGGAGATCTAAGGGTTTGAGGTTTGAGGTCAGATGTAGAGTCGCTGGCCGGCTCCATATGCAGATCTAGGTGATGATCCAGTCTTCTCCATCTATGGCTATCCAGGGTTTGATGAGGTCAGTGTCGTGATCTTCATATATGGAGACGGCCATATATAGAGCGTTTCATGAGGCGTGATGGACTGACGGCCATATATGGTGGTGTGACGTGTCACGAGGCGTGATGGACTGGCGGCCATATATGGACCTGACCGATGGACGGGTTTTGCAAGTTTCATAGTAATCTGTGACCTACAGTACGGTCGTGATAACATAACCATGCGTATAGACTACATTAGTAGTGGTTCCTGGAACCACCTCAGGGGTCCTTGATGGTATTCCAGGGGGTCTCCAGCTAAATTAGTTAATATAGCATAAAGATGAGTTCAACCACTGTTTTAAAACTTCGGATATTGTGGTGCACTGGTGCATTGTGAGTAATCATTTATTTATATCCACATAAGCGATACAACAGTCAGCAAATCTTGGACAAATACACACACACCCCGCCATATTTGGCGGCCACCGATAGTAGAAGAAGTTGGAAGCCTTTCTATGTACATGTCCAAGGCTGCCGGTGGGTGGCCAAAAATGAACACAACTAGATTGCGATTACAAACTACTAGCTCTGTGATGGTTTGGAGGAGAGGCTGGTATTTACTATTTAATGATTTTGTTCATAATAGCTTCCTCTAAGCTAAAGTCAAAGGTGCGGGCCACTTCAAGAATGGAAACTGATTTGGAGCCTTCATTGACAACAACAACATCTGGTGTGTTAGCAGAGAGATGTGCAAAGATGTCAGGATAGAGATGAAACATGGAAGGTTTGACACAGGAATGTTTGTACATTCTCACAGACAGACAGTGTAAAATGGTCTCCTGCATGTAAAACCAGACATCTACTCACAGCATTACAAATTGGTTTCTGATATCATAATGGTTATCATCATCATCGTTCGTGTATCATTATAATACATCAATGCGTAAATGCTCAACTCATTATACAACATGCCCAACAGAATGAGAATGCGAAAATTAGAATCTAATCACATGCTCTCTTTTGCTCTCTCATGCGTGGCATACCTTTCATTCTTATTCTGACACTGAGGCCTGATTTAAACTGAGTTGCATGATCTGCTATTTCCGGTGGGTGACACAATGTGCAACCACCTCACATAATACACCTCATGCAGTGATGACAGTAATGACACCATCTCTCTCTCTCTCTCTCTCTCTCTCTCTCTCTCTGTGTCTGTATCTCTCTCTCTTTCTCTCTCTCCACACAGTTGGAGCAGTTGCAGTGCGAGCTCTCTCGGGTCATGAGGGAGCGGGACGCCTACAAGGCTCGCTACGAGAAGCTGGTCAGCGCCAACCACGGGAGCGGCGGCGAGGCACCCCCACCCGCCGCACAGCGCCCCAGCAACCCCACCTCCCCGCCCCCCGACTACTTCCTTTGAGCTCACCCACCCGGAGGGATAGGACAAGATAATGAGAGACTGGCTGCTGGGGGTGGAGGTGCTGCTTTGGAGGGTAGGACCAACCTAAGTGAAGTAATCGATGATAAGTGACCAGACTTGGGGAAGGAAGAACGCAGGGTGGCGTTTGAGAGTGTTTGTGTGAGAGGAATAGTGTGTGTGTGTGTGTGTGTGTGTGTGTGTGTGCGTGCGTGCGTGCGTGCGTGCGTGCGTGCGTGCGTGCGTGCGTGCGTGCGTGCGTGCGTGCGTGCGTGCGTGCTTGCGTGCGTGCGTGCGTGCGTGCATGTGTGGGAGAGAGAAAGAGAGAGAGAGAGAGATGGAGGTGGTTGAGTATTAGAGATATTCAGGTTCAACTGTGAAATCCGCCACCTGAGCAAATCAGGTGGAAGCTGACTGTTTATATACAGGGTTAGATCATCCACGCCAGCGTTGCTTCACTGATTCAGTTTGGACTTGCTGTTACACTGTGAGGACAATGGGTGCAAGAAGGACAGGGAAACCGGCATTCAGCACCAAACCTACAAACCGGCCCCATTAACCCTGCCATCAAAAACTATCTCCACAAACTGAATCATGGGAGCGCAAAGGCTTGGAATTGCGTTAACCCTGTTCCATTCGTCCCTAACACTGCTGAGCATATTTATCTATGCAAACATTAGTTTTTTTCCTTTTAATGGCGAGAACGTACTCTCTGGATGGCTGTGTTGAATCCACACCCTAACACGTAGTTTTGTTTCTCCCGTAAGCTGCTATGGACTGAGTATAGTGCTGTGGTGATGGATGTGATGTGCTATAGGGCTGGGCAATGTATCCACGGCATGCAGTTGTACTAGCCAGCGAAAGCCTGGATT
>NC_136812.1:36469582-36649582 GCF_951216825.1 Electrona antarctica
CGGTAGCCATTCCCATTGGCTCCCTTCCCTGATGAGGTGCTGTCAGTACAGTATAGCCTACTCTTTTGCTCTCCTGAAAAGCTTCAGGAAATGTTTTGTTCCTGCAGCAGTCCTGATATTTACTCTGTGTACAATGACTTGCATATTATTGTAACATTATTGAGTCCATACTGTATATGATTGCACATTTGCACCTTTTTTAACATGTTTATAATGTATTGACTGTACACTTTAGCTTTCATTGACCATTTGGTGGTGGTTGTTGAAATGGAGCTATAGGCCTACATATTGAGTATAGGTACAACCTTTTGGGCATTAACATTATAGTCCATCCTATCCCAGTGGTTCTCAAAGTGTGGTCCCCCTCAAGGAGCCCCCCCTCAAGGCTCCTTGAGGGGGGGCTCCAAATGGACCCTTGTAGGTCTGTAACTGTGAGAATTATTGGGATCTTTGACATTAAAAGTTTTGACAACCAAAATCCTCTCCTCTCCTATCTTCTCCTCTCCTATGCTGCAGTGTGACAGTATGACACTGTCCAGCATCCCAACTGTTCGCAGGGGAAGCACCCCTCTGCCCATAAAGCACCAGCTGAGGCGGGAAGAAGCCGTCCATGACGATTGTGATTGGACGTTAGGTGTGCCTGGACCCTCTGCTCCCCCAGTCATCTTCTGCCCCGTGTTGGATGACACCTTGGTGGGGCCGGTGGTTGAGCGCAGGCCTGATGGGCCTTTACGGGTTGCCCTGCTGGGGCAAAACGGGGTGGGGAAGACATCCCTGGCTATCGCCTTAGCTGGGGACACAGACAGGACGGCTTCTGTTGATTCTGAAGGTGCACATGGCTGTGTGCATGCTTGCGTACGTTTGTCTGTGGGCCCGTACACGACGTGGTGTAAATAGCAAGAAGATATGTACATTGATGTAGGATACGCAATAATACTCATGTAATTTCTGTGTGAAAATTATTAGAAGATTTGTTGTTTTAGGGCAGTGGTTCTCAAACTGGGGTCTGGGGATCTCCAAAGGTCCTTGAGGGGTTCCAGGGGGTCCCCAGCAAAATGTGTTAATATAGCATCACAATCAGTTTAACAACTTTGACCCTATTTTACACTTCTACACGCTCACAATGCAATGCATAGTCTTTTTTCAAAAAATCTTGGGAAAAATGTAAAATAAATTGTATGGGGGTCCCTCCCTGCATGGCACAGAGCCTTTCCAGATGGGTGTCTGCGATCAAATGCATATCAGGTCCTTGACATGAAAATATTTGAGAACCACTGATGTAGGGTGAGTAATAGCATACTGGTGTCTTACGCTCTTGTTATACAAGCCGTGGAAGATGTCCCCGTGGCACTGCATGCTGATGTCATTGTGCTGCCTGTAAAAATCTCTGTCGAGCACACGGCAGCAGGAAAATGAATCAGCCCTCTCCCCCAGTCTTGCAGCCCTCTTGAGACATAACTGCTGCTTTTCCCTTGTCCCTGTCCCCAGGAGAGGGCTTTGAGCACACAGTCACAGTGGACGACGAGGACAGCACCATCATTATCTATGACAACTGGAGACAGGTGAGCCTTAACCCATTCAGGCCTGACCTCGAAATTTAAAAAAAATCTTCAAAATCCTCCAGTTTTCTGAAATAAATATTTTCACGATTTTTCAAAAATAGCAGACCTACAAGCTCGTAGCGCGCCACTCGGTGGCGCGCTATGAGCTTGTAGATCTGCTATTTTTCAATAGCTAAATTATAACATAATGTTTAAAACACCAAAAGGGGTTCCCGCCCAGAATAGGTTAAACAATGCCTCAGAGAGCCATACCCCTCCCTGCTCTTCTTACTGCATGGGCCACTGACAGACACTCCCCTGCATGCCTCCCTTCAGGGTGCCCTATCTCTCCATCCCATGCGTCCTTGGTTGCTTAGCGATCAAGCCTCCGTTGTTGTTTATGTGACGTGCTGTCAGGCAGAAACCATGTATGTCCATATTCCAACTTTTTTCTTGTAAAGCTTGTAAGAGCTACTTGACCAAGTAGCTTGTAAGAGCTACTTGGTCATTACTATACCAGTGTCACCCAGACGTATAGCAAAAACAAGTTCATGATGTGTCGCAACAATGCAATGTGTTTTGAGCTTGTAGATTTGATATTTGCAAGTGTTTGTGCTGTAGGTATTGTAAATGTTGAACCAATGAAAAGTATTAACAAGAGCTTGTGACAAAATAAGGACTACATTGGATGCAGTGGAACACAGGTTCATTGTTATACATACAAGGTTTCCACTTTCCACCCGAAAGCAACCATAGGGCATATACCTTGAGTGTTTGTTTTCTCCTGTGTTCAGTCATGATGTTTTTTGGGGGCTCATGTTTGCACAGACAAGATGCCTAGGGGAACCACGCACAGTTGCTTTTCTGACTGACTGGCTGCAAAGAGCTCCTGTTTTTTTATGAACCACAAGTGATTGCTACGAGATAAAGTGAGAACAGGGAAAATGGTTCAACGTTGTTAAAACGGACAGGGAATGAGATGAAGGGATTCGATAAATCGTGATTGTTATTCTGTACATCCCCCTTTTTTGCTACATTTTACTATACCTGCCATTCTTTACTTTTAAACATTTTTGTATCTATATTCTTAGTGTTACATTACATTCAGTGTTCATTTATTATTATCAATATTATTATTATTATTATTATTATTATTATTATTATTATTATTATTATTATTATTATTATTATTATTATTATTATATGCTATTGCATTGTTATAGTGGTAGTCATTGAGGAACATGTATCAACATTTGGCTGCTGGTACCTGTATGAGCGAGTGACAAATAAACCCATCTTGATTCTTAGAGGAAGGGACCAAAGCAATATTGGAGAATAAATAACATTGAAAAGTAGGAAAAAACTACTACTGATTGGTTCAGAAACTTCAGAGCCAGCGTTTCAAGCTGAAACTTCAAAATAAAAGGCCCACCATTTCCGTTTCCCTACACCTTTAAGATGACGTAATGGTGTCTGTGTTGTCATACTATCACAGCGCCGGCTATTATCGGCCGTGGAATAAACCTTGTTTTGACCAGAAACGCCATTCCGGGCGCCGACTTCGCACATTAAGATGGCGCGCTCCAGTGTCACACTTGACCGGTATCAAAACATGCATGAAACATCGATTTACGTGAAATGAATAGATTTACGTGTTCGGCTGCCTTAGGCGGGTGACCAGACTAAAGCAAATCTACAGGATTTACGGGATAACACATACAATGAATTAATTCATTTTTAACTTACCGTTTTTTTGTTTCACCTCCCTGTGATTATTAGTTATCTCCACCTGTGTCCTATACAGTCCCTTACCAATCAATGTGTTGATTGTTGTGTTTACCCGTTTCTGGTTATGCCTGTGTGTATATAAACCCTCAAGTACATATGCCAAGAGTTCCCTGGGTGACTCCCTGTTGTTCCTAGTTCGTCATTAAATTTGTGTGCAGCTGACCTGCTTTGCCTCAGTGTCTCTGCTCTGCCTCGAAGCGGGTGCACCAATCTAGGCACTAACAACCCAGTCGCTGTACAGTAGGCGTATTCTGAGCGGTTAGTTCAGTGGTGTAAACTAGGTATACTCAAGTAGTAGTATAGGAGTATTTCCAATGTTCAATATGTTACGTTTACTTCTACTCCACTACATCAGGCAAATATTGTACTTTTACTCCACTACAATTATTTTTGACTTTATTGTCACTGTATGAGACATACAACGAAATTTTGTTTAGTTCATCCATAACGTATCAACAGAGAGAGAAAAATCAGATCCATCTGAAGTGAGTGGTACTGTACTGTACTGTACTGTACTGTACTGTACTGTACTGTACTGTACTGTACTGTACTGTACTGTACTGTACTGTACTGTACTGTACAAGCCCTCCTCCCTGGCCAGTGTGTCTCTGTGTGTTAAGCTATGCAACAGTGACACTTGGTGGTGAACAAACACTATTTTCGTGCTCAGACACAGGGAGGGACACACACACATAGCTGTCTATAGCAGTGGTTGCACCACTCAAAAAATGACAAAGAAAGAAAGAAACACGGATGGGGCAACTTCATGGCATAAAACTGTTAGTCCGTCATAGTCCAGTCCATTCATAATCAATGATACCTCGTGAAACGGGACATTCTGGATAATGAGTATTGAGTACTTTTACTTTTGAGTACTTTAAGTATATTTTGATGCCGATACTTTTGTACTTTTACTCAAATTGATTACCGGACTTTTACTTGTAACAGCAGTGGTGGAAAAATGACTAAAGTTATTTAAGTAAAAGTACCAGTAAGATGCCCTGAGGGCGAGAAGCGGCAAGGTCGCGTGCACGCATCCGCCTGGGCAATGGCAGACTGCTGGGCGAGCACTGGCGCTTTAGCATGGGGGTGTTAGATCAACATATGGAATGAATTCTGTACTTCCCATATATGGAGCGTGTCTTGAGTGTACAGGGTTTGATGAGGTCAGATCAACATATGAAATGTCAGAACAGGTCAGCTCCATATATGGAGATCTAAGGGTGGCAGCGGGGGCAGTGTCTTGAATGTACAGGGTTTGATTAGGGCCCAGGTAGGGCCTGGCCTTAATTTTCGGGCCTGTTGAGAACTCTAGTTTTCGCCGGCTGCCGGCCGCGGCTACACTAATAACTTTGGGGCGGCCCGTCTAGAGTTTGAATGGACAGCTATCAGTCAAAAGGGAGACATCGAAGAGGAAGGACGGGTGGGGTAGGATCAACATATGGAATGTCAGAACAAGTCAGCTCCATATATGGAGATCTAAGAGTTTGAGGTTTGTGGTCAGATGTAGAGTTGCTGGCCGGCTCCATATATGCAGATCTAGGTGATGATCCAGTCTTCTCCATGTATTGCTATCCAGGGTTTGATGAGACGGCCATATATGGAGCGTGTCACGAGGCGTGACGGACTGAGAGCCATATATTGTGGCGGGATGGAATGATGGAATGACTGACAGGTTTCTCTTTTTTTTTCCTTATAATTTTTCTCTCATGAATTTGCAACCCATTTTTTTCACCCAGTGTCAATTATCTAATGTAATCCTAGGCGCTACACTTCCTCTGCCAACCTGGGGGGGGGGGGCAGCGGACTGACCTCATGCTTCCTTTTATGCATGAGGAGTCCAAGCTGCTTCTTTTTCCTTGACCGGGGAGAGTTTCACCGGCCGGACGTAGCGTTTAGTTTAGTTTATTTGAACAACTTCACAGAACAGATTCAAGTGCACGGTTTACATCAGCAGAGAAGGAAAAAAAATAAATAATGAAGACCCGTGAAGGTGATCAAAAGGCATGGGCTGAAGCTTAAAAGCTTATAAGTGCCCATCCTACTCACAGCACAGCATTAGAAATACTCAGCATAATTATCAGTTTAACAATACATTAATCAGAGACAAAAAAAGAGATCAGGAAGGAACGCGTTATTCCGACCATCAGGCGCCCCCGGCTGGCCAGGGGGTGGTAGTTTAGAGACCAGTATTACTGCATGTTTTTGTGAGGGTACCTACCCTAGGGGACACGGGGAGAACATGCAAACTCCACACAGAAAGGCCCTTTCGCCAACCCCGCCTCGGGTATGGGCACTGAGGGAATCGAACCCAGGACCTTCTAGCTGTGAGGCGACAGCACTACCGACTGTGCCACCGTGCTCCTGACTGACAGGTTTCTCAGGTTTTCATAGTAATCTGCGTCCTATACAGTACGGTCGCAATCAATACAGAAATGTAGAAACACTTTAAACAACCCAGTCGCTGTACAGTAGTTTATTCGGAGTGGTTGAGGTCAATGAGGGAGTGGCACGCGCTCTTGATGCTGGCAAATGCATTTGGGACAGTGGCAAGTGGCAACCCCTTCACTGCTGATCACGTGGCTCAGTAATGCATTTGGGACAGTGGCAAGTGGCAACCCTTTCACTGCTGACCAGCTGGCTCAATATACTGCCAACTTTCATCTCAGGAGGCTGCACTGCGCTTCCCTAGGTGGAGATGGAGGCTTAATTACTCTAAACCAGCCCGCGCACCACAGCTTGGGAACCACTGCTCTAAACCCTATACCATGCTGCTGTGTTTTGCTGAAATAGTTTTTTTTTTAAAGATTAGGATACATTTGATTATAATGTGACTAAGACAACAGATGAAGTAAGCTATTTCCTTGTCTGTGCAAAAATAGGTGCGTAATGGCCTACTTCTTTTTCATGTAAATTACATTAATCTGCATTAATAGGAGGAGCCAGAGACTTTTGACACTAGTGGACCTCACTTCAACTGGGGGTTTAGAGTGAAATAAACATATCATATACACATACATATGTGTAATAAAATGTTTTGTGTGAATTTGTCTGCAAATGTGTCCACCAGGGGGTGCTGTGGCTTAACTATCCAACTATGGTTCCTTTAGCTCTGTATAGCTTCAGCAAATACCTAGTGTGATTGATGAACACTAGGTATCAGTACAGAGAGAGAGAGAGAGAGAGAGTGAGCAGGCATTACATGCTGGCACTTCAGAAATGCACTTTTTCTTTGACATGCAGTCACACTCATTTCTGTCAAAAAGAATGTCATGATTGATAAGCTGACGGACATCCTTCCATTTGTAATTCTCTTGTAATCGAGTTTAGTTTGAATGAACGTTAGAGACCTGCGGATGGCGGATTTAGCCGCATTTGCCGCCGATAACCGCAGTTTAGGGTGGATTTGGGTCATTAAAATATATTATAAATGAATATTGAATAAACCGCGGGTGAAATAAGGCGGGAAATAAATGAATGGCATCTAGTATATATAGGCTTATTATAGTTTTTAAAACACACAAAATCTCGGCAAAATCTCGCAACCACCCGCGTTTTTCATTGCTTCTTTCTTGCTTCTTTCTTATTAATAAAAAACACTCCCTCGCTCAATAAAGAAGAAAATCTTAAATGACATGCAATGTTTCAACAAAGACCCTCTTCAGGCATCTGAAGGTTTCTTCTTTATTGAGAAAGTGAAGAGGCAGTGTGCGGGTGTTTATTCTTTGATCTGTATGCGCCTGTGAAGGATACTCAACACATGCAGGGGTGCAAAATAACTGATTTCTTGTTTCTTGAAAGTTGTAGCCTACGGAGTGCGTCTGTGCATGCTGTTCAGCGAAGATGACTGCGACTCTCTTGATGTGTCACCAGTAATTTAAACGAATGCTACTGTTGTTGGTTCTTTGTGGTAATGTGTGTCACTAAGCCACAGGGAATCAACAGTCTATTCAGCTATTATACACCAGACTGGTCTGCCACTTTTAACCAGCAGGCACCACAATGACAGAGTGAATATGACCTCAAATGAAATTAGAATTTCTCTGGCAGTGAAGAACATACTGCACGGGGCCCCCAAATAATTGGCAAAACACTAACATTTTAATGATATTTCACCATTTGTCAGCTTTCTGATTGGTCCCTGATTGACTAACCAGCAGGCTCTTCTGCCATGTTTCGCCTTGTTTATGTTGAATTTGCTAAAACATCATTTTTGAAAATAACTAAAAACAAACATATGCCTAGTCACCATGCTGCACCTGTTTAAAATAAGAATTTAATTCACAGAATATCAATACGAAGCAACTGTAAAAACACGTTATTTCAATCGTAGTGGATGGAGAGAAAGGATTTGTCCTTTTTTTTCATGTATTCCTTGGATTATGACGCAACTTCCAAGTTTTGGTTACTACTCCAAATTCACTCAAAAACTCCAAAAAGCGCAAATGGGTACATAATGTGTGGAGTCATGTAATCAAGATGTATCAGTCAGATTTCACATCCTCCATTCCAATTGGCTTTGTGGGCCCTGGGTAGGCAGCTTTGCAGCATTGTAGTTTGGTTCTGTGAACCACACAAGCCATTCACACCTACAATAAATGGTACATTGATAAATGCCTCAGTGGTGTGGTCATGTGTTCTCTGGAAAATCGACCTTGACCTACAGCAACAGCAAGGCCATAATGATTCATGCATTCCTTTTCCTGTCCACAAAGGCAAATAGAATCCCGTTAAAGGAAACATTGGTTGAGCTTTCATTCCTCTTCCCACCCCCACTTAATATAATGTAGATCTACAAGCTCACGATGCAACAGAGTATCTATACTTTGACTGTTTGACTGTTTGTACTGGTGCTAAGTGCTTTGTCCACCACTGACTGTGTTATTCTGTGTGTGTCCCAGGACCTGTCGGCTCTGCAGTGTGAGGTGTGTGTCTTGGTGTTTTCGGTCACAGACAGGCGCAGCTTCCACCGCACTGCTCAGCTCCGCCTCCTGCTGAGGGAGACTCAGCCGCAAACGCCCATCATCCTCGTGGGCAACAAGAGTGATCTGGTGCGCTCACGTGAGGTCTCCTCTCAAGGTAATCAATCACGCAGCCGACTCCATTACACACTACAAACATAAGGTAGTGTTGTCTGTTGTGTGGTACTCAGTACTCAGATTCAGATTCTTTACTAAGTAAAAGTAGCGATTACCACAATGTAGGAATACTCTATTAAATGTGAAACTCCTGCATAACCCCATTTATTTTGTAGTCTGAATCTGTTGCTTTGAAACACTGTCTGGCTGCGATGATCTCTGTGTAATCTAATAAATGTTGGACATTATTGCATCACTTAATGATTAAAATCAAAACAGACACTGAGGTGGACAACGGGCAAAATATGTAGGCAAATGTATCTATAATAATGGTTAGTTATCTATTCATTATCCGTTATCAGCCCACGAATGTCATATCGTGCCTCTGCCAGCCCAGGTTGCCTGTCTTCCCTTATTCAAAACTTATATTGTCACACCTTCTTTCTTACACACTTCCTGCCCCTCTCTCCTACCATTGTACCGTTTCTCTCTGTCATGGTACAGTGAGTGTTGACACTTGTGCAGGAGGCCTGGCTGTGTAGGGTGACATGTGGAATTATGTAAATAGAACAGTGCTGCTACACCACAGTGTAGGAGGATGACTGCAGCTACTATTATAGCAATGTGTGGAGTCACATCCACTACACTACACAGTATACACACACACGCACATGTGCACGCACACACACGCACACGTGCACGCACGCACGCACGCACGCACACACACACACACACACACACACACACACACACACACACACACACACACACACACACACACACACACACACACACACACACACACACACACACACACACACACACACACACAGTCAAATCTAAGCTGTTAACCACTCACTCTATTTGGTTTCATTTTTACACCTTAGACCTTTGACTGTGTATGAGATTAACATCCATATTCATCCATTCCCTCTCAGTGCACACACAGCATCTGATCTATTCATCATCTATCCATTTAGCTGGTTCACCCACACAGAAAGCCTCCTCATACACTGCACAATTCTGAGCAACAATTTTAACTCACGTTGAACTAAATGACATGTTTTTAAACTTTCTCATGCTACACACAGACCCCAAAATTGACTTTCATTTGGCAATAGACCCCCATTTATAATGAATCCGTTATTATTACATATAAAACATTCATTTTAAACATAATAACAGTACAATAAAAAGGAATAAGATAACCATACAATCTAAGCCTAACTATTGCTTTTGAAAAGAGAGAAAAAGTTGCATGTGCATTCCAGACAGTGTAAAATGTGTCCATTTGGGTGCAATCTGGGAACACATTTGATTAAAAAAAAAAGAAAAAAACTTTTTCTGTTTTCGTAGGATCTGTTTTGAGAGATTAATTGTCATCCCATCCCTCCTGCTATGAAGTGTCATTGAATAAATTAATAAATGGTGCATTTATATAGACTTCATCCCTTCACTGACTCTTCACTGACTCCTAGAAAACAGTCTGTGTTCAGAATGGCTGCACAAAATGTTGTCTTTGTGACCCACCGGTGCGTGTAGTTCTGTGTTTGTAGCCATGATGCAGCATTCTACTCTAGTGTACTGAGCGACAAAACATCCCCCTTCTTTAATTAGGTAATTTAACCTCTCATTAACAAATGAGGTTCCAATTACAGCTAATTAGAAAGAGAATAAACTGATCAGTTTAGATTTGTCTCTCTGCGGTGCCAGTAGCGGGCCACACAGCCTGGAGCTGCTCTGTAATGACGCATGCACTGTGAAGAGACAGTGTGCTTGTAATGCAACCGCGTTATGGTCCCAGGGGTCAGACTGAGGTGAGAGTCACTTGCTGCCTGCATCTCAGCAAACACGGGAGCCACTAAAAGCGATTTGTCATCTTGGCGAATGGCGATACGGATCGTTCTGACACCTCTTCAAGTTGCTGTTAAACCACATGAACCCTAGCGTTCCTGTTTAGGGGCATGACGCATTGTGAGCTTTTGTACATATTTGGTGTAGACTAGAGGGAAAAAGGGAGTAGACCAAGTATACATAGCTGCAGGGGACCTCGCCCATTTTCAACCTATCTTCAAATAATATAGAACATATTTTCTCTGTGTCTCAGAGGAGACCTGTGGACAAAGGACAATACAGAAACATGCCTACCAGTGACATCATCGTTGGCAGGTTAGGTAATTTGATTTCAAACTAAATTTCAACCTTTTTATTTTATATTTTATATTCTATATTCAGCATGCGAACTTTCGTATTCTATTAGCTTGGAATCACAGCCCTCCAATGAAACACAGGGTGAATACCCAGAAATGGTGCCATCTTGTAATGAGCATTAGTGAGAAGCTGAGGACCAATTACACGAAGATAAGATTGAAAATGGGCTCCTTTTGTTGAAAAATGGGAGAAATGGACTGAATATAGAAATCAACAGAACGACACCGATGTTAACAATGATGGACATTCATAAATGGACTGGAATACGTCGTTTATTAATGATGTATTTGAACCCTTGCACTGTGACTGTCATTTTATGTTTAACTGCAAATAAAATTTAAGTTTAAAAAAAAGAAAATGGGCTCCATTTAAGTATGGGCTTCACCCTGTCCTTCCCTAACCCCTCCCCCACCCTGCAGAAGCCACATCCAGCGCAGCGCTGTTCGGCTGCCTCTACCTGGAGATCTCCGCCTCTCTGGACCACCGCACCCCGGAGCTGCTGGAGTGCGCCGTAAGGCTGGCCCGGGGCCAGGCCCCGTGGCCCCCGGGGGCCAACGGGGAGGACATGGACGGCAGTGGGGGCCAGCGAGAGAGCATGACCACCCGCGCCAAGCGTTTCCTGTCCAGCCTGGTGCCGCGCTACCCCCGTGAGAGAGACGCGGGGGGCAGGTTTTTCAGGCAGAAGTCCCGCTCATGTCACGACCTGGGGGCTCTGTGACCTGCGGCAGACACCATACACGACAATCTGAGCGGACGGACTGTTGGGGGTGGGGTATGAGGGAGAGACAAGGAGTGATTGAGCGCTGGTTCTCAACGTGGTGTCCGGGGTCCACCAGGGGTCCAAATGGACCCTTGCAGGTCTGTAATTCTGAGAGCGTAAAAATGGAACGAAATGGACCCATAAAGGTATTTTTTTGACTCTCTGGGGATCCCCAGACCGACTTTGAGAAACACAGCGAAACAGCAATATCATGATTAGGATACGGATTGCGGAGATGCAGGCACATTATGGAGATGAGGGGGCGAAATGTAAATGTGGCCCAGTGTGCCGAGAGGTGACTATTGTGAGTGATGATTATTACTCATCATCGCTGTCAAGTGGAAATCTTGTATCTCCAAAATCGTTTTCAAGAAATGTAAAAGAAAAAGAAATGAAAAGAAAAATGGATCCAATGGATCCAATGTAGTTATTATTTAGTCACAAGCTCTTGTTACGATGTGAAATATGGAGATAGGGGTTGGGTTTGGATGATATTTATCATGGGTTATTACAGATAAATGTGTAGATCAAAAAAGATTTACCCGGACCCCCATCTGAAAATATGGGAACCCCAGAAAAATTGCCAGGAACCCCAACAAGATTTGCAAAATCTACAAGGTCACTACGCATCAGTGTGTGACATGTTACAACCCTGTAGATCTGCAATTTTTAAACAGTATAAAACCGGGTTAAAGTCTTGATTTCGAAGCTATATCAACTAATATTGCTTGGGACCACCTGGAACTCCCTCAAGGACCCCACATTGAGAACTGCTGTGCTAGAGAACCAAGGCTCTGAAGAACGTTTCTACAGGTGCTGTTTTAGATTTAGAACACTTGTAAATATACACCGTTGTAGTAGTTACAAATGACACCTCCACCATTTTGAGAGCAAAAATTAAAGAAAACACTTGAGAGAGTTGTCATGTTTTGTGTCTCGCCTCACTCACCACTTTCACCCTGGTGTCATGCTGTCATCATAGGCGAACATTTTCCAAAATATTTACAAGTTCAGTTATGGGCTAATTCCACTGTTCATTGTACGACATAAATTATATAGGGCTTAAAGGACGGGCAAGTGATATTTTTTCTATTTTCTATTTCCAGCTTTAAGGGTGCGTGTAAACACAAACAAAGTCCTAACACAAACATTACGTAAACACAAACATTGAAGACAAAAGTGAGGAACGCAAATTGTGATTGGCCGGAAAGAGATGATGTATGATGATAAGAGCGCCCCTCACTTCACACTTAAAACATCATGTTTTTTTGTTATAAGGTTAAAGCACTATATCCTCATAGTTGTCATTGCTATATAGCGTGTTTGTTCAGTAACAGGAATCTCCCAGTCTCTGCAGCTCTTTAATAAAGAGAAAATACACAGGTGGGTTGTAAAATGTAACCTAATCAGGAGGAGAGCACCCATTTATCAGCGTATTTTGTATTGTGTTCAAGTTACAATTTAGTATGCTCATTTATTTGCGTCATTTCCAATTTCACTTGTTTGATCTGTATCCTGCCTGAGTTCTCTATCCTGATTGGATAAAACTGGTATCACGACCTGAAAATGCATTTTCTGAAGAGCTGGAAAGGAAACTGAAGAGCTGGAAAGGAAAGTCCCTGCTGTAGGAAACTACAGCAGGGACACTATAGCAGGGATTTTCAAATGATTTTGAGCCAGGGACCACTATCCTGACTAAGAGCAACCACTATTGTGTCGGTTAGACCCACCTGCCACAATAGTGGTGGGGGTTCATGCACCATTCCATGGGTTTAGAAGATTAGGTTTTCTTTTTCTTCCTTGTTACTCACTAATCACACTATCACAGGCTACATTCATGAGCTGGACAGAACAGAAGAAATCTCAAAGGCACAACTAAATGGAAACACAACCAGAACCCCTGAAATACATGACACGGTTGGCTTAGTTCTTGTAGTTTTTTCTTGTAGTTAAGAAGAGCCAGTGGTTCTTTTAATTTTTTCAAGTTAAAGATGCCCAAACAGATATACATTTGGCCGCAGAACGGATCCCCCATCTGAAAATGCTTTGTGCCAGGTACACCTGGAAGAGAAGATTTGTGTTAAAAGAAAATCCAAATTATTCAACATTTTCCATCTTCTATAAATAGAAGATGTACAAGCTTGTAGATCTATTTTTGAATAGCCAACATATACATGGATAAAGTGGTTAAAATGATTGTGATGCTATACTACTTTTGCTGGGTCCCTGAACAGATTAGAAAGGAGACAAAGTGCCAATTATTGTATGTCCTGTATGGAGTGAGTGACTATGTTGCCAGGATACAGTCGTCTAGGAGACCGAGGATCACTGTGACATGCATTCAGTGATGGAAAGTAACCAAGTACATTACTTATACTGTAGCTACTTAAGTAAAATACAACATTTTAAAGGTATTTTGACTTGAGATTTTGCATTTTGTACTTCTACTCCATTACATCTCAGAGGAAAATGTAGTTTTTACTTCACAATTATTTAATAGCTTTAGTTTGTACTTTCTTTGCTGATTTAGATAATTATACAAATCATAAATTACCCAATTAAACAATATTTTATATTTCGCCTATTTGAAAATATACAAGCTCAATCGTGATCGTAGATCTAGTTATTGTCAAAAAGAGTTGAATGTTTTTGAGACAGCCTACTTTTACTTTGGGTTCTGCAGCCTGTATATTTGATACCAATAGGCACACTTTTACTCAAGTACATTTTTGAATATTGAACTTGGTAATATGCAGCATTGCCAATTTGACTTGAGTAAAAAAAAGATAAGAGTAGTAGGCTACTTTTCACCATGCACTGCATGCATTGTGTCCAGTTATGTGACAATGTGCCACATTTCCATTTGGTTCCATAGATTCTGTGATAGCCCATGAGGTCATGGTCATGGTCAATTATAAAACACATTTCAATTCACAATGTGGAGGATGTTCTAAGGCTTACACAGCTGCACTCCACTCATCTCTGTAAATGGACTCTGTTCGGTCCATGCACCCACTCCCTCCCACACATGGTGAAACAGTTCATACTAGTGTTATCTACTGTATTACCGTCACTTCATATTAAAGCACACAAAGAGATCCCAAGAACTAAAACACCTGAAAATTAAAATGGTGTCATGAGATGCCAGCATCCGTGACTCATTCATTCCCTTGGCTCCCTTTCACTTCAGTGGGCTGCTGTTTTGAGCTCACAAAAACTGGGAGTCAGGCTCCCTCTAGTGGATGGATAAAAAATAATGTGTTTGATTGGTTAACAGATTGCAGAATGGGTACAGTTCAAGGAAGGTACATAACAGGTCAGTTCAAAAACTGCTAAGAGGATAAAACCAGAAAAGCACCAAGGCTTTCCAGAATCTCGGATGAGTCAACCCAGGGACCTTTCTTTACAGGCTCTTAACCCTTTAAGACCTGAGACCAGATTCTACAAAATGTCTTCTAAATTATAAGTTTTCTGAAGAAAAAAGGTCAGTGGTTCTCAAACAATTTCATGTCAAGGACCCCAAACAGACGTATTTGGCTGCCGACCCTATGTCGTTTCAGGGACACCCGCCAGAAGCAAAGGTTTTAGTTAAAAACTTTCGCTGGGAAAGAATATATATTCAAAGATTTGCACACCTTTTCACGATTAAAAAAAAAGAAATAGCAGATCTACAAGGTCGTAGCGCAGCACACACACTATGAGCTTGTATATCTGCTGTTTTATGGTTAAAGTGGTTAAAAGATATGTGACACAGATGCATCCTCACGTCTTAACGGGTAGGACAACTTCGCCCTCATGATAATATGGTACCATTTTTGTCTACTCGGTCTGAGAAAAAAGAACCCTGGGCACTCCTCAGTTTGAATTACATTTCTTGATTGTCTCCTCGAGGGCTATAATTACAGCAAGAACAGTCTGATCCATATGGCTACTCTTGGTCTATCTATAAATGTGTGGAATCTGTGTTCATCATGACAACGTGCGAGTTTGACCACGTGTTCAAATGAAACGTCTATTTGTCACTGAATCACTGTTTACTTATATGCATAATATATTTTCCCCTTAAAAAACGAATCCTGCACTATCCGCATATACGTTTCACACAGATCCAATTTATTGATTTTAAAGCATCGCTCTATAAATGAACAAATATCATCCATGTATCATATCGCCAACCACGTATCGAGCTCTTTAAGATCTGTTGAATTCTCGAAAGATACCAAGTATTGCTACATTAAAGAACTACTCAAGTTCAACAAACTTTCTTTTTAATGGAATGATTTTTTTGAAGCATGTCGGGACTTCTGATCCACAAGTTAGTGAGCTATTCATGGTACAAAAAAAAGACGAGGCAGACAGAAACTGGAACACGCCTAAGAGCTCAAGCGCCTAAGCTTTTTTTATGCTTAGCTGCGTGTTGGTGTTGCACACCATACCATAAATATGATACAAGCTCAAAAATATGAAATAGACTGGATATTTTTGGTGCACGACACCGGCACGCAAATAAGCGTAAATCAGGCTTTAGTTGTAAACATTCGGGACTAACACGGGAGTGGGGTTCTGGGTTCAGAGGCTGCAGGCTTGCAGTTTCTTGTCGGCAATCTTGAGAGACACCCAGGTATTGAGCATGGAGGCCCTCAGCTTGCACCACACCAGATGGTCGCTGAGCCCAAAGATCTGGGCTGCAAACTGGGCAGCAGCGTCAGGGGAGAGGACGGTTGAGCAGCCGAGACCTGCACAGGAGAAATTGGAGGTTACACTTAATTTCTCTTTTTTTAAGGTGGTTCAATTATAACAAACCGTGTATGCACGGCCAAAACCAATACTTCTCAGGAAATGGAAAAAATAAACCTGTGTTTCAATGGATCCAATGAAGAAATGTAGGCACAAGCTTTTGTTATTAAAAAAAATAACAAAAAACGCATCACTTAAAAAAAAACACGTAAAACATGGAAATAGAAAGTTTCTGCCCAACAGCAACGATATGCTTGTGAAAATGACAAATGTGCCAAGTGTTCTGTACATTATAACATAAGTACAGTGTGCTTACCGCTTGGCATGCGGAGAGATGACCAGACATCTTGTGCCCCCCAGTCTGGAGTGAGTGGTGGGCAGTTGATGACAGGATAAGCAGTGTTCCCCGACATCACAGGACCGAGCCCGTTGCTCCTGCCTGCCACAGCCACAAACACGGTTGGGACACCATCACCTGAAAAACAGTGTGGCGGTGAATATACCGGTGGTCCTCAACCTTTTCCTGGATCAGGGACCACTTGAAAATCTCAAAGGCGTTCACGCCACGGCCCACCCATCTGACCACTGAGCATCTGAGCATGGCAGCCTTCTGCACAGGGACAGGTCCCTCTAACAATGTGATATCTTATTTCCCTGTTGAGGTCAGGGGTTGAGTACTGGCTTATTGACAGTGGTGTCCGTTGATAACCTAACAGAAGCCAAATGTAGAAATCAATAAACAAAAGAGCAAGGCAAGCCAGCACTCAATAATGTCCTTTCCCAATCTTATTTTCCTCACTGGGATCGACAACAATCAGCATTCATTAGCGTACGCTTGTGAAAGGACATTGAGCGCTGGCTTCTATTGTTATTTTTTGGCTGTGCGCTTAAAGCCTCTTCATGTTAGGAGTGATTAGGCTGCAAGGGCCTAATCACAGCATGCAAAAATAGTATAAATGCTAAATAGCCGATCTATAAGCCTATTCTCACCATATATAATCTAGTCTATTTTCACCATATATTTCACCTATAATGACATGCCCAAAACAGGGACCGATTATTACTCAATTTATGGACTTACTTTATCGATTGTTCATAATCAATTGAATCGATTAGTTAACTGTTGCACGCGTGCACCGTGAGGTTGCTCACCCTCGTACTGAGCCTTGATGCGAAGCGTCTCATCTGGTCCTTTGTGAGCAGAGGTCACTCTCAGGATGCAGGGGACTCCGTACAATGTGCAGGCCTTCTTGATCTTCTCACAGTGAGACATGTCCGAGGTAGAACCCATCAGAACCACCACCCGCCCACTGGCCCGGGGCTCCAGAAGCAGCTGAGGAAACCAGCACCAAAACACAGTCCTCATTATTTACAACCACTGAGTTCAGATCGTTGCTGTTGAGCAGAAAACTCTTATCTCCATATTCTTAACTTTGTGTGAAAATGAATGCCCTACTTGATCATAGTAGTGTCACAAAAAGTAGCATATCCACAAGCTCAAAAGGCGGTGCATAGAATTCTTTGCTTGGAGATCTACTACCTTTGCCATTTTTTAATTTTAATCCTGAAAAGCAAGTTTGGACACATGAGGTTTCCACCCGACTTTTCAAAGTATAAAATGGGGCTTAAGTAATTTAAACCAGGAAAGACAACATTTATGCCACGATACTATATCCAAAATCCCAGATAATATAGTCTCCTAGATATGAAGTTCCTTTATGTTCTTTTGTTTGTTTTTCCTTAATAGTGTATGGAAAGTGCTTGTCCAGCCACTCTGCAGATAGTGGTCTGGTCTATTTCACCATCCTGTTGCTGTGTGGTGGTTTTTATACCAGAGTCTAATGGTTGTAGAAACTGGCTCTGAACACACCAGTAAGTGTTTAATGCATTTGAAAAACATGGTACTTATTTGAAAAGTCTACCAGCTCAGTGGATTTGCGGTTAGAGTGTCCGCCCTGAGACCGGGAGGTCAGGGTTCGATCCCCGGCCAGGTCATACCAAAGACTCTGAAAAATGGGACCACAGTGCCCCTCCCTGCTTGGCACTCAGCAAGAAAGGGAAAGTCCCTGCGACATGCTAGTGTCATGTCCAGGGGGTTTCAACTGCTGTGCCGTAGAACAGTGAAAATCAGTCTCTGATTGGTCCATGTGCATGGTGACATAACATCCATGCTGCGGTACTTTCAAATCAACAATGTCTGCGCTCGACGCAACAAGTTTAAAAGTTCCACAGAAACGATAACAGATCTAAGTGTAGTTATTTCAGATATAGACTCCGACATATCTCGCTCAAGTAGAAAGTAGAAAATAACAGACCTTGTTAGTTTTTTAGCACGGTATCTTTCAAGCATGAGGCGCAGACTAGCGCACTGTGTTGACTGATGCCGGGGAGGAAGAGGAAGCGCAAGTGAATCTACATTATCCTTTAACCCATTTTGGACTGAGGCGATTCTAAAAACGCCTTCTAAATCCTGACCTAAGTTTTCTGAAAAACTTAAAATATTGAAATATCAATTTTTTTTGTAATTTTTGAATACTGTACAGAACCCCAAAAGGGGTTCCTGTCCAGAAGGGTAGGGTTACAAAAAGGGGTTCCTGCCTATAATGGGTTAAGCACTTTGAACCTTTTTCGTACATATGATATATAGCCAATCTACAAGTCCATGAACACGTTGCGAGTTTGTTGATCGACTACTTTTGCATTGACAGGGACAGTCGTACGATGTGGTCGTGTGAAAAATAAGGTCAATGAGGTTGACTGTGGGTTGCTGGGGACACATGTGTCATATGTGTCATGTCTGAAATAGCACTAAAAATCTGGCCAAGTAAATGTTCCACCACAGTATGTCATTACAACATGTTGATTCTGGGCAAACATTGGGGCCTGTTCCGACAAGAAAACAAAGCTGATAATTTCATGTCTGGGGTTAAAGTGAAAACTGCTCAGCAATATTAGAGAGGGGAGGGGGTTAACTGGGTTTAGTCAGTCAGTGTACCTTGACCCTTTCAGAGACCCACTCAAAGTTTCTCTTCACCATCTGCATGGCCTCGGGTGTCACTTCTTTGAGGTCCCGGTACACCTGAGGAAGCAGAAACTTCATTGATTCGAAGGTCTCCACAGAGAAGTAGCTCAAACAATGACATTTTGTTGCTGAAGGGCAGAAACCTTGCTCTTCATATTTCAACTTTTTACGTTTGTAAATCAATGCCCTACTTTGTCATTAAACCACAACCATTGTTATACTTGAATGTATACTTGAAAATAACCAGTGATCTACAAGCTTGTAGAGTGGCTAATTTTGCTATATTTGAACACTTTTGAAAAATAACAAGAGCTTGTGTCTCACTAAATAACTACATTGGATCCATTCTAACGTTAATGTTTTCCATTTCCTGAAAAGTAACGCTTTTGGACATACAAGGTTTTCACCCTACAGCAATGATTTGCTAACGTGAGAAGAAGCAAGGACATTCATAAATCCTCATTCCACACCTGCTTATCTTTCTGCTGGCTTCTGTCTCCCGCTGGCCACAACCTCCATGAATCATTGTCAATCACATCAGCCAGGACGATCTCCTTAGTGGTCACATTCACTCCAAACTCAATCTGTGACAAAAAGCAGCACATCAGTTTGTTGGGTCTTCCCAGCTAACCGAATGCTTAAGCCAAATTCCAATACCCACAATCTCAGCCACTCGCTCTCACACACTTGGTCACTACAGCATGCCGGTGTGAAATTGGTGACCAGCCAAAATATGTGATCATCTCGTGGACTTTACATAACTTACATGGAGGTCTTTAAATATGTGGCCTAAATACCGATATATGAACTCTGCTAATAAACAAATTGCAATGATTTATGTTGGGACAATGACGTTATATAAATGCTACTCTACACGATTGTCACATATTTCAGCAGGTCACCAATTTCACCGGAACACCACCATGCCGGAGTGACCAGAGTGTGAGTGAGCGAGTGGCTGAGATTTGGGGTATTGGAATTCAGCTTTAGGCACCATGACCCCACATGGCCAGTAGAGGGCAGTGAATAACCACATAGTTACCTTCATGTCAACCAGAGTGCAGTTCTGGGTGGCCCAGGCCTTCTCTAGAATCTCAAAGATGGCCACGGTGCTGCGATTCATAATGTCTACCTCACACTGGCCAATGGTGAGGCCAGCCAGGCAAAACTTTGTCTCCAGCAGCTGCTCCTCCGACCATTGTGGATCGTTGTTGGCATCATCCTACAGCAACACGTTGCATGGGGGAAATGTTTGTGGTTGAATTCACAGGGACAGTTACTTTGAAGTCAAGTGGCTAATATTTGTATCAAACAGGGGGTCTTTGAAATAAAAAATAAAGAGTCACTGAACTTAACTATACTGAAACCCCAATCTACAGTGTAAAATGCTCAGTGTTCATTTACTCAAGAGTGTACAAAAACGGAACCAAATGGACCCAAAAGGTTTCTAACTCCAGAGTCCTGAGTTACTTTTGTTTCCTTCATAATGTATGGAAAGCAGTGCTTGTCCAGCCACTGACTCTGCACGTGGTCTGGTCTATTTCACCGTCCTGTTGCTGTGTGGTGTGGTTTAAACCCGAGTCTAATGGTTGTAGAAACGGGCTCTGAACACACCAGCAATTATGGTAGTGTACTAGTGTTTAATGCATTTTAGGGTGGTGGACATTGGACTTATTTGAAAAGTCGAGGCAAATCTTGGGGAAAAAAAAAGATCAAACTGATCTTAAAATGTCAGACTTATTAAACAAATTGCACAGTGATTTGTATCAACCCAGAGGGAATGATGCACGACTTGCACACCTTGAAGAACATCTCCATCTTGAGAGGAGAGAAGCGGTAGCCCTCTTTCACTCCTGGGTTCCTCTTGAGGAAGGATCCGGTGGCGACTCTGCGACACACCCATTCAATGGGAATCATCTCACAGCGTGTCGCAATGAACGCTGTGTCCGAGTGCCGCTTCACAAAAGCAGTCTTAATGCCTGTGGACCATTACAAATTAAAACAAAAACATTTAACTGTAGGCTATACGTAGTTACATACACATATATCGATCTAGTTAATAAAAATTAAAAAAGGTCAGAATAATAAAAGTAATAGTTCCTGGGGATAAATCATATTTTTCACTTTACACACAATCATGTGTAGGCTATACAAATGATGTATACATTTGTGAATAAATTCTCTCTCTCTCTCTCTCTCTCTCTCTCTCTCTCTCTCTCTCTCTCTCTCTCTCTCTCTCTCTCTCTCTCTCTCTCTCTCTCTCTCTCTCTCTCTCTCTCTCTCTCTCTCTCTCTCTCTCTCTCTCTCTCTCTCTCTCTCTCTCTCTCTCTCTCTCTCTCTCTCTCTCTCTCTCTCTCTCTCTCTCTCTCTCTCTCTCTCTCTCTCTCTCTCTCTCTCTCTCTCTCTCTCTCTCTCTCTCTCTCTCTCTCTCTCTCTCTCTCTCTCTCTCTCTCTCTCTCTCTCTCTCTCTCTCTCTCTCTCTCTCTCTCTCTCTCTCTCTCTCTCTCTCTCTCTCTCTCTCTCTCTCTCTCTCTCTCAGGTTAAGTTTACTTTACAAATCAGTCTTTTACAACCGGACGATAGGCTACATTTAAAAACTCGATTTGCAGTCGTAATATGATGGGACTCTTGTCCCATGACCGATATAGAACAAATTGGAGAGTATCAAGTCTTTAATCAAACACTAACATTTCAATTACAGACATGTACTCTCAGTAATTGTTGAAGGATTGCTAATTTGCCCATGAAAGCCATGCCTGCTCTCAGATTAAGCGTGAGTGTTGTAACTACTGGTCACGTTCTGATTCTTAATGATGTGCAGCTAGGTCTCAAGTCACACGAAAGCAATTGCCCACAATCGCGGGGACACATGGGCCACACTCATGAAGGACACATGGGCCATACTCATGTAGGACACATGGGTTACACTTAGCCAATTAACTCTTAGATACTCTTTATAGATTAAGTGCAAAACTACATTGATAACGCGAATAGACTAGTTATGAATTAATTCCAGTCCCTCTCTCACCTGACTCCTGCAGCAACTGGAAAATGCAGCTGGTGGTTTTGTTGGCGATGGCGGCCTTGCCTTCCATCTGATCCTTTCTTACGGCATTGCCGGCGGTGATCTGGTCCTTGGACTGGACCAGCACCGAGCCGGGCTGGTCCAGGATCTCGAAGATCTGTTTAGTCTTCCCCTCGTTCAGTTTCTCGCCAATTCTCAGTTCTAAAGAAGAAATAAAAACACAGGCCATACATGCATTGCACCATTAAATGACTGGTTGTCAACCTGGGTCTTACATTGGTTAAGCAGTGTGTCGCATCCCGTAAATAGTCAATCTACAAGCTATTTTCAACAATATACTTTTGGTTTCTGACAGAAAACGTCTGGGACAACAAGCACGCTGGCTTGAATGGAAGGATGCCTGAGGCGAGCAAATGAACGAAAGCCTACCTTGTGTCGAGGCCATTGTAGTCTTCGAAAACCTGTATTGCTGGAAGAAAACACACACAAAAGCTTAAAATATCTAATACCGTAACAAAAAGTTCAGAACGTGCAAACAAAAAATTATGGTGTCCTGCGAGGGGGATGAGAAGAAAGCAGAGAGTTGCACGCTAGGCGAACATGGAAGTGTAGTAGTGCAGGATGTGGGTCTCATCCAATCAGAGCCCACCGTCGACACACCGTGCCAATCACAACCCACCGACGGCCCACACTCCACCAATCACTGCATCGCACTGCTCGACACGTGGGGTGAAAACTTTTCCAGCACTTCCATCACAAATGTGGCAGAACTGGCAACTTTGTATGTGTTTATCTTCCATCCGGCGACTGTGTCGTCGCCGCCACGGGTTTTACATCTCAACCTGTTAATCGATACATTGTATCAGGACGAGGAAGACCAACGATGCTCGCGGCCGGGTCGAATTGGTTTATCTAACGATAAGTCAAGTATTTGAGTCGGGGAAAAAAGATGTCCCTGTGGTCCTGTATCCGTGCGTGAGAGCGTAGTGTGTGAACGGTGGTGTCTATTATTTAGCACGTGGCTCGCTTGCAGACTCTTTAACAATCTGTCACGGTAGGAGGGTAGAGGAGCACGAGACAACCGGGACCAAGGCCGGGAGCAGCGAGGAGGACAAGCCGAGGATGGAGATGGAGTTCGAGGAGTCGGGCATGTCAGAGGAGTGCGGCGTGTTCGGATGCGTGGCCGCTGGAGAGTGGCCCACGCAGCTGGAAGTGGCCCAGATCCTCACTTTGGGACTGATAGCCTTACAACACAGGTATGTCAATGGATGGGGGTGTCTGATGTGTTGTTAAAATAATAATAATAAAAAATAAAAAACGGGTTCTCAAAGTGGGGTCCTGGGACCCTCCACGGGCCCTTGGGCCCTTGGGGGGGGGGCGTCCAGGGGTCCCCACATGGACTAGAGCTACCCCACTCCACAGGCCCAGGAGTAACAGTTTAGGCACTGTTTTATTTTTTGGCTATTTAAATAAATAAATGATGACAATGTTGACAAACCTCTGTTTTGGAAGTTATAGGGTCCCAATGTTGGCCCTTGGACCACTGGTTTAAAAGGACGACATGATTGAATTCAAACAACCGAGCATTTAGGTGAATTTCATCATTCTGATGAGTGAAATTGAGTCTTGAAAACGATACAACCACTGTATGTTCCAACTTTTACTCATGCTTTCTTTCACAATGTGCCATAACTCCCATTCTCAATCCAGAAAACAACTGTCCTTTCATTCGCATTTTGCAATAATTCATAATTCATATTAAGAGAGAGAGAGAAACTGTGTGCTACTTGTGTTGCCTGGCGTGGGAAACATGATGACATTCACATGGTGTAACTAATGTGAACAACAGTGATGGGATGTGTCATGTTGTGTTGTCATGTGATGTCTTCACATGACAACATCAGTTGCTGTCATACCTGTCTCTCTGTTCGATGATTAGGCGCTGCCATTGAACAAACTGAATTTATCTCTATTATAGGGATGTGATCCTCCTGTTCCAGTTTGCACACAGACTCAGCATCGACAGGCCCATTATCCATTCTTTTTACTTTTCTATTTGTGGCATCTGAAAATAAAGGAGCAAGATATTACATATTTCTGCCTATTTTTGCCATAGAAATACAATACTACTAACATAAGTATGTATGCAATTATCAGAGCACCTGATAAGAGGTAAATGTGCATCCTGGCCCCTTACATGTTAACAGCAGCTTCTCAAGGGCTAATTCATAAAAACAATCCTACAGTACAGTATATTCATAACATAGGCTACCTCAAATATTATTGCATGTACGACATATCGATTTGTGTGTCCCCCCCACCCCAAGGCAGAAATTGCCTTTTCCTTAGATTTAAGCAATGCATATAAAGAGCCAACCAGAGTAATCTAGTAAGAGAGTGGTGACATGCTTTGATCTCGCCGCAAAGCGGGTGCCTATGGGCGATAGTTCCAAACATTGCTCCTATGGCTGGAACTATTCCATTGAGATAGAATGAGCACTTCCGCATTCCATTGTTACAATGAGAGTCAACGGGAGTGTCATTACTCTCTTACTAGATTACTCTGGAGCCAACATAATGCTGTAGGAATGGCCATCATGAGTGAAGTTCAGAGTACATGGTCTGTAATAAAGAACTACAGTACACAATTATTCCCCCTTTGTCAGAAGTTAAGAGTCACCCTCCCCTTTTACCATCATTTGATTAGCAGGCTTCATGTAGGGCAGGTCACATGACTTGACTCACATATTATAAAGCCTGGGGGTCATTGTGACCCTATAACTGTTTTCTCATGACTTGCAACCTTTTTTTAACACGAAGAGCACAGGTCATACCTTGGTCCATAGCTTTCCTCTTCAGACCTCTGACTGTTGGCATGATGGCATGATCTCCTGACCTAGTTTCAGCTTTCTCTGCAAAGTACAACGCACAACCATTTTAGGGGCTTTGGGCTAATAATTTTCATTTTGAAGTTGCATAATATTAGGAGGAATGTAAGACTGTAGTAAGGATCCTCAGGGGTGTTTGGAGGGTTAGTGGTTATTCATGAACCCTAGAGATGAATACTGGAGCTGTGTCAAGAATTCTTCCGTTGTAAACTTGTAAAGTCTTGAGCGGGCCATTTAAACTTTTCAACAAAAGGGCGAAGACAAAATGTGATACTGGGGATGCTAACATAACACTGAATAATGTATAATCTCACGTTATGTCAATGTAAACTATTTCACACTCCTCACACTAAAGTTAAAAATATATACTAAAGTTATGAAATATTGTGCATGTGTCTTTATTATTTTTGCCTTTATGATAAACTCAACTGATACTGCAAGGCTGAACTAAACTAATTGTTGTGGCAAATATACCCAGCATGGCACCTCTGCTCTGGTTGGCTATAATGATTACTACTTATTTCTCATTAGGCAGACTCATGCAAACTTGCAAAATACATTGGTACAATATAGTTCAATTGGCTGTCCCAGCACTGCCAGACTGGTGTTCCTTGTCACAGCCTAACGCCAGGGCTCCACCGGACGCGTTGCGTCTCCGTCGCGTGTGTCAAAAAACGCACCGGTTCAATTTTAATGCACGCGTCGCGTCTCCGTCAATGCAACGCAACGCGGGCAGTGGAGCCACCCTTCATTGATTAAAAAGGGAACATTCCCTGACGGTGACGCGACGCTGACGCGCCCGGTGGAGCCCTGGTGTATGACTCTTTGTGCCTTAAGTGTGACTTGGAAAAATAAATAGCTCTCTTAAGTACTTTTAATGGATAGGGATGAATAAGAAAATGGGACTCACTCAAAATGAATCCTTGTAGTTGTTGATCCAAGCCTCCCTTGCCTGTGTTTGGCTTCGACTCTGCATTGTGTAGTGAAAGTTCTAGGCTTTGACATGTGCTGAACTCAGGATTTGCAGTTCTTCCTTCAGTTACTTCAACAACTGAAGTTGCTGTATCCACATGGGCCATATTGACCTCTGTAAGGCTGCTCTCGCAGCTGGCAAACACGCTTAACCCGGAAGACTCCGTTTGTTCTACAAATCCTGTGCGGGGTGACGATGTGTTGTCTGCGTGATTCATAATGGCGTCCACCTCGTCATAAAACCTCATGAGGCGTCGTGGATCAGTGCTATGGGTGCTGTCCGCCTTTCCCCTCTGGAGGGACCGGTACAGGTACTTGAGGTTTTTGTATTTGGTGTGGCACTGTTTCCAGTCGCGCTCAACGCCCTGCTGCATCAACCTATTAGAGATCTGGACGAAGATGTCCCTCTTCCTGGTGGAGCTCTCCAGCTGTCTGCACACAGACTCCTCCGACCAAACCTGGATCAGTGCCCGCACCTCCTGGTCGCTCCAGTTGCGGCCTGTATCCGACACCGTGACCACATGGAACTGGCCAGAGGCGGACAGATCTGTGGATGGAATGTGGATGAGGAATTTGCATTCAGAGCAGCAGAGTGCAACATAATGAGCGAACGCAGCGATTGTTGCAGATATTTGTCAAAGTTGATTCAGCCTACCTGCTCCATTCCACCTTCCCTCTGTCTCAACATCAATGTCGTACTCGTCACTGTTGTCGTCTGAAATGAGAATGTGTACAGACAGAGCGTGAAGGCGGACATTGTCTTACAATCGTGTACTTGCACCTTTCAGACTGAATACTCACCATCATCAATTTCTATCACCAGTTCATTTGTATCTGTGGTGGTCTCTGCCGGCAACCTCCACCTGCCTGCTGCCGTTTCTCCGTCATGCAGGTCCTCTTGGGGGACGTTCTCCAGCTCTTTGTCTAGCAGGATGGCCTCCACCTCATCAAAAAACTTCATGTACTTCCCCGGACCTCCAGCTCCACCGCCTCCGGCCGCCTGAGCACTCTTGGCTGTCTTGTATTCGTACTTGAGGTTTTTGTATTTGGTCCGGCATTGTTTCCAGTTGCGCACCACTCCGAAGCCTCTCTGCATTTGGCGAGCCATCTCCTGGAAGACAGACTTGTTGCGCAGTGTTCCCCTCAGGCGCTGCCGGATCCGCCGGTCGGCCCAGACACACAGCAGCGCTCGGACCTCCTCGTCGGTCCAGTGCCGGCCTCCCTCTCTGGCCACGTACTGAGAGTAAGTGAGACCCCCGTGGCCATGAGCTTTGATCCCTGTACAAACAAATGTTTTCTGTGAGAAACTGTACATAATTTAGTAAACATTTGTAGCAAAAGATTGATCTTAAAAAAAAAAAAAAAAAACTTTTTTAAATTAAATTTTGTCCAGTATGTTAATACAATATACAGTAAAGTTGGGTTCAAATCCAGGGCAGAAGAGCAAAGTTCAGCTTTAATGCAGCTTTAATCAAGTTTGTATTTTAAGTATATTGCAAAATCCTGAGTGTCAATTTAACATGGACTGCAACCTTTATGGGTCATATTTACACTCCAATGAACACCCAGGATGGTACAGTGTAAAATCCATAAGATCCATTAGAATCAGTCAGCTGAGTATCCCCAGTATTTGCCTCTACAGTCTACACCATATCTCTTGTGAGCTTGTTCGATCTGCTGTTTGTACCAAAAGTTCACCCCCAGAAAAAGGGATGCCAGTGAGTGTTTGTGTTGACAGTTACCTTCCTGCATGGTAACAGCGCCCCCTGAGGCCACTATTCCTTCCTCCTCCTCCTCCCAGCTCTCTGTTGACCCCCCAGCAGCAGAGGTCAGCGGGGGATGGGTGCTGTAGTGTTGTTGCTGCTGCTGTGAAGTGGCTGCTGATAGCTCTGCAGTCTTCCTGCTCTGTTGCGGCAGCCCCATGCGCCTGCACTGGGCCTGACACTCCCTCCAGCTGCGTGCCACACTGAGCCTCCTCAGGCGTTCTGACATCAACTCAAACGTGGCTCTGCTGCTGCCGCTCTCCCCGGCGTGCTGCGCAGCTCCCAGTTCCTCGCACACCGTGAGCAGCGCGAGAGCCTCCGTCTCCCCCCACTGCCTCTCGGCCGCCGACCCGCCGTTCACTTCCATAACCTCCTCGAGACCTCCTCCTCTTTGTGTCTCTGCTCGCCTCTCCATGTTTTGAGCTGACCTGGAAACGCTTTCCCCCTCTCCCCCCATCCCCCCGCCCTCTCTCCCCTCTCTGCTGCACGGTTCCCTAGGCAACCGGGCGGTTAAGCCTGTAAGGAACGCCCTGTGTGGAATGGAGCGGCCTCACTACTGGCTTAAGCTTTGTGGTGCGGGGGGCGGGACCCACTGTAATCTGAGAAGCATAGCTTCAGCGAATAGGCTGCCTGGAGCTGCAGCAAGACGGCTCTCTATATAAGGCACACTGTCTGCAGCTCACATACGCATTGCACAAACATCCGCTTAGCTCTGTGTCGTTACTGGGATACCACACTCATCAAACTGGTTTGGTGAACCACAAGGGTTGTATCAAACGTTTGGCATGAAGCAAGAAGAAGCTTGTTCAGACTGCTGGAATCACTGAGAGCTTGTGTGCCTCCTTGAATCTTCACACGCCTGTTATTAAGGCTCACAGTCAAAGTGTGTCAGCTTAAAGGAGGCAGATTAAATGTCGATATGACCCTAGGCTGATTTAGTAGTTTTGTTTTCCAGTTCGGGTTATAAAACGACAGCAGGGTAAAAACATGACAGGCTGCACAAGACTGACTTATATTATACCAGACCTTGATGTAAGCCACACAGTTGCAGCTAATCAAATTAATAAAAGGTGTGTTAGAGTTAGGTGTGTCAATGCTGTATGCCTATCACATTGGCTTCATACTTCGGCTGAATTCCAATGTGGCCCCTGAAGCTCTGAAACCTCACAGACTTAATTGGGACTCCAGGTATAAAAAGTACACTTGAAAGAGCACTTTGAAGATGAGTTCTACATTCATGAATACTTTCCATAACTTACTCTTAGTGTCCTTGTTTACAGTCAGTGCTTAAAGGATGTGAGTAGTTATTATATTTTTAATATTTCCATATTCTGTATAGATTTACTTAAATTACTCATTATCTCTTGTGCCTCATTTTGACGAAATATATCTCCCGCATTCCATCCGTCTTTGAGAACGGACAGAAAGCACTGCTTGACATATTTGCATACTTAATGATTGACCTTTGGAGGATACTCCAAAGGTTATTTAATGCTACAATACGTTGAATTGTGGGTAATTCCTTTTGGCAAAGTAAGACATACGGACTTAGAGTGTGTGATCCGAAATCCGGTGATGTCTCTATTATAACTCTATGTTTATGGAAAGGATATATAAAGGGCTCTGCAAGAGTCCTCATGCACTTAATGATTTGATAGTGGGACAACCCATAACCCATAGATTTATTTACACAAACACGTGTTTAAAGAAACACTTTGTTTTTTTTCTTTCAACCATGGTTCATGTTTTAGAGAAAGTAAAAGATGAGTGTTAAAAAATGTTTTTGCTGCTTTCTTTCGCTTTAACGATTTTAGCTATTTTTGACGGGGTGGGGGCATTCAAATAAGTGGATAAATATGTATTTTTTTTCCTTATTTACAAAGTTTTATGGCAATTTCTTTATTTACTATAGTCCTACTAGACCGCAGGAAATCTGGCCACAAAAGATCATGGGATCAACTGAATGTGAAGGGGGAGGTGACTATTCAGCCTATGACATCCACCTAGTATCTGAGTTTCATGCTTTCAGTTTTAAATGGCTGAAATGTAAAGCTTGGAATATTATACAAGTTAACTATAATAATGTCACAATGTATCATAAAGATAATAATTAATTTATATGTGAATGTTTGTGCTTTCATAGGGGCCAGGAAAGTGCTGGAATTGTCACATGTAATGGAGCCAGTCCACCAACATACACAGCCCTCAAGGTAAAATGTATACTTTGCAGTTTGCAGGCATGCCATCACATTCAAATGTGTCTGTGTGTAGTGATTTTGTTGAGTGTTGACGCAAAGTGCAGAGGAAACGCACAACATATAAATGCATGGACCCACATTTTGCGTAAGAAAACGTTTAGCACAGCTACGGTCACAATGAAGATGGTGACCTGTCACCTTATCGACCATCGCTTCATGTGAATCACAATTGCACATTCCAGATTGAAATTTATTTTTGACTGTTTAAAAGCTTTGGACATTATACTGTGTTGCTTTAAAACTTGAAATTCATGAGCTAATGTTTTACTGTATTGAGTTTGTGCTTGAAATGTACTGTAATTCTGCAAACTGGAGGCCCGGGGCGGAGTTCTCCGTCAAGTTCAAGGTCATGGTCAAGTGCCCAAGCCGGAGATTGATAAATAGGACAGAGATTAATGATATCAAAACCGATCGCTTCGCTCCACAGCCTAGGAGCGCTTGTTGCCCAATCCGATCACGTGTCAAAAAGTGACACAAAAATGTTCCCTGCCTGTTTAGCTGACGAAAACGAAAATCTTAAAACGATCATAACTCCCGATCTAAATCATCCCGTCTAATTCTGAAAAAAGATCCTGTGTTTGACGGCCTTCCGCGGTCCAGTCGCTAGTCGCGATAGATTTATTATTACCTCCCGTTGTTGTCGATCGACTCTAGAGTGGTGTGGCTATTGTTAGCTGCTACACAGACATGCACACCAACTTCCGGTGCGCCGGTAAAAGTGGTCCGGGCGCTATAAATGATGGGCACATGGATTAAATGGATTAAATAGTTCCGGGCAAGCAAGGTGTTAATACATATTTCAATCAATCAATCAATACTGTTCAATGTGCAGGATAGTGGATACATTGAAAATATACCACAATTATTTACCATTTGATCCCTAGTGTCCCTTTTTCAGCGAACATTCAGCTAAAAGGGCAATATATAAAAGATATACAAGAACACAACGTGACGTGTTGAGCTTGTAGATGGGCTATTTTCTGCCAAGATTTAGTAAAGCTCTAGGCCAAAAATAGAATTTGCCCATTTGCAACTCATTTTGAGCCTGTAAATCTGCTTTTTTGTGTGAAAAGTAAATAAAACTTTGCCAAAATCTGTGGACATTTTTGCCTATACTGGCATTACCCAAAATAGGGTCTCCGGGTTGAAAGTGCGTAAGCTTCAAATGTATTTATGCATTGCATGTCCAACTCCTCTAACACCGCACCTCCTTTTCATTCCCGTAGGGCATGGGGCTGGTGAGCACTGCCTTCCCACCAGAAGCCTTGTTGAAACTTCGCTATGGTAACCTGGGAATAGGCCACAACCGCTACTCCACCACGGGAAACTCGGAGCTGCAGAACTGCCAGCCCTTTGTGGTGGACACTCTGCACGGCAAGATTGCTGTAGCGCACAACGGAGAGCTGGTCAATGCGTCTGCACTGCGCAAAAAGGTTAGCATTGTCTGGAATCCAGAGCCTGACGCACGGCACAGCTCTGCCATTAGCCTGCATTCATGACATTCTTTGCACATTGTAAACCTAGCTTACCACTTGGTGGAACATCATAAAAACTGAAACGTCCTATTTTAGCAGGCGCTTGGACATGTGCATTGTATGACAAAGCAGCCTGCAATGCTTACACATCTCGTTGTATGGTCCAGTCATGGTGTGATGCTTATGCATTACTATGAAATCAGCAGTGGTGAGAAGTAAACAAGTACATTTACTCACAAGCACACTACAAGTACAATTCGAACCCATTAAGACCTGAGGCCGATTCTACAAATGCCCAGTCAGTAGTTCTCACACTTTAAAAAATAGCTGATATATATATATAAGCTATATATATATATATAAGCTCCTATTTTTAACATGTAAAATGACACAGATACTTCTACTCCACTGTATCTCAGAGGCAAATATTGTACTTTTTTTACTGGGGGTTGTCCTGACCCTTTAAGTGATAAATGATCGTGTATTGTTACAGGCTAAGCTACACAGCCGCACATGGTAATTAAAACCATCCCCACCTTTACCAGCCGAAACATTAACACATCAATGCACTACACTATAGTAGTCCATTGATGTGTTAATGACATTTGTAGTGCCACTACTAATTACAATCAAGTGTTATGATCGTGAAATCGGCCATTCTGCACAACGAGAACGTTTACATTTGGCATTGTGCCAATACTTTTGTACTTTTGCTACTTCTACTAATGTAAAATATCTACATACATTGTGGTTTTGCTAAAAAGCTTGAGTAGTTCCTCACTGATAGTCAATGTCCAGTTACCGTCGTAAATGTTATGGTTGGTGTGTGTGTGCGCGTGTGTTGCAGGTGATGCGTCATGGTGTAGGCCTGTCCACTAGCTCAGACAGTGAGCTCATCACTCAGTTGCTGGCGTTGACTCCACCTATGGAGGAGCAGGATGTACCTGACTGGGTCGCCAGGTAGGTGGGCTTTCCTTTCCATGGTGAAAAATGTTCAACACCCCCAAGATTGGCTTTGACTGACATATTAAATATGTAATTTGTCTTGTCTGCCCTGTGCAATTTATTCACAAAGAAATTCAATCGTTAGTAGCAATTGTCACAGCAAGTCACTTTACAGGGGAACCTTCCTGAACATCCAGTCCATTTAACCTACTGCATATTTCAAATTATTTGTTTGTTTTTAATTATATTGCAGAATTAAGAATCTGATGATGGAGACTCCTACGTCTTACTCTCTGCTGGTGATGCACAAAGACGTCATCTACGCTGTCCGTGATCCATACGGAAACAGACCCCTCTGCATAGGACGACTCGTCCCCGTCTCTAAACTTCACACATCCGGTACTAAGATTTTGTGTATTTGAGTGGCAGTGGCTCAGAATGTACAGGTTCAATTCCCTGACCTGGAGCCTTTTTTTCACCGCTGCCATGGCGCTGTGAATCGTCAGCCAATCATATGGCTTTGTTTCACCTATTCCACTTGGCTTCTCTCTTTGAACAACTCCTGTTTATAATGGGGGGGGACTCATTCTTGCCATCAGCCAGTTAGTTCCCTGTTCTTTTGAACCTAAGCTGTTTCCTTTCATACTTTTCTTGCTCGTCGCACTCACACACAAGTGCATTGAGCAACACTTCAATCACGACTTTGTAGCTCATCACACGATTTGTAGCTCTTGTCACTGCTAATAATAATAATACATTTTATTTGTAACACACTTTATATTTGACACAAATCTCAAGGTGCTACTTGCAAGAAAAATCACACGTGTGAACTGAGCGGTGCAACAGTGCCACTTTAGGTCACCCAGCAGTATTGCAGCTGTCCGTACTAAGTAGACATACGGACAATCGGAAATACAAACATCCGTACCCAAATAGACATACGGACAGACACACAGAGCTGTTCATTGGAGCAGTTGGGCACCTATACACAGCTAAGTTTAAAAGCATATAAAGGCATCAATAAGTGCATCTAGGCAAATGCTTTTGTTTAAAAGAAAGGTTTTTAGTCCCCTTTTTAAAAGCGTCAACAGACTATGTTGCTCTCAGATGGTCAGGGAGGTCATTCCGCAGCCAAGGAGCAGCTGAGCAGAACACCCGGTCCCCCATGGTGCAGAGCTTCGTCTTTTGGGGTTTGAGTGTGTTTGAATTTCCAGAGCGGAGGGAGCGTGTGGAGGTCGGGGGTTCGATGAGTTCCTTATTAGATAGGAGGGGTTGTTGCTGTGGATGCACTGCTGATGGGTAAGGAGTTAGACCTTGTACTCTCTCCTAAAGGAGTTTCCTTGACTCTAATCAGGATCCTAGCATCACTGTTCTGAATGTACCGGAGCTTCTCGTTCTAGATGCTCTTGCTAGGGCTCCCGATGAGAAGTGTGTTGCAGTAGTCAACGCTGCTAGTGTGAAATGTGAATCAATGCAGCATGAAGCGAGTAGCATGGCATGTGTAAGCACCTGTTACCTGCATGTAACGTGCTGCTGTGATTTTCCGAGAATTCAAGGGGAACGTTGTGTAGTTGTACATGCTATTACAAGCCACACACTTTAAACTACTTGTCAAGGTCCCTTACAGTGCATATATCACACTGCATTCAGCAGAGGCCTTACTTATCTGTTGTAAGATTGGGGACATCCCCCCCTGCTGTAAACAGGACTGTTTCATTAGGGGTCACTGGGTTAATGGCGCAGGCAGGTGAATCATTAACTGACCTCTCTGACCCTTTCAGGTGCAGGCGAGGGGGACACGGAGGGCTGGGTGGTGTCATCAGAGTCGTGCAGCTTCCAGTCCATTGGAGCTAAGTGAGTTCACCATTACTCATGTACACACAGTTCAGTAGTCTCACAAAAATGTGAAGACAAAAACAATACCGTATTAACACGGTTGAGATGATAACACAAACATGTCCCTTAACCAAATTAACCCTATCTCCCCAACTCTGGGAACTTATAGTTGGTAAACATTTGTCAAAAGTAAAGATCGGCTGTTTTTGGCAAAGCGATTTGTTGTAGAGGGGGGAAAAGGAGTATAGCATCCTGGGGTTAACTGAGGTACATATGGTTTATGTGGTTAACTAGTGTCACGTTGCCACTTAGACTGTTAGCTCTATTTTATATTTGCAACAGTGATAACAGATAATGTATAATTGTCTCCACCAGGCCGAAGGCATGGGGAGAGAGTATGTTTTGCACTCCGTCCGTCCGTCCGTGTGTCCGTCCGTCCGTGTGTCCGTCCTTCCATCTGTGAACAGCTAATCTCCGGCACCGTTAACCCGGTCGATGCCAAATTTTGCACACACACTCCCTGGGTGCCAACGATGAACCTCTGCCCCAAAATTTCCAGAACGGCCTGTTATAGCGCCACCAGGAGGCCACTTTGTGCAAAACAAGTTTTTGGACAGTACACCTACAGATTTTGTCTAAACATCACGCAAATTGGTACATAGTCTCTCTAGAGCCATTCAACGAAACGGGTCTTTCAGATTTCTCAGACTCCATCCTGATTGGCTAAGATTGGCTTCCAAAGTTCGCAGGAGTGCTCAGTTTCAAACAAAATGCTGCAAATCATGAACACATCGTGTGATTTCCGTGAAATTGTGCACGCACATTCCCACTAGGCAGAGGAAGAAATGCCACATGAACATTTTCAACTCAGCCTGATGGTGGCGCTATAACTGGCCGAAAAGTGTTTTTACCTCTAACTGCACGGATCTGTGGATAACTTTGTATGCCAACTCCCTAGAGGCCAAGGAAAAACCTTTGCCTGGAATTTTTCACACCGGCTCTTTATAGCACCACCAGGAGGCCGACATATGTAAAACACATTTTCTAATATTACTCCTTCAGATTTTATCCAAGTTTCACGCAAATCGGTACACATGCTCTCCATAGTCATGTGATCAAGACGGGTTTTTTGATTTCTCATAATCCACCCTCATTGGCTACAATTCGCTTCTAAACGTTTCAGGAGTAGCCCGCTTTTATTTTCTTGACAAGTGACAAAGCACAACAGTGTCATAGGACTTGAAAAAATAAATATGTTCATTCAGTCAGAACTATTCTGGGTTTTGTTTTAATAGTCATGATAATGAATAATGATATACTGTATTTGGTCAAAGCTATGTTAAATCCATCTTTGCCCACTACTAGTATTTGTTACCTTCAGGTGTGCTAATACTACATAGATTAATATACATTTACAAATAGCCTATATCTTTATAATTTTTTATATATATTTGAATGTATTATCAGTTATCGGTATCGGTCTTGAGACGCAGGATCTTATCAATATCAGTTAAAAAAAGTAATGGTGATGGGCCATGGTGGTCTGCTGGCCCTGCAATATGAGTACTTTTACTTTTAGTACTTTAAGTACATTTTGATGCCGATACTTTTGTACTTTTACTCAAGTACATTTTCAATTCCATACTTTTACTTGTAACGGAGTAGTTCTAAATTGCAGTATTGGTACTTTTACTTAAATAAAACAATTGAGTACTTTTTCCACCACTGTATGCCTATCCGTTGGCCAGGTATAGTAGTGACTCATCACAGCCAAAATGGTGCACCCCCCGAATTTGCATACCAAAGGTGCGAGGTTTGCAAGCCCTATTGCTCCCGATGAGCAGGTTGGTTTCCTCCGCCATTGGTTTATGAATTTGTGTGTGAATGGGTGAATAGTAATGCTTGCATGAATAGTAATGCACAATCTATGTAAAGCGCTTTGGATAAAAGTGCTATATAAATGCACCATACATACCCCCAAAGAATTGGGTCTAAATGAGTAATTAACATTAAGACCAATGCAAAAAAGAGCATGATTTTATTCATAAAAACCTGTATTTTCTTTCAAGTTTGTCAATCACCTATATGAGCTTGTCCTCACCATGTTAAACACTTTAACCCTAGATACCTCATTGACTGGTGAGGTCAATGAGGTATACAGGGTTCTATACTTTGTGCTAAGCGAGGTATGAACATGCGCAACATCAGTATCACAAAAAGGCATGGGTATCGTGATATATGTCGTCAATAGTGAGTGATATGACAGTTATGCAGTTTAAATAATGTTTAGTTTTCAATGTTGCAACAAAATATAGGATATGACATTTTAAGGGTAATATCGCAATATTTGGCATAAATACCGAGATATTTTGTCCATACTTTGTGTCCTCCTCTTTTCTCATAGAAGAAAAAAAGAGTAGTTCTGCACACCACACGAAAATCTGTTATTTTCAGCCAGCAAAAGTATATATTAGTGAACTTTTTTTGTTTTTGGTCGACAGGTATTACAGGGAAATCCTACCTGGAGAGATTGCACAGATCTCCAAACATGGAGTCAAAACACTGACCGTTGTTCCTCGTCCCGAGGGAGACCTCCCTGCTTTCTGCATTTTTGAATATGTTTACTTTGCAAGGCCAGACTCCATATTTGAAGGTAGGAATATTTAAATTGTATTGATAGCAAAGGTCATTCTTAACTTAAATCTTAAGTATAAATATATAAGTATATTGGGCTGAGCAAGATTTTTTATTTTATTATACTGTATATCGTTGGTGTCGGGAGGAAACCACCTAACTCCACCACCTCTCTCCGTCTCATGGAAGTAATTGACAATATATAAAGTCACCAATACCAACTTTGATGAGGCAGTAGTTTTCAAATTATAAGATGTATGTATACCGGTATTTTTCATTTCCTGATTTCATTTTTGGCACAATATCTTCACAATATCAATTTTGGCCAATAACGTTTAATTTTGTCCATATCGCCCAGCTCTAACATCACAGCTTTTTAGTAGTATCTGGAAAATAACACCTTTTTCATGTGCAGTGAAAGCATTTCACCCCCCGTGTGTGCTGCATAGTTTGAAGTTTGTTGACTCCACTGTGTTGCAGGACAGATGGTTTATACTGTCCGCCAGCGCTGCGGTCGGCAGTTGGCCATCGAAGCGCCGACAGACGCAGATGTGGTCGGCACCGTGCCAGAGTCTGCCACCCCAGCAGCACTGGGATACGCTCAGCAGGTCTGTGACTGTGTGGAAGCCGCTTCCATTGTTCTCCACAAATGCCACTTAATGCTCCCAACAAAGACACAAAATTGATAGTTATTTCCTGCCCCCGCTGGACTAGATTTGTTTTCCCACCCACACAAACATTGATTCGCCGACTATGGGTGGAACACTTGTATGTCCTTGACCACTTTAGCTTGAATACATTTTCAACAAAAAGCATATCTACAAGCTCACAACCAGTGGTGTCATGCTCGTAGAACACAGTACCACGGCATTGTTCAAAAAAAGACGTGCAGGTACGGAACAGTGCACGCTAGAACGCGCCCCCCTAGATTCAAGAGAAGACGCGCCTAACCTCGTGTCACCAGCTAGCTACTACTTTGCATAACGACAGGTTTAACTGTTTACCTGGACGCACACGGTAAGCAACACAGCACAGCAGCTACTGCTTCTGTGGTGTTCTGCACGCAACAAGAATGCCTCCTCCTCTATCGAAGAACAGATTTGTCCAAAGCAAACTTCTTAGTTTAGCTACTGCAGCGCAGTAAGGAAGTTGTCTGATTATTTTAATTCTATTTTTGGGTTTGTGTGTCTAAAACTCTCATACACTATAAACCGGGATGACTGGAAGCGACGATAAGAAAAAGGTTTTCGTTAAAAGGTTAAAGCTCCTGATTGTATTCTGATTTCTACAGTATTTGTTCAGTAACAGGGGTCTCCCCATCTCTTTAGTGAAAAGAAAATACATTTTCTTTTTTGGGATACCAACCAATTGTATTTATTGGGAGAGCGAACATCACAAAGATGACTTAACGGCCTCAATTTTATATTGGTCGGTTCTAGATTCTTCTCATGTTTTGTTTCATCGCCTCCCATTTCAATTGTATCATACTTGTATGAGTTCTCTCTTCTGATTCTCGCACTGTTGAGACTCCTGTTGCTGAACAAACACTCTTTATAGCAATGGTTACTATTGGAATAATGGAGCTATTTAGTACTTCTTTGAACAAAGTTCAAAGAAGTTCAAAATCACTTACACCCCCTTTAATGAGTTTACATCTACAGTCCTGGAAGTCTGGAGCAGAGTATCTGTGTGTTGTTGTTGAGTTTAACCTGTATCTTGCACTGCACTGTGAATGATGCCACAGGTATGCTAAGTTCACATAGCCCATAGTAGTATTCCTATGTAAAATGTATTGTGTGGTTTATGGAGCCCCCTGCTGCAATTACGAAGGTATTGAACATAATGCATTATTGAGCAATGATTCATCTGGGTCACCAGCATTTGCTAATGAAATCATTACCGGTAAGTTAATGTGTACGTGTAAGAATGGCCTGTGTCCAACCTCATATCTCTGGAAAGGATTTGTATTTATTTTCTCTCTGCTTTCTTCTTTCCCATCTCTGCAGTCGGGGCTGCCATACATTGAAGTTCTATGTAAGAATCGCTATGTTGGGAGAACGTTTATTCAGCCAAACACCCGTCTGAGGCAGCTGGGTGTGGCCAAGAAGTTTGGAGCATTAACAGACAACTTTTTTGGGAAACGGGTGGTGCTAATTGATGACTCCATTGTCAGGGGAAATACTATTTCGCCCATAATAAAATTGCTAAAGGAAGCGGGGGCAAAAGAGGTGAGTTTTCTAGAGTGCAACCTACAGTATGTCAATAAATAATTATTATAGTGTCCCTCACGATTTGTTTCCTTTATTGTTGAATTTCTTTTGCCTACATGTCCAAAATGGGAACACCATGTCTGTCTGTGGGGTTTATAAATATTTAAGCAATGATAAGTTAAATTGTGACTAACATACAAGGTTTTCACTCGACATCGGTGATATTGTCTAAATCTTCACTAACTCACTTGGTATGTATTGATATTTACGTCGTTTCTCAGGTCCATATCAGAGTTGCCTCTCCACCTATCAGGTTCCCGTGCTACATGGGTATTAACATTCCAACCAAGGAAGAGCTCATCGCCAACAGGCCTGAGTTCCAGGACATTGCTGGATACATTGGTGAGTATGTTGTTACTGGCACCCTTTAATCCCCATCTCTCTCAGCTCTTTATTAAACTGAAAATACATGTTCAGGTCAGGATACCAATTTAATCTAATCAGAGGGGGAACTCGATACGGGATACATGACAAATGTATCCCATATATATATATAACTTTTTAATTCCACAATCACCTTAGAGATGTACTTTTTGAAAAACGGACAACAGACTTTGTCTCGTCCAACCATGCTTAATGCAGGTGCCGACAGTGTACAGTATCTGACGGTGGAGGGCTTGCTGTCAGCGGTCCAGGGGGGAATCGCCTCCATGCAGGAGAAGGACGAGATGATCAACACCAGTAACAAACCCCGCCGGAGAGTTGGCCACTGCACCGCCTGTCTGACAGGGAAATACCCTGTGGAGCTGGAGTGGTGACTGCCTGCCTGCTCGCCGCAGCAGCACACCCGTGCAACGGCAAGAGCACAGTCGAGCTGGAAGGCAGCGCTCATGCTGTCTTGACCCACACAGGACATTTAACTCTAAGGCAGTGTTTCTCAGCACCCCCCCCCCCCCCCCCCCCCCCACACACACACACACACACTCCAGAATTATATGAATTAAGCCAATGGTACTCTAACTTTAATATGAATTAAGCCAGTGGTACTTTATTTTAAATGTCAGGGTCTCCCATAACTCTTACGTTACAGACCGGTGAGGGGTCTATTTGGAACCCTTTCAAGGAACCCTGGACCCCATTTGAGAACCACTGCATTAGGAAGGCCACGGAGCCTCATTTGAGTTATTTTTGATATTTGGGATATCCTGTGTTAATGTAACTCTTGACACGGTACACTGAGTTACAGAACCATATGGTTCTTAATTTGATTCCTAACCCCCTGGACCCCACTTTGAGAACCACTGCTCTAGATTACACTTGACTAACGCCTGGACTGTCGATGACAATTACTCAAAAAACATGTGAAGCAGCAGTGTATGCATTGTTTCAAACAGGGTGATATTGCAGGTTATACTACTAGACAATGGAGTACCGTAGTCCTGATGTCACTCCCGCTACCCCTGGGTCACGGAGATATTTGTTACATTGGAAATCCCATAGGGGAATCTTAGATCTTGTCGCATAAGAACTGTGTTCCAAAAATAAACGAATAAGCCCAGTGATTGTCAGATACAGTACAGTATGTGACACTTTAGTTTATATTGAGTTACATTTGATCAAACGTCTTGTTTAGGGAGATTATTATATATTTTTTCTTACTCTTTGGATAAATTTGTACTTTTACAACTGCCAGTTGATGCTTCATATCATGAGTAAAATCACCCAGCTGATGTGTTTATTTTTGGAAGATTAAGGGTGTGTTCGGAAATGTGCACCGGGAGCGCACTCACCTATTAGTTTGCATTGCACAGTGTGCTCAGTGCGCTATTTCCGAACGCGCCCTAAGATTCCCCCATGTAAAAAATCTGACCTAGGGTGATAGTGACCTCTAGTGGCCGTGATGTCAGACTTTAGTGCTCTTATTATTGTGGAGGTCTTTTCATGGCCCCATGTAAACCAAATGTTTCTGAACCACTCTTTAAAATCATTGGGTCTGATTTTGCACCTTATGTGTGTTCCAAGACTTAACCTCACGCATATTTTGATACAAGATGCTGTATAAGTGAAAAAACGCACAACTCTTTCGACCAAAATTGAGCTGAAAACTCTTGCTGTAACTGCTGTTACTTATAAAGCCTGATTTACTTGAGGTACAGTGTTCTTTGTTGCATGGCAGTTGTTTTCCCTAACCACACTAACCAATGTACACAGATGGTTGCTGTGATGTAAGTCTGAAAGGGGTTGATGGATGGTTTTCTCAAAACTGCAATAAAACATTCCATGAATAAACATCTATGTATCTTGATGGCTTGAATTTCTGGGACAGTCTGATGTCAAACCCTGGGTCCAAGTAATTCATAAACAAGAACTTTGTTAAAAAAAAAAGGTGGTTCTGTATCTTTTGATATTAGTTTTGTGATTTGTAGGTGGAATCGGATTTCAACCTCTTTGGATAATTGAGTACTTTTCTGGCATGGTTTGTTTGGTAACCATAATGACCAATCATTTTTGAAGCAGTTCGGATATAAATGAAAGTAGTTCTTGGACTCCATGTGGCCACTCATCTGACTCAAAATTGGGGCAAGGTTTCAGCCTGATTTGCATCATAAAAATGTGTGTACTTCTGTCCCATTGTCAGTATGCACAACTTCTGGCTGTGCACCTGCAGAGCCATGCCATAAAGAAAAGCTGGATTGTCATGACTTCAGTAGTCTTCATTTACAAAATACACAAGACTGCTGCAAGAAGGCAAGGCATCCATTCTTGGATGTCATGGGGGACCAAGTATAGACTCCTGAGGGACCCCAATTACCATAAGTAAAGTAGTTTCATTTAAGTGCAAATAATAAAAACAAATATATATTCCTTTGAAAGCCTGGAAGAGACCATTATACAGGTAATAAACACAGGCAACATACACATAGCTGAATGAAGCTTTAATTGTTAACAAAATACAGGCAACATGCCATTAAGTACAGAACAATAAAACTGGCACATAGAGCTAAACGGCAGGGTGCAGGACAAAGAATAAAATAAAGAATAGAAGTCTGCACTCCACAACTCCACTAAGTTTAAGAAGCTCCCAGTCAAGGCTTAATGTGTCAAAACGTTAATCTACAATAAGCCTTGATTGGGAGCTTCTTGGAATGTTAGTGTGCAGACTTCTATTCTTTAACATAGCCATAAGCACCTTAATTATTTAAAGGTTGCGCACGTGATATTCTTAATTTATGAATATCATAAATGTTAAAAACATTCAGATAGTAATAATTGCTATATAGCGATTGTTCAGTAACAGGGGTCTCCACATCTTTCCAGCTCTTAAGTAAAAAAAAGTACATTTTCAGGTTGGGACTCGGGATACCAATTTATTAAGAGAGAGAAGTCATACAGGATACATAAGTACGGTAAAATTAGAAGTAATGGCGAAGACGGGAAAAAGGAGACAAGCCATTTTGTCATATCAATAACCTGTAATTAGGCGATACACAATGTTTTAAATTGCTCTGGATAAAAGCTAAATGCTTAATTGTTAACCAATTAGAGAAATCTGCATACACACAAACCTTTTCCAACAGCATTTTTCTTCCTCTAAACAAAAAACATTTCTAGCTATAAATCACCAAGCTTTACATGCTATGTTTGTATCAATCTTTTTCCGGAAGACGACGTACCCAGGCTGAAGAATTATGTTGAAGCAGACCATCACCCAGTCACCCATCACTCCTGACATGGATGCAACTGTGGCCCGGGTCCCTGAGCCATGGTAGCCTTGCTGTGGCTATACGTGTGATAATCAGTAGATGCATCTGGTCCAGTTGAGTAAAGAAGTCGCCTGCTGCTTGAGGATTTTAGGTTTTCTCTCAGGTGTCGGAGAGAACCGGGGGAGTTTACGTCGCATCGGTCTCTGAAGCGTTTGTTAGAGCGGGGGCTTTCAGAGTCCAGTTCCCTGTCGCGCTTCCTGAGAAGGGATCGGTGAGGGGACAAGGCAAGAGCTGCCATAGCTCTGTTGGCATCCATGTGCCTTGTGCACACACTGCAAGGAGGAACACCAAAGTATACAGGTTTTCCCAGGCAGACTAATCTGTGGTAGACTCTCTGAAACTCCATGTCAATCTTCTTGGGAGAGTATTGGATGCTGCTGCTGTCGTGGCAGGTGGAGATGTCAAAAGAATGGCCAGTCCCTGTGGTGGACTGACGCAAGTAGATCTTTGGTTGTGAGGGACTGTCACTGCAGTGGTGATGCTTCCTTGGTGACATGGTCAACTTCTGTAGAGAAGAGTGTGGAGATTCAGACCTAGATCTGGTAAACGCTGGGTGTCTGTAATGGCTTTGCCTTTGTGCAGTGTGCAACTTGGGGATTCTGGAGGGTGACTGGCATGAGTTGACCTTTGATTGTGAAGGACTGTAGTAGTGATGCTTCCTTGGTGACATGATCGACTTCTGTGGGGAAGAAAGTGGAGATGCAGACCTAGACCTGGATTCCCCCAGGTGTCTGCAATGACTTCCTGCTGTGTCTGACTTGGGGCTTGGGGAGAGGGCATGGGACTTTCCACTTTGACTTTCCAAATTCCTCAGCCAAGTTTTGAAAGGACTCCGTCGGACTGGGGAGGAGCAAGCAGCAGAGCTATCTGTGACTGTGAATGATTCCTTTTCATGTGCAGTATTGCTCGTCAGCAGAGGACGGATGTTTTCTCTCCCCGACCTTGGGGACTGGCTCCTGAATCCATCAATCGTGAGATGGCGAGACCGGCCAGTAGGCTGATCCCTCTGATGTCGGCTCTCCGTTGGTTCAAGATGTTGTTGCCTCTGTAAAATCTTAGTGACAAAAGAAGGTTCAATAAGAACGTCAGGCCTGTACTTAGATTCCACAGGGTCTGCCTTTTTTGTACGACACACGATTTCTGTTTGTTGATCCTGCTGGTTGGTAACGTCATGCAAATACGACTGCTTCACCGCTTCAGTTGTTTCCCCTGGCGTTAAGTTCATGAGCAATGAGCGGTTGGGGGATCTCTTACGAACGACTTTTCCTTTTTTCTTCTTTGGGTTTGTGAGGTCTCGTGCTCTCACTGAGACATTGAGGGTGTGGTTGAGGTGGCTTGCATTAGGCAGAAATCTATGCCTCCGATACTTCCTCAGTACAGAGTCAGCTGCCTCAAAGACCTGCTGACTATGTACGGCCTTGGACAGTTGATCGATCATCCTGGGGTAAAGTTCCACTAAAGAGGTGCCGTGACTACTCAGTGTATTCTCAAGTTCCTCATCCTGGTCCTCAGGCTGGTTTCCCTGAGTCAAATCCAAGAAGCTCTGACTCAGCTGGGTATTGTTAATTCCAGATACTGTGAGAGATACATAGAACAAAATAAGTAATGAAATAATAGCCAACTCAAGGTAGGCCTGTCACAATTATTACATTATTATTATTATTTTATTTTGGTATAATCCATGTTGAAAAATGTAACGATGTAAAATGTAAAAAAATCATCAAATTGTGGAAATGGCAGATCTGCAAGCTCACAACAAAGCTGCGATGCAACACGTTGTTAGCTTGTTGCCCGTCTATTTCCACTACTAATGATTTTTTTTAAGAGTATAAAGTTGTCATCATTATGTGAGTTATTTCTTTGTATATTTAAGTTATTTGATACATCTGCCCTAACAAAATTGATCCACGAGTGCAATGTGCCATTGAGGTAAAGAAAAACAAAACTGATAGGTTGGTAAATGTCTTACCCTCATCCTGCGCAGAATGATTACTGCCAAGATCAGTCTCATCAGCCTCACACTCCTGCAAAGTGTTGTCCCACTGCTGAAAGTAATTTGTAAAAATGAATACACTTTAGGCCTGGGCCGTGGCTCAGCAGTCCAGGCACTGTGGCTGGTATTAGTCTGGCAGTGTGCCACGGGTTCGACTCCCGATCCCGACAGCCCTTACTGCATTACCCCCCCATCTCTCTCCCCATTTCCTGTCAGCCTACTGTCTGTCCCTCCATAAAAAATATAGGCGAAAGCCACAAAAAAAAACATTTAAAAATAAATAAAAAATACACTTTTAGGAGTGACAAAATCTGGTACATTCAGGAAGTTAAAGGAGGCTAAAATCATCTGAAGAGCGACTAGTTTGAAAAGCAATGCATGACATTACTTAGTAACTTCATTCCAAGCCATATTTGGTGTTCACTGCATTGTATGCACTTTGTTTAGTGCTATTGCTAGCAAATAAACATCACCATTTTTATATCACTTTAATTTTATATTTTTGCAAGTTACCTGAGTGTCATTTGTGTCCTGTGCTGAAATGAGAAGAAACACATGTGATGGCATTAAATGACAACATAAACACAGATGTAAACATTGGTGTAATAAGATAAAAGTTGACATCTACCTTTCAGTGACTGTTCTCCAGAATCTATTGAGGTCTGAGGAATTAGAGACAAAGTAGAAATCAGTATAGACGACCAGTATCACAGTGTGTGTGGTGATAGGCTGGTGACGTTTAATCAGATGAACCGTAGCGTCCCCATTCAGGAGAAAATAGCAGATGTACAACTACAAACTCATAATGGGTCGTGTTAATACATGTTCTATATTGACGACATTGATTAACCACATAAGCCCAATTGTATACTTAGTCGGCAGTCGCACAATGGTGTCATGCAAGAAGAGAGGAAATGGGCATCTACAATCTCACCATGTCGCATCACGATGCGTTGTGAGGCGAGCATGTAGATCTATTTTAGCTGAAACTCAATCTGTTTTTAAATCAATTTATTTATATTTTTATAATTGATTAAATGTATTAGTTTGACCAGCTGTTGGACAACTAAAGAGCCAGTGATGCCAGCTCTAATGATAATACATAAATCTGTTAGGCAAACAGCAGTCATGAGATGACTCCACTCATACATACACACTGTCACTGTCTGTCAAAAGTTGTTGAGAATTGGGCAGTTTACATCAACCACACGACTACCGCTACTACCCAAACCTTACATTTGGTTCCAACAGTGACATCTTCAACTGGCCCTCGTGTATGTGGCGACAGAGCACTTCATCATCCAAGGACAGGGCAGAACATGAAATACAAAACAGAGAATAGTAGGAACAGACAAGTAAACAACCACTGAGTAATGTATATGTCGGTACAAATCAATCCCAACCTGTGTTCTCACAGCAATAAAAAAAAGAATAAAGAGAAGAAAAAAATGTATGTGTGTGTGTGTGTGTGTGTGTAAATTTGGCCTTGAATAAATCCTTTTTGATTAGCCGAAAGTTACAACATATGACTACACAACACATGCAGTTTGTGCGCATTAAATCATATAATAATAATACATTTTATTTATAACGCACTTTACATTTGAAACAAATATCAAGGTGCTACAAGCAGAAAAATATAAAAATAAGAATAAAAACAATGAAAACATTCTGTGATCACCTAAACAGCTAAAAGATTAAAATAAAAGTCCAACTAGGCAAATGTCTTGCTAAAAAAGGAAGGTCTTTAGTCCTTTTCAAAGCAGAGCCATTTTAAAAGCATCTACATAATGACACTGAGACGCGGTAGCAGAAGGAACAGGGTAGGTAGACATTTCACATTTGGTCACCTTTATTGGACGTCTTTCGCAGGTCCAAATTCACATCATCACTCAGTCCTGCATACTGTGAAGTCAAATGGACAGGTGTTCATGTGACTAAAGTTTCACTGCATGAATACTGTCTGATTAAAATCAAATGCAAAATTCTCACGTGACATTTTTAATATAGTGGTGTGATTTTTTCTTTAAACAAACAAAAAAAAACTATGAATGTAGAAACATGCCTGGAGAATGCCACTTGCAAGCCCCTGGAGGGTTTTTAGGCTTTCTCCTTCACATTTTTATTGACCTTTTTGTATGTGAAAATAAACAAACAAACAAACAATATAATGTCGTACTAACGGAGCTAACGTTAGCACATAGCTTACTCCACTCACTCATACATACCTTCCTCGTGATTCTATCTATATCACGCACGTAGTTCTTCATATTTAACCTAAACTTGTATTCCAGGTTTCCGTCCATGTTTAAAATATAACAGTTTGAGTTTGATATAGTATTATTAATTCATATAACAATAGTATCGTTAATTTCTAAACAGACGCTCTGACTGGCGCTGCAGTGTAGATTTGAAAAAGTGGAAACTCTGAAAATCGAGAAACCTGATTGGAACAGGAGGTGGTGACGTAAGGCTTTCGTCGTGGATTGCGTCATGTTTCTGCGACGTCCAAACTGGGCAGTGCTGTGCTATGGTTGGTTGAGAGGAATCCGTGCCCTGATTGGTTGAGCGCTCTGAAAATAGCGGATTTACAAGCTCACAGCCCGTCGCAGCGTGACGCGTTGTAAGCTTGTAGATCTGCTATTTTCTGACTTTCAGACAAGACACACAGGCTTCCGTCGTCGTAAAAATAAATAATCATTAATTTATGTTCCTTGAACAGCTCACAATTATTTTGGTGTTCATATAAAGTTAGGTGCTTTAGAGAGATAACAACTAGAGCAAAAATAATGCGGAAGTTAAGTAACGCTCAGCGTCAGACGAGTCCAGAGATGGATTGTGAAGAACCAGCAGGATCTTGTGGACAGACTTGCTGTCAAACAACTGCATGGAGACTCCAGAAGACCACATGTAAATAACCTACAGGATCTTTGTGTAGTCTATCAATGTATGGAATGGATACTGTTACTGTTTAAATCACTGGCCTGACTAGTTCTGAATCCAAATATGCATCTTGAAATGAAATGAAATGAAATCTATATTTACCCAGGGTATCTGGGCTAAGCTCAAGAACTTGTTTCCAGCCAGGCCCTGCTCATAGAACACATTTCATCGTAGTGGTTGATGCCTTGTTCAAGGGCATTTCAGCGGTAATTTTAACGTGTCGGACGGCTGGTTCGAACTGGGAACCTTCCGGTATCTAGACCGCGCCGCTATCCGTTCGGCCACCGCTGCCACACCTTCAACCTTGTTACAATGCATGGTGGCATGGCACCGTGCACCAGAAGATGCATGAAGAGGCTACAGAGCTGTCACAGGCACACTGCATGCTGGCACCGCAGTACCAAGTAGATGTAGCTGCTAGCGATGCCTATCTGCATCTAGTATCTTGCAGCTAATGCAGATGTATGGATGGATGTGAAGAATTTACACATGGAACTGTCGCCACGACGGATTTCAATCATTAGATTAGAGTCAAGAGTATTAGAAAAGGTCAAACTAGCAATATGTTCTAATCTGTTTCTTAAAAATGCACATTTAAATTCATGTTCAGAAGCATCTTCCATAAAACCCTAAAGATCTGGGATATAATAAAAGCAAATGTTAAAAGCCTCAATCTGCAATGACTTCAACTAGTTCAAATTGTTTAGGAATCAGTGTTACGTCCGCTAGTGTGGGGGATTCGATCCTTTCGTGTAATTTCACAAATCACAGATTGGGACTTGGACCTGTCAAAGAATTTCAGTGGGGATGTTTGTTTTTGCTTTACTCCCTGCCTGTTTACTAGGATTACAGGATCCAGTCAGAGCTGTAAACACTGAACACTGCATGGGGGCACTGCCAGGAGATGGATGTGAAGAACCTACAGGATCTGGTGGTCAGAGCTGTCTCACTGCACGGCGGCACCAGAGCGGCTGTGACATTTGACAGTGGCTCTGGAAGCTCTGTGTCTCTGTCTTACAGAGAGGTCGTAGAGCTTGGGAACACATTGTCACATATTCTGCTGCAACACTGTGCTGGAAATGGAGGCGTGATTGGATTATACTGTTATACCGATTTATATCTGCCAGTCTGGATTCTGGGGTGAGTTTACATATCATGATATCTCGTCTCTGTCGGGTGGGAACTGGGAACCTCATTATGTTCAAGACTTTTCAGGATTCGAATTCAAAAGCATCAAAAGTAGCAGCTCGACAAGCTCAAAACACAGCGTTCTGCCAATTTTTATGCTTTCGTGTGACGCTGTTAGTAGTATGATCAAGTAGGGCATTCATTTATGAAAAAACACACAAAAAAATAATTCGGAGATAGGAGTTTTCTGCCCGACAGCAAGGATATACTATATGTGAAGTTGTGAAGAATGGGATTTAACACTCAAATTTCGAGCTGTTTTGTGTTTTTACATTGTTTGTGTCTGTATGAGTGCTGATAGAGCTGTCCATTACCTTATGACATGTTCCATACTTAGTCCAGTGGTTCTCATAGAGCCATCCAACTACAGCTTGTAGATCGGTTATTTTTGTGTGCACCACCATTGTGCAAAAGATATCATACAGGGTTCATTGGTTAGCAGACTAATCGATTTATTCTATTTTATAAAAAATATATAATAATAAAGAAAAGATTCAAATTTGTATTCGATTAACCTAGATTGTTCGGTTAAATATCGGTTTTAACTTTTACTGTTATTTTCGGTTAATTGCCAAGCCCTACGTTCAGATGCATATAAGCCTATCTCACAGAATTTCCCCGCCCCCCTTAATACGCCCCCTTTTGGGGTTAGTGGTGATAGCGTGACGTCACTCCATAGACGCTACATGTTAACAGAGGTAATTTAAGATACGGGATACATGACAAATGTATCCCATATATATATATAACTTTTTAATTCCACAATCACCTTAGAGATGTACTTTTTGAAAAACGGACAACAGACTTTGTCTCGTCCAACCATGCTTAATGCAGGTGCCGACAGTGTACAGTATCTGACGGTGGAGGGCTTGCTGTCAGCGGTCCAGGGGGGAATCGCCTCCATGCAGGAGAAGGACGAGATGATCAACACCAGTAACAAACCCCGCCGGAGAGTTGGCCACTGCACCGCCTGTCTGACAGGGAAATACCCTGTGGAGCTGGAGTGGTGACTGCCTGCCTGCTCGCCGCAGCAGCACACCCGTGCAACGGCAAGAGCACAGTCGAGCTGGAAGGCAGCGCTCATGCTGTCTTGACCCACACAGGACATTTAACTCTAAGGCAGTGTTTCTCAGCACCCCCCCCCCCCCCCCCCCCCACACACACACACACACACACACACACACACACTCCAGAATTATATGAATTAAGCCAATGGTACTCTAACTTTAATATGAATTAAGCCAGTGGTACTTTATTTTAAATGTCAGGGTCTCCCATAACTCTTACGTTACAGACCGGTGAGGGGTCTATTTGGAACCCTTTCAAGGAACCCTGGACCCCATTTGAGAACCACTGCATTAGGAAGGCCACGGAGCCTCATTTGAGTTATTTTTGATATTTGGGATATCCTGTGTTAATGTAACTCTTGACACGGTACACTGAGTTACAGAACCATATGGTTCTTAATTTGATTCCTAACCCCCTGGACCCCACTTTGAGAACCACTGCTCTAGATTACACTTGACTAACGCCTGGACTGTCGATGACAATTACTCAAAAAACATGTGAAGCAGCAGTGTATGCATTGTTTCAAACAGGGTGATATTGCAGGTTATACTACTAGACAATGGAGTACCGTAGTCCTGATGTCACTCCCGCTACCCCTGGGTCACGGAGATATTTGTTACATTGGAAATCCCATAGGGGAATCTTAGATCTTGTCGCATAAGAACTGTGTTCCAAAAATAAACGAATAAGCCCAGTGATTGTCAGATACAGTACAGTATGTGACACTTTAGTTTATATTGAGTTACATTTGATCAAACGTCTTGTTTAGGGAGATTATTATATATTTTTTCTTACTCTTTGGATAAATTTGTACTTTTACAACTGCCAGTTGATGCTTCATATCATGAGTAAAATCACCCAGCTGATGTGTTTATTTTTGGAAGATTAAGGGTGTGTTCGGAAATGTGCACCGGGAGCGCACTCACCTATTAGTTTGCATTGCACAGTGTGCTCAGTGCGCTATTTCCGAACGCGCCCTAAGATTCCCCCATGTAAAAAATCTGACCTAGGGTGATAGTGACCTCTAGTGGCCGTGATGTCAGACTTTAGTGCTCTTATTATTGTGGAGGTCTTTTCATGGCCCCATGTAAACCAAATGTTTCTGAACCACTCTTTAAAATCATTGGGTCTGATTTTGCACCTTATGTGTGTTCCAAGACTTAACCTCACGCATATTTTGATACAAGATGCTGTATAAGTGAAAAAACGCACAACTCTTTCGACCAAAATTGAGCTGAAAACTCTTGCTGTAACTGCTGTTACTTATAAAGCCTGATTTACTTGAGGTACAGTGTTCTTTGTTGCATGGCAGTTGTTTTCCCTAACCACACTAACCAATGTACACAGATGGTTGCTGTGATGTAAGTCTGAAAGGGGTTGATGGATGGTTTTCTCAAAACTGCAATAAAACATTCCATGAATAAACATCTATGTATCTTGATGACTTGAATTTCTGGGACAGTCTGATGTCAAACCCTGGGTCCAAGTAATTCATAAACAAGAACTTTGTTAAAAAAAAAAGGTGGTTCTGTATCTTTTGATATTAGTTTTGTGATTTGTAGGTGGAATCGGATTTCAACCTCTTTGGATAATTGAGTACTTTTCTGGCATGGTTTGTTTGGTAACCATAATGACCAATCATTTTTGAAGCAGTTCGGATATAAATGAAAGTAGTTCTTGGACTCCATGTGGCCACTCATCTGACTCAAAATTGGGGCAAGGTTTCAGCCTGATTTGCATCATAAAAATGTGTGTACTTCTGTCCCATTGTCAGTATGCACAACTTCTGGCTGTGCATCTGCAGAGCCATGCCATAAAGAAAAGCTGGATTGTCATGACTTCAGTAGTCTTCATTTACAAAATACACAAGACTGCTGCAAGAAGGCAAGGCATCCATTCTTGGATGTCATGGGGGACCAAGTATAGACTCCTGAGGGACCCCAATTACCATAAGTAAAGTAGTTTCATTTAAGTGCAAATAATAAAAACAAATATATATTCCTTTGAAAGCCTGGAAGAGACCATTATACAGGTAATAAACACAGGCAACATACACATAGCTGAATGAAGCTTTAATTGTTAACAAAATACAGGCAACATGCCATTAAGTACAGAACAATAAAACTGGCACATAGAGCTAAACGGCAGGGTGCAGGACAAAGAATAAAATAAAGAATAGAAGTCTGCACTCCACAACTCCACTAAGTTTAAGAAGCTCCCAGTCAAGGCTTAATGTGTCAAAACGTTAATCTACAATAAGCCTTGATTGGGAGCTTCTTGGAATGTTAGTGTGCAGACTTCTATTCTTTAACATAGCCATAAGCACCTTAATTATTTAAAGGTTGCGCACGTGATATTCTTAATTTATGAATATCATAAATGTTAAAAACATTCAGATAGTAATAATTGCTATATAGCGATTGTTCAGTAACAGGGGTCTCCACATCTTTCCAGCTCTTAAGTAAAAAAAAAGTACATTTTCAGGTTGGGACTCGGGATACCAATTTATTAAGAGAGAGAAGTCATACAGGATACATAAGTACGGTAAAATTAGAAGTAATGGCGAAGACGGGAAAAAGGAGACAAGCCATTTTGTCATATCAATAACCTGTAATTAGGCGATACACAATGTTTTAAATTGCTCTGGATAAAAGCTAAATGCTTAATTGTTAACCAATTAGAGAAATCTGCATACACACAAACCTTTTCCAACAGCATTTTTCTTCCTCTAAACAAAAAACATTTCTAGCTATAAATCACCAAGCTTTACATGCTATGTTTGTATCAATCTTTTTCCGGAAGACGACGTACCCAGGCTGAAGAATTATGTTGAAGCAGACCATCACCCAGTCACCCATCACTCCTGACATGGATGCAACTGTGGCCCGGGTCCCTGAGCCATGGTAGCCTTGCTGTGGCTATACGTGTGATAATCAGTAGATGCATCTGGTCCAGTTGAGTAAAGAAGTCGCCTGCTGCTTGAGGATTTTAGGTTTTCTCTCAGGTGTCGGAGAGAACCGGGGGAGTTTACGTCGCATCGGTCTCTGAAGCGTTTGTTAGAGCGGGGGCTTTCAGAGTCCAGTTCCCTGTCGCGCTTCCTGAGAAGGGATCGGTGAGGGGACAAGGCAAGAGCTGCCATAGCTCTGTTGGCATCCATGTGCCTTGTGCACACACTGCAAGGAGGAACACCAAAGTATACAGGTTTTCCCAGGCAGACTAATCTGTGGTAGACTCTCTGAAACTCCATGTCAATCTTCTTGGGAGAGTATTGGATGCTGCTGCTGTCGTGGCAGGTGGAGATGTCAAAAGAATGGCCAGTCCCTGTGGTGGACTGACGCAAGTAGATCTTTGGTTGTGAGGGACTGTCACTGCAGTGGTGATGCTTCCTTGGTGACATGGTCAACTTCTGTAGAGAAGAGTGTGGAGATTCAGACCTAGATCTGGTAAACGCTGGGTGTCTGTAATGGCTTTGCCTTTGTGCAGTGTGCAACTTGGGGATTCTGGAGGGTGACTGGCATGAGTTGACCTTTGATTGTGAAGGACTGTAGTAGTGATGCTTCCTTGGTGACATGATCGACTTCTGTGGGGAAGAAAGTGGAGATGCAGACCTAGACCTGGATTCCCCCAGGTGTCTGCAATGACTTCCTGCTGTGTCTGACTTGGGGCTTGGGGAGAGGGCATGGGACTTTCCACTTTGACTTTCCAAATTCCTCAGCCAAGTTTTGAAAGGACTCCGTCGGACTGGGGAGGAGCAAGCAGCAGAGCTATCTGTGACTGTGAATGATTCCTTTTCATGTGCAGTATTGCTCGTCAGCAGAGGACGGATGTTTTCTCTCCCCGACCTTGGGGACTGGCTCCTGAATCCATCAATCGTGAGATGGCGAGACCGGCCAGTAGGCTGATCCCTCTGATGTCGGCTCTCCGTTGGTTCAAGATGTTGTTGCCTCTGTAAAATCTTAGTGACAAAAGAAGGTTCAATAAGAACGTCAGGCCTGTACTTAGATTCCACAGGGTCTGCCTTTTTTGTACGACACACGATTTCTGTTTGTTGATCCTGCTGGTTGGTAACGTCATGCAAATACGACTGCTTCACCGCTTCAGTTGTTTCCCCTGGCGTTAAGTTCATGAGCAATGAGCGGTTGGGGGATCTCTTACGAACGACTTTTCCTTTTTTCTTCTTTGGGTTTGTGAGGTCTCGTGCTCTCACTGAGACATTGAGGGTGTGGTTGAGGTGGCTTGCATTAGGCAGAAATCTATGCCTCCGATACTTCCTCAGTACAGAGTCAGCTGCCTCAAAGACCTGCTGACTATGTACGGCCTTGGACAGTTGATCGATCATCCTGGGGTAAAGTTCCACTAAAGAGGTGCCGTGACTACTCAGTGTATTCTCAAGTTCCTCATCCTGGTCCTCAGGCTGGTTTCCCTGAGTCAAATCCAAGAAGCTCTGACTCAGCTGGGTATTGTTAATTCCAGATACTGTGAGAGATACATAGAACAAAATAAGTAATGAAATAATAGCCAACTCAAGGTAGGCCTGTCACAATTATTACATTATTATTATTATTTTATTTTGGTATAATCCATGTTGAAAAATGTAACGATGTAAAATGTAAAAAAATCATCAAATTGTGGAAATGGCAGATCTGCAAGCTCACAACAAAGCTGCGATGCAACACGTTGTTAGCTTGTTGCCCGTCTATTTCCACTACTAATGATTTTTTTTAAGAGTATAAAGTTGTCATCATTATGTGAGTTATTTCTTTGTATATTTAAGTTATTTGATACATCTGCCCTAACAAAATTGATCCACGAGTGCAATGTGCCATTGAGGTAAAGAAAAACAAAACTGATAGGTTGGTAAATGTCTTACCCTCATCCTGCGCAGAATGATTACTGCCAAGATCAGTCTCATCAGCCTCACACTCCTGCAAAGTGTTGTCCCACTGCTGAAAGTAATTTGTAAAAATGAATACACTTTAGGCCTGGGCCGTGGCTCAGCAGTCCAGGCACTGTGGCTGGTATTAGTCTGGCAGTGTGCCACGGGTTCGACTCCCGATCCCGACAGCCCTTACTGCATTACCCCCCCATCTCTCTCCCCATTTCCTGTCAGCCTACTGTCTGTCCCTCCATAAAAAATATAGGCGAAAGCCACAAAAAAAAACATTTAAAAATAAATAAAAAATACACTTTTAGGAGTGACAAAATCTGGTACATTCAGGAAGTTAAAGGAGGCTAAAATCATCTGAAGAGCGACTAGTTTGAAAAGCAATGCATGACATTACTTAGTAACTTCATTCCAAGCCATATTTGGTGTTCACTGCATTGTATGCACTTTGTTTAGTGCTATTGCTAGCAAATAAACATCACCATTTTTATATCACTTTAATTTTATATTTTTGCAAGTTACCTGAGTGTCATTTGTGTCCTGTGCTGAAATGAGAAGAAACACATGTGATGGCATTAAATGACAACATAAACACAGATGTAAACATTGGTGTAATAAGATAAAAGTTGACATCTACCTTTCAGTGACTGTTCTCCAGAATCTATTGAGGTCTGAGGAATTAGAGACAAAGTAGAAATCAGTATAGACGACCAGTATCACAGTGTGTGTGGTGATAGGCTGGTGACGTTTAATCAGATGAACCGTAGCGTCCCCATTCAGGAGAAAATAGCAGATGTACAACTACAAACTCATAATGGGTCGTGTTAATACATGTTCTATATTGACGACATTGATTAACCACATAAGCCCAATTGTATACTTAGTCGGCAGTCGCACAATGGTGTCATGCAAGAAGAGAGGAAATGGGCATCTACAATCTCACCATGTCACATCACGATGCGTTGTGAGGCGAGCATGTAGATCTATTTTAGCTGAAACTCAATCTGTTTTTAAATCAATTTATTTATATTTTTATAATTGATTAAATGTATTAGTTTGACCAGCTGTTGGACAACTAAAGAGCCAGTGATGCCAGCTCTAATGATAATACATAAATCTGTTAGGCAAACAGCAGTCATGAGATGACTCCACTCATACATTACACATGTCACTGTCTGTCAAAAGTTGTTGAGAATTGGGCAGTTTACATCAACCACACGACTACCGCTACTACCCAAACCTTACATTTGGTTCCAACAGTGACATCTTCAACTGGCCCTCGTGTATGTGGCGACAGAGCACTTCATCATCCAAGGACAGGGCAGAACATGAAATACAAAACAGAGAATAGTAGGAACAGACAAGTAAACAACCACTGAGTAATGTATATGTCGGTACAAATCAATCCCAACCTGTGTTCTCACAGCAATAAAAAAAAGAATAAAGAGAAGAAAAAAATGTATGTGTGTGTGTGTGTGTGTGTGTGTAAATTTGGCCTTGAATAAATCCTTTTTGATTAGCCGAAAGTTACAACATATGACTACACAACACATGCAGTTTGTGCGCATTAAATCATATAATAATAATACATTTTATTTATAACGCACTTTACATTTGAAACAAATATCAAGGTGCTACAAGCAGAAAAATATAAAAATAAGAATAAAAACAATGAAAACATTCTGTGATCACCTAAACAGCTAAAAGATTAAAATAAAAGTCCAACTAGGCAAATGTCTTGCTAAAAAAGGAAGGTCTTTAGTCCTTTTCAAAGCAGAGCCATTTTAAAAGCATCTACATAATGACACTGAGACGCGGTAGCAGAAGGAACAGGGTAGGTAGACATTTCACATTTGGTCACCTTTATTGGACGTCTTTCGCAGGTCCAAATTCACATCATCACTCAGTCCTGCATACTGTGAAGTCAAATGGACAGGTGTTCATGTGACTAAAGTTTCACTGCATGAATACTGTCTGATTAAAATCAAATGCAAAATTCTCACGTGACATTTTTAATATAGTGGTGTGATTTTTTCTTTAAACAAACAAAAAAAAACTATGAATGTAGAAACATGCCTGGAGAATGCCACTTGCAAGCCCCTGGAGGGTTTTTAGGCTTTCTCCTTCACATTTTTATTGACCTTTTTGTATGTGAAAATAAACAAACAAACAAACAATATAATGTCGTACTAACGGAGCTAACGTTAGCACATAGCTTACTCCACTCACTCATACATACCTTCCTCGTGATTCTATCTATATCACGCACGTAGTTCTTCATATTTAACCTAAACTTGTATTCCAGGTTTCCGTCCATGTTTAAAATATAACAGTTTGAGTTTGATATAGTATTATTAATTCATATAACAATAGTATCGTTAATTTCTAAACAGACGCTCTGACTGGCGCTGCAGTGTAGATTTGAAAAAGTGGAAACTCTGAAAATCGAGAAACCTGATTGGAACAGGAGGTGGTGACGTAAGGCTTTCGTCGTGGATTGCGTCATGTTTCTGCGACGTCCAAACTGGGCAGTGCTGTGCTATGGTTGGTTGAGAGGAATCCGTGCCCTGATTGGTTGAGCGCTCTGAAAATAGCGGATTTACAAGCTCACAGCCCGTCGCAGCGTGACGCGTTGTAAGCTTGTAGATCTGCTATTTTCTGACTTTCAGACAAGACACACAGGCTTCCGTCGTCGTAAAAATAAATAATCATTAATTTATGTTCCTTGAACAGCTCACAATTATTTTGGTGTTCATATAAAGTTAGGTGCTTTAGAGAGATAACAACTAGAGCAAAAATAATGCGGAAGTTAAGTAACGCTCAGCGTCAGACGAGTCCAGAGATGGATTGTGAAGAACCAGCAGGATCTTGTGGACAGACTTGCTGTCAAACAACTGCATGGAGACTCCAGAAGACCACATGTAAATAACCTACAGGATCTTTGTGTAGTCTATCAATGTATGGAATGGATACTGTTACTGTTTAAATCACTGGCCTGACTAGTTCTGAATCCAAATATGCATCTTGAAATGAAATGAAATGAAATCTATATTTACCCAGGGTATCTGGGCTAAGCTCAAGAACTTGTTTCCAGCCAGGCCCTGCTCATAGAACACATTTCATCGTAGTGGTTGATGCCTTGTTCAAGGGCATTTCAGCGGTAATTTTAACGTGTCGGACGGCTGGTTCGAACTGGGAACCTTCCGGTATCTAGACCGCGCCGCTATCCGTTCGGCCACCGCTGCCACACCTTCAACCTTGTTACAATGCATGGTGGCATGGCACCGTGCACCAGAAGATGCATGAAGAGGCTACAGAGCTGTCACAGGCACACTGCATGCTGGCACCGCAGTACCAAGTAGATGTAGCTGCTAGCGATGCCTATCTGCATCTAGTATCTTGCAGCTAATGCAGATGTATGGATGGATGTGAAGAATTTACACATGGAACTGTCGCCACGACGGATTTCAATCATTAGATTAGAGTCAAGAGTATTAGAAAAGGTCAAACTAGCAATATGTTCTAATCTGTTTCTTAAAAATGCACATTTAAATTCATGTTCAGAAGCATCTTCCATAAAACCCTAAAGATCTGGGATATAATAAAAGCAAATGTTAAAAGCCTCAATCTGCAATGACTTCAACTAGTTCAAATTGTTTAGGAATCAGTGTTACGTCCGCTAGTGTGGGGGATTCGATCCTTTCGTGTAATTTCACAAATCACAGATTGGGACTTGGACCTGTCAAAGAATTTCAGTGGGGATGTTTGTTTTTGCTTTACTCCCTGCCTGTTTACTAGGATTACAGGATCCAGTCAGAGCTGTAAACACTGAACACTGCATGGGGGCACTGCCAGGAGATGGATGTGAAGAACCTACAGGATCTGGTGGTCAGAGCTGTCTCACTGCACGGCGGCACCAGAGCGGCTGTGACATTTGACAGTGGCTCTGGAAGCTCTGTGTCTCTGTCTTACAGAGAGGTCGTAGAGCTTGGGAACACATTGTCACATATTCTGCTGCAACACTGTGCTGGAAATGGAGGCGTGATTGGATTATACTGTTATACCGATTTATATCTGCCAGTCTGGATTCTGGGGTGAGTTTACATATCATGATATCTCGTCTCTGTCGGGTGGGAACTGGGAACCTCATTATGTTCAAGACTTTTCAGGATTCGAATTCAAAAGCATCAAAAGTAGCAGCTCGACAAGCTCAAAACACAGCGTTCTGCCAATTTTTATGCTTTCGTGTGACGCTGTTAGTAGTATGATCAAGTAGGGCATTCATTTATGAAAAAACACACAAAAAAATAATTCGGAGATAGGAGTTTTCTGCCCGACAGCAAGGATATACTATATGTGAAGTTGTGAAGAATGGGATTTAACACTCAAATTTCGAGCTGTTTTGTGTTTTTACATTGTTTGTGTCTGTATGAGTGCTGATAGAGCTGTCCATTACCTTATGACATGTTCCATACTTAGTCCAGTGGTTCTCATAGAGCCATCCAACTACAGCTTGTAGATCGGTTATTTTTGTGTGCACCACCATTGTGCAAAAGATATCATACAGGGTTCATTGGTTAGCAGACTAATCGATTTATTCTATTTTATAAAAAATATATAATAATAAAGAAAAGATTCAAATTTGTATTCGATTAACCTAGATTGTTCGGTTAAATATCGGTTTTAACTTTTACTGTTATTTTCGGTTAATTGCCAAGCCCTACGTTCAGATGCATATAAGCCTATCTCACAGAATTTCCCCGCCCCCCTTAATACGCCCCCTTTTGGGGTTAGTGGTGATAGCGTGACGTCACTCCATAGACGCTACATGTTAACAGAGGTAATTTAAGAAGTCTACAACTTTTGTTTTCTCAAGGTAAGGTTTGTTCTATCTGTTCGAGCTGATTTACCATCTTGTTTGCTTCATAATAATATTGGTCTGTCACATTTTTACATTAGAAAATGTACTTAGATTCTCCAGAGAAAAAAACGTGTAAATGCTAATGTTAAAGACACCACTATTTACCGGAAGTGGGCGTGAAAAGCGGGCTGTGAGATAGGCCTATTGTTGAGTAATGTATGAAGCCTCAGGGTAATGACATGAAAGTGAATCTAAAAGAACATAGGTCTATAGTGGACCAACTAACATGATTTTCTTTGACAGAATCCTCCAGCTGCCTGCAGCGTACGTACCATTTGACCCAGATGGCCCAGTACTTCTGTCAGCCCGCGTTATGACCCAGTGTGGATTACAGTACTGTGCTCTGCAAAGTGATCTGTTGGAGGTTGGCTACTTTATTTAACTTGACAATAATAAATCACACCCGTGTGAAGTGAGGGCACTCTTATCATCGTACATCATCATCTCATTCCGGCCAATCGGAATTTGCGTCCTCCTTGTGTTTACACAAACACTCAGAATTGTCCATTCATTGTCAATGAATGGCATTTAATGTTTGTGTTAAGGACAATGTTTGTGTGTACACACATACCCCTCAAAAGCGATGATTTTATATATAATTTTTGAGTGGTGCAAACCACTCCAACAACCAGCTTTGTCTGTATCTATGTTTGTGTCTATGTATGTGTGTACCTGTACGTGGGACCCAAAAAAATGAGCATGGTTACTATGGTCACTGACATTACGTCAGACCACAGCTGATCAGGCTATATAAGACCTTGTACCACTCAGTTCACACTGGTGTGATTTTTATGGAACACGTCACAAAGAATGACGTCCCCAGCTAACCAGTGAAACCTTATACCTCAGTTGACCGGCATCCTAGACTTTGTATCCTCCTTTTTCCCTGTACACCAAATTCTTAGCCAACAAGCTTACAAATGTGACATAGTAGCAATGCATCACATTGTGATGATTTTTGATCTGCATTTCTTTTTCAAATAGGTTTGCTTATTTTCACTGAATGTTCGCCCATTATGATGATATTCACAATTAATAACAATTTTACAATATACAAAATCCCAGTGCATATTCAAAATATTCATTTCAAAATATCAATATAATACTGATATATTGCACCGCCCTAATCTGTTTAATTTTATGTTTCTACTTTCCTCACCAAGCGATTCCAGACGGTCTTCTCCGAACTAATGGAGATGGAGGTTTGTGTGAAGTTGTCCAGCTACAACCTGACCCTCGTACGTGTCCAGCTGCTGGCAGCAGCTTCCGTTGCGGACCACAATGCAGCACCGCAAACTAAAGGCCAAAGCAGGCATCATGCTGATGTTCTGGCCAAGGACACTGGACAAGAGGACTTGGCATATGTGCTCCACACCTCTGGAACAACAGGGCTTCCAAAGACTGTGAGGGTGCCACACAAGTGTATAGTTCCCAACATACTACATCTCAGGTTCGTTCCAATTATTTTGGTGTTCACATAAAGTTAGGTGCTTTAGAGAGATAACAACTAGAGCAAAAAGAATGCGGAAGTAAGTAACGCTCAGCGTCAGACGAGTCCAGAGATGGATTGTGAAGGGAAGACATATTTCAATATTCTAACCACACCTGAGTGTCTATTAAAGTAATGTTAACTCCATATACACATACAAAACAGAAAAAGTATAAAAATCACGGCACTCCATCTTTCAGTCTGGTGTTCCTATTATGGTTTATAGATCAGCTATTTTTTATGTTCAAAAATAGTGGAAATGGCAGATCTACAAGCTAACTGTATGTTGCACTGACACACATTGTGAGCTTGTTTGAGCTGATTAGTTAAACATTGTTGAAAGTATGAAATAATTAAGTTATGGCCTGTTTTTGCCATAGTAGACTAGTTATTTTATTATTGGTGTCAGTCTTTGTAAGTCTTTTTTTTATTTTTTTGCATTATTTGTCATATCTGCCTTAAAAAAGTTTACAAAGCCTAAAAACTAATGTAATTTGTATTGATAAGCTATTGTATGTTCCGATGTTCAATGCCCCCCCCCCCCCTCTAATGACTGTAGAGGATGTGGTTTTCTTCTCTGTGTTCAGATCCTTGTTCCAGATTACTGTAGAGGATGTGGTTTTCTTGGCCTCTCCGTTGACCTTTGACCCGTCCGTGGTGGAGATGTTTCTGGCTCTGTCATCGGGAGCTTGCCTCCTCATTGTCCCCACTGTCATCAGGAAAATGCCCCAGAGACTTGCTCAAATACTGTTTAACAATCACAGGCCAACTGTCCTACAGGTAAATACACAGTACAATCTATATGTAAAAAAGATGGGTGTAATTGATAAGTCGTGTTATTTCACCCAGGCCCTGCAGAGAAATCATTCTTCCTTCCTGCTCACCAACAGGTGACTCCTACTCTGCTGGGCCGGTTCGGTCGGCGCGCTCTGCGGGAGCAGGTGTTGTGCACTGGCTCCTCTGTGCGTGTGTTGGCGCTGGGTGGCGAGGCCTGCCCCTCTCCGGCCCTGCTCAGGAGCTGGAGGCAGGAGGGCAACCAAACCTGCATTTACAACATCTACGGCATCACAGAGGTTTCCTGTTGGGCCTGTTGCTACCGAGTCCCAGAGAGTCTGCTGCTGCAGTCCAACAGCCAGTGAGTGTGCTCTCTCTCTACTAGGGTTGTTATGGTTAAAGATACAACTAAAGACTCAAACTAAAAAAGGAAAGAAAATATTTGTGGACTGGAAATCTTGTAACAATTTTGTAACAATACAAAACGAACTAAGATATTTTAAAGATATTTTCGTGAACAGAAATGGCAGCTTCCTTACTCAGATTTCGGGAGCTGTAGTTCCAGATCCAGACTCTATAGCATTCGGAGATTGTGGAATAGTTGTCTGGCTACGCGAGATTAATCTCATGTTGAACACAGACACAGACTTGTATATGGTTAGGCGCAAGCTTGGCTCAGGGAGGAGGACGCCCCTGCCATGCAGAGTCCAAGGCACTTTGGGTGATAACATCATATCCTGTGTTTGTAAAACAAACCTTACACTTGTTAACTTTGCTAGAAAGAAATACAAACGACTCGTGTTTATTTCCCAGAGCAGAGTGGTCCATGCCATTAGGAACCCCTCTGATGGGCACCAGTGTGGAAGTAAGAGATGACCGTGGCTGCATTGTCACCGAGGGAGAAGGACAGGTGCTCATAGGTGGGAAAGACTTTTGGTTCTCAACCGTTCCATGAGACCATGACCAAACAAATAATCATATTTAAACTGGGGACCACCCCCACTCTGACATGCTCTTGGAATTGTAGGAGTTGAGGCATTATAATGTTTCGTTTGACTTGGTTCCACAGATAAATATCGTAAAAATAGCCGATCTACAGATCTTGTAGATCATTTTTTTGACCCCCCCAGGGGTCATTGGGTGAGTTCCAAGGGACACTTCACCCTTTTGGCAAAAGAATATATGTTAATGACGTTTAGAAGATTTAGAACACTGTCCTCGGGGTCTTTATGTGTGTAATATGTGGTTTTAGATATTTTAGATTTTAGCAGTGAGCCCAATGTCTCTGATGTCAGGGACATTGGGCTCACTTACTTCCTGGACTACATCAAGGACTGTCTAAAGAGGACGAGACGCGTCCGAGCGATTCCCAAGCGCGAGTTGAATTTGGAGCACTGTGATTGGTTGTAGGAAGTAGGAAGCGCTGGGCTGTGTTTTGGACCGCACACAAGTGTTTATGCCTACTAGTACTCTATGACTAATACTAACCCTATCTCTAACTCTAACCTAAACATAACCGCAAGCAACGCATCCCTCACCAACCTTAATCCAATCTTTTGAATGCACCCCTCACCAACCTTAATCCAAAAACTATTAACGTACCCCTCACCAACCTTAATCCAAAAACTATTAACGTACCCCTCACCAACCTTAATCCAAAAACTATTAACGTACCCCTCACCAACCTTAATCCAAAAACTATTAACGTACCCCTCACCAACCTTAATCAAAAACCTATTAACGTACCCCTCACCAACCTTAATCCAAAAACTATTAACGTACCCCTCACCAACCTTAATCCAAAAACTATTAACGTACCCCTCACCAACCTTAATCCAAAAACTATTAACGTACCCCTCACCAACCTTAATCAAAAACCTATTAACGTACCCCTCACCAACCTTAATCCAAAAACTATTAATGTACCCCTCACCAACCTTAATCCAAAAACTATTAACGAACCCCTCACCAACCTTAATCCAAAAACTATTAAAAATTCCGCAGTAGTAAAAGAGGTGGCGGCAGTGGGGCGCGAACGCGTGAAGCATGGTATTACAAGTCGGCGTAGTAATCGACTAGGCTAGCGAGGCAGCTGGCATAATGGGGTTTTGTGTTTGTATTAGAAGGTGAGGTTCCGCCCGCGCGGGCGGCGCTTTCCTTGGCTACTAGTAGTAGGGCGGGGCTTCACCCCGCCCTACTACGCGTGGCCGGCGTGGTGCAACGAGCGCTCCTTCCCGCAGAACCTGCTTGGGAATCGCTCGGACGCGGACGAGACGCGAATGCTCCTACCCACAAGTAGGAGCATTGCACCAAAGCATTATGGGAATTGTAGTCCAGGAATAAGTTAGCCCAGTATCCATGACATCAGCAACACTGATTTCTTTGCAAAAAGGGTGAAGTGTCCCTTTTACATAGCTTTACAATCATTTTAATCACTTAAATACATTGTAGAGGATGTTGCCGGCTATTTTTGAAAAATGTTTGGAAAATGTTGAATTATTTTGATAATTCTTTTAACAAAAATCTTCTCTTCTTGGGGTCCCTGACACAAATTGTCCCTTTTCAGATGGGGATCCTCGGCCAATTATATATTCATTTGGGGGTCCTTACTTGAAAAGGCTTGAGAATCACTGCCATAAATGACACAGTTGTCAATGACCTTCATGCAGGAGGACAGGACAGAGTGTGTCTCCTGGACAGTGAGGTGACAGCTGTCCCTGGGACAATGCGCGCCACTGGAGACTGGGTGGAGGTCAGGGACAAACACATGTACTACCTTGGACGAAGAGACAGACTGGTCAAACGCCACGGACAACGGGTCAACTTGGACAACTTACAGCAAGTGAGACTATTATATTTTTTATTACAAATACAAGTTGTTCTTACGAGGTAAAGTTTTGTTTCGAACTTGTGGATCTGTTGTGTTTTTGATGCTTTTGTGAGACACTGATATGATCAAGTAGGGCATTAATTAAAAAGAAAAAAAACACACACACACACAAAAAGTTAGAATAATTTCTGCCTGACAACAGCGATATGATCTGTGTCACTCCAACATCCTTATTATTTGTCCAGGTCTTAAACGGTCTCCCTCAGGTGGAGATGTGTGCTGTGGGTCTACAACACGAAGGCTCTGGGCTGGTCGCCTTTGTGGTGCCGTTGGCGCCCGGGGCCCGAGGAGGGGCAGCATCCCCTCCTCCACCATCCGACCGCCACGGATCCCCGGCCTCCTCTGAACACCAGGGGGATCCGCCCTCCTCCACAGATCATCATCTTCATCACTTCATCACTTCAGACAGAAGCCTGCAGAAGGTCATCCTTCAGCAGCTCTCTCTGCTCCTCCCTGGTCCCAGCGTTCCAGACACACTGGTGCTTGTCCCAGCGCTGCCACTGTCTTCTCACGGTGAGTAGGGCCAAAACTGTCTGTTATCTTCTTATGGCCTATTCATACTGCCGTTTTTTGGCGATAAGGTGACCACAGCAGTGGTTGGGGAAACTACAACATGACACAGACTCGCCTCGGGTGCATGTGTTTAGTTAGACATAAGAACAGTCGGACACACCACGAGTCAGACACCCTCCCCAAACCCTAACCACCTGTGAGCTTGTAGATCAGCTATTTTCACTATTTTTAAACGTCACTTTGTGCGACATAAAATAACGCTCATGTGGTTAATTGATTTGTTTGAGAGAGATAAATAATATATATATTATTTATTAAATCAATTTGTTTGATACATTGTTGTACCCTACCCATACCAATGAGCACCAGGCAGCAGTCGGTCCCTTTCAATTGCGTTCAATTAATTATCTTGTGACACTGGAGAGACACATTTTAATTTGGGAGTTATGTCCAGTAGCCCTGTTGTTTACACAAACATTCTCCTTCTGCAGGTAAGGTAGACATGGCTGCACTCATGAAGATATACCAACTGCAGAGGGAACGTTTGAAATCCGATGCTACACTTTGGGATTTGGTCAAACTAAGGCGGACACTTCAGTTCCTGTGGCAGGTACAGACTGTTTATAATCCACGTTAACCATTTAAACTCTATATCACACATGGGCAGCAGCATGTGGCCTGAGGGGCAGACCCAGCTCGCGGACCATCTCAATCCGTCTCGCCTTGTCCTCAAAGGAAAACAACCCCCCAACCCCCCCAAGAATCTAAATGTTGAAAGGCAGATGAAAGAAAAGTGAATTGAACTTCATTCCAATTAATGGAAATTAATATTAAATATGAATTTACCATTTTAATACTTTGACTTCATTGACTTCTATTGACTTCAGGTATGCACTCAAATGGTAAATATTCAATTGTGAAACAGTCTGCTTTGATTCCATCTTTATAGCGGAATAATGCAATGTGTTTCATCAGTGACCTAGGAAATGAAGCATATCAGATACTTGGCAAGATATAAATTAGGAGCAGGCTAATTAAGCAAAGGATAATTGATGGGGAGCCGGTCATTAATGAGAAATAAAACCTGACAGGGTGATTGGAAGCGGAGGGGTATAAAGCAATCTGGCATGTCTACCGAATTCAGTTTAAACATAATTCAGCAATGTGAGTATAGTCTGGTGGTGAATGTAGACAGCCGGAATGTAGACGGCGCCCGGGAGCAGTATGGGTTGGCGCCCCAGCCTGTGTCTTCCGTCAAGAGGAAGCCCAACAAACCCACGGTGAGGCCTTTAGGAGGGCCATTCAAGCCGCAAACGGAGCCTGCAGCACCACCGTTGCCCAGGTGGAGCCTGCAGAACCATTGCGGCTCAAGAATCCACCACTCCTGAATGAATTGCCTGCTGCTGGGAGTCTGGTGCAACGCACAGGTTCTGGACCTGGTGAGAGCAGGAGTGGACCTGGTGAGAAGTAGAGGGGCCTGTACAGGAGTCAACCCACAGAGCCTAGTCTATTCCATGTGCCAGATTGATCTACCTCCCAGTCCCGGCAGAGTAGTTCCGGAGCGGCAGATTGTGTGGCCCTGGTCTTTCTCTAATGGGACTGATCGAGGGTAGCTACTGGGACATAAGTCGGGACTTGATGGGTCACATGACTAAGTGGGATACATAACTAAGGATACGTCCCAGGTGCATCCATGCAATGTTTTATTTTTTTTATTTTTATGATTACAGTATTTGTTTCAATCTTCAATTCAGTGGTCCAATGTGTGGCCATTTTCTCACTTTATCAAAGCCATTACAGCCCTTTGGAAAACAATACTGATTACCCCTGTCCTACAGTATATATATCAAACATAACTAACTAATCTACAAGAACGTGTCGCAATGCATTGTGAGCTGATAGATGAGCTATTTTTGCAAAATATTCAGCTATTTACATCTTGGCCTATTATAACATGCCCAGAATACGTACACTAAGGTATACTGTACGTGGTTAATATACTGTCTGCATTCTTCTACTGTGTGTTTACATTTGACAGGATGCTCTAGGTGTCAGTGAAGACAAACACATTGAGGACGATCGCAATTTCCTTTTCAGCGGAGGAGACTCCCTCAAGGCGCTGCGCCTGTGTGACGACATCACGACCGCCACAGGAGTGACGTTGGCGGGACTGTTGGAGGTCATCCTGGACGGATCGTTTGCCGACATGGTTCGCCACGTTGCAGGAGGAACCCTGGCACTCCCGTACGAGAGCGGCTCCACACCCGGGGCCAAGAAGCGTCTGGCAGCGCCTCTCTCCGTGACACTGGCCAAGAGAGAGTGCAAAAAGGGCGGGTCAACGCACTACCCCGCAGCTGCAGAGCAGATGCACCGAGCCGACATCTGTTCTGTTAAAGTTATAAGGCGGGCAGGCGAGGTGTCTGAAATGAACATTAGCGTTACAGAGGCCGCTGTGAACTCTCAGTCAAATATAGTGGGACAAATCAGTGGTAAAGACTCCAGTGTGAACACAGATGACAGTCATTCCCTCACAGTAGGACCCAGACAGCACAGTGCTAATGACACTCTTCACCAAGGTTATTATATATATATATTATATCCACTCATTATCAACCTTGGCACAATTTCTCTCTACTCACTCTGTCTCTTTGGTAGGCTATGGCCAGTTCAGAAACCTGCCTACCAATGACTACTGCCTTTCTCTTCCTGGAAAGTTGGTATGCTAACAACAAAAGACATTTTGAAATCTTTTTTGAAAGATTCCTGAAGATTCCTGAACTTACTAAAATGTCTGAGACACAGAGTGCATAGACAGAAATGGTGGCATCTTATTATGGGCATTTTGTGAGGACCAATAATGAGGACCAAGTTATAAATGTGTCAAGTGGCAAAGTGGGGTTCACGTTGACCCTTACAAGTCTGTGTGTGTGTGTGTGTGTGTGTGTATATATATATATATATATATATATATATATATATATATACATACATACACAGTCACACACACACTGTCAGAGTATAGGGGGGGGTCCTTAAAATAGAATTGTTTGAGAACCTGTGAACTCTAACCATGCTGTTCCCTGACTGACAGAGACTGGTGTTGTGGGCCTGAGTGTGAGTTGGCGGTCGGACACGGGCAGGTGTGTGGACGCCTCACCGGTCATCTTGGTGCAGGGAGAAGGACCAGGGGCAGGTCAGAGTCCAGAGCGTGCCACAGTGTTCATCGGCTCTCACTCCCACAGGATGCAGGCTCTGGACCTGGCCACCGGGGAGATCCTCTGGGAGCGAGTCTTGGGGGACAGAATCGAGTCCTCCGCCACTGTGACTCGGTGTGGAAGACTGGTGGTGGTAGGTCAGTGTCACAACATGATGAACTTGCCTGTTAAATACACCGTTTATTACAATTTACAATTAGCCCTTCACTAAATCCCACCCCAAAAAGCGATTGTCCAATGCCAATCCAAATAGTTTAGCAACGGTTGCTATGCAGGTCAAGCTTTCTTCACTGCTAACGTGCCTATTGGACAAGGATGGGTTGGGGAGGGACTTAGTGAAGGGCTAATTTAGGCGTTTAGCAGACTCTCTTAATCCAGAGCGATTTACAGTAAGCAAGTGTTGAATGATATATTGTAAAAAAAAAAAAAATCAAAAAACCTAAAACCTCGAATCAATTTGAAAAACTTTATAACTTTTTAAATAATGAAAGTTTCTATTTGAGAACATCTCATAAGGAAACAATTAAATAAATATAAACAAATATATTTAGTATATTAAACTTCAATGCGTGAAAATGACCTTTAACTAATATATGCAATGAACAAAATTGCAAAAGTAACAATAAAGGTTATTATAAAAACAGAACTACTTGAGGTTCAAGTAAAAAACAAACAAAGTCCAGGACTCATTTCTATTGTAAGTGACAGTAAGTCATGTATAATGTGCAATGCTGTCGTGATGCTCTCAGGTTCCTACGACGGCTGTGTGTACTTCCTGTGCGTGGCGTCCGGGGAGACGCGCTGGGTGTTTGAGACGGGGGACGCTGTGAAGTGTTGTCCTGCCGTGGACCCCCTCACAGGCCTGGTGATGGTGGGCTCACATGATGGACACCTTTACGCCCTGAACCCACAGGTGACCAAGGATAAGGATGCGCTATGTAGTGTCACTGTTTGATATGTACTTCAGTGACAGATATGCACAAGAGACAGACTAATGCCTAATGTACTGTATGCTCTGTCGAATGACAGTGTCACACACCTAAAATAGACGATATACGTCGCAGATGTGAACGCATTGTGAGCTTGTACATCTGCTATTTCCGTTGTGTGATGTCATCATATGACTTAGTATTTAAGCTTATGTGGACAAAAACAATGGCAACATGAGTAGAGTTTCATTCTGTTCCTCTTGGAAGATACACCATTCAGATTTGTATTTTATTTTATGTAGGTATTCATTTATTCCGCTCAGGAGTTAAAGGACCACTTTATTCCATATAGACTGATCAGCTGTGGTCTGATGTCTGACGTAATGAAATCACACCCGTGTGAACTGGGTGACCATAGCAACCATGCTTATTCTTTTTGGTACGGACAGACACGTAAACTGACAGACACGTAAACTAACAAAGCCAGTTGTAGGAGTTGTTTACACCACTCAAAAAATTGTGCCATATTATCATTCAGCATTAGTGAGGACCAATTGTATGAACATAAGATTGAAAATGGGTGATGTCGTCAACACATTAACTGCCAGGTATTAAGTCATTATTTACCTGCTTCACTGCCAGTGTTTTTATACTCCTCTTTTGAGATCCACAGCATTTCCATGGCCTAATGATGCATGTCAACCCTTTTTTTTAATTTGAGAATGATCTATCTGCAGGTTGGTCAGTGTGTGTGGCGGCGTCACTGTGGGGGCGGGGCTGTGTTCTCCTCTCCTTGCCTACACTCCTCCCATAGACGAGTGTACGTGGCGTCACTGGGAGGACACCTCAACTGTCTCAATGCAGTGAGTCCACATTATCCATTCACAAGCCACACGTTAAAATATATATCCACAAACGGAAGTCCAATGCGCTTTGGCCAGTTGTAGGTATAGGTTGAAGGGCTCCATGCTCAACAGTGTGACAAAAACAATAAAAAGAAAGAAAGATATATGGGAAATTCAAAAGAGACAAACCAATTTGACTCTATTTGACTGAAATAGAAGCAAGTTGAAACAAAACGATAAAACGTGCTGGCCCAGTCAAGTGATTTTTTATAAAAAATATAAGGAATAAGTATATATATAATTTCATTTTAAGGTAATTCTGCAATCCATAATAGTCATATCATTGGAACCCAATGATTGTGCAGGAGGCACAAGCGCCACATTTTATGCTATGAGCTTCATGCAATACCTCTTCTCAACCAGTAGGTGTCCTACTCGACCACATACTGTAGTATAAATGTATTGTAGACCAGGGGTTCTCAGCGTTTTAGGCTGGGGACCCCCGGAAATGCTTTGGCCATGTCTCGCTACCCACCCCCCTCCCCACCCCCAATACAAATTGACCGCTACAATAACCTTAATAATAGAGAAAATACATCATAAATAAATACTGAAGCCAGATATAATCATTAAGGAAGGTTTATGCATGCCCTATGTGTACTTGACTCTCAATTTCCATTTTCCAGCCATTCAGTTGCAAAAAAAAGGAAACTTTCTTTTTTTCCCTCTTTTTTCCTGAAATTAATCTGTCCGACCTGTTGTAGACCACTGGCACCAGCATTCAAAAGCTGCCCTCAGATCAGCAAATTAACATGGTAGTATTTTAACCTTGGTTGTGTGTGCTGCCTGCTGTAGGACAGTGGAGAGGTGCTGTTATAGTGAATTTTAACCGTGTGTGTGTGTGTGTGTGTGTGTGTGTGTGTGTGTGTGTGTGTGTGTGTGTGTGTGTGTGTGTGTGTGTGTGTGTGTGTGTGCGTGTGCGTGCATGACCTGCTGTAGGACAGTGGAGAAGTGCTGTGGACACACAGCAGAGAAAGACCCTTCTTCTCCTCTCCCAACGTGTCGTCTGGTGGTCTCGTCGTGGTGGGCTCTGTGGACGGCAACATCTGCTGCTTCATTAGTACAGGCACACCGGTGAGATGGACGCTGCTCAGTTATTCTTATATAGGCCGTGCACTCCCGCAAGCCCTACCTCCCCGCTCCGCTGGCTGCCGTGCCCACCTCCGAGGTGAATAGTCTGGTGACACTGACGGAGGTTACTCCATGGTGGGAAATAAATATTGCCGATAAAGTATAGTTTTAGACCACGACGGAGGAGCGACGTCTCTACCGAACTTGAGCCACAAGAGACACCACCGAGTGCGCTAAGCATGCGAGTTGCCGTGTCGAGCGTTGCGAACATCTATTCATTCTCTACTTCATAATACATCAAAATAGCAAAATGTTTCACAAATATTTATTTTTCTCTTCTTGAAGCATTTTGTCCTTTTTGTATAAGTACACTATACAAGTATAAAATAGGGCATCTCTCAATGTGTCACATTGTAGATAGGCAATTTCTTTTTTTTTCTTTTTTTTAAGATTAGACCAATTGAAGCAATTAGGAGCATTTACCATGAAACGCTAATGGTCTCGGATATTAAAAACAAAGGTTAAAGCCTTAGTACGTGATTTCTTCACCCATTTGGCAGTATACGTAGAACAGCAGGAATATTTATTATAATACATTTTATATTTATTACGATATTTTATTTTGTTTAGGATATTTTATTTTACTTTAATCCACGTTTTCTACAGGTTTGGGAATTTCTGACCAGAGGACCTGTCTTCTCATCGCCGTGCTTCACGCCAGACCAGCGCAGGGTGCTGTGTGGATCCCACGATGGCAGCGTGTACTGCCTGAACTGCACCGACGGCTCCCTGGTCTGGAGCTTCCACACCTCGGCAAAGGTCTACTCCAGTCCCTGTATGCTGGACGCTGGTGCTACCAGCTGGCTGGTGGCCCTGGCCTCCACGGACGGGACCGTGTGGCTCCTGGACGCAGAGAAAGGAACACTGACGGCCTCGCTAACTCTCCCCGGAGAGCTGTTCTCTTCCCCTGTGGCGTGGGGGCGTTCCCTTGTGGTGGGGTGTCGCAACGACTACGTGTACTGTATGGAGTTGACGGTCGGCAGCGAACCACAAAGGAACAGCTGAGAGATTCCTTTTGGCAGCGATGATACTTTTTATTTTTGCAGCGAAATGGAGTGTCTCAATCTTTTTTTAATTTCAAGGACGCCCAGTTAGATATGCATTAGGCCATGGACCTCCCTTTACTTTGTTTTTCATCTCTCCGACCCCAATCTACACTATAAAATCATCTGTGCTAATTTAGCTCTGACAGTATACAAATGTTTGTAACCAAATGGACCCTTATAGAACCTTTATCCATTTGGTTCTATCAGCCATTAAGCTGGGCACCCCCTGGCCTGTCCGGAACCCCCTCAAGCACCCCTGGGGGTTCGCGGACCCCACTTTGAGGACAGCTGAAATAAAGACTTGAAACAAATGTTTGCGTGCGTGTGTGTGTGTGTGTGTGTGTGTGTGTGTGTGTGTGTGTGTGTGTGTGTGTGTGTGTGTGTGTGTGTGTGTGTGTGTGTGTGTGTGTGTACCGATTCAGTGGACAGTCCTTCAGCTTCAGACATCAGTATTTAATTTACATTATCCATAACATTTGCATCTCTTAAGAATTTTCTCATGAATACCCTCTAAGTTTAACAAAAAAGAAAAGTGCAATTATTACCAAACTTTTTTTCTTTTCATTTTTTCTTTGTTTTGTTACATACAACACTGTGTACACTACACTATTGTGCACGACCAAAGTTAAAAACAAAATGACAAAAGTGACTTCTCCTTAATAAGCCAGAGTTATACTTGGTTGTGCGACACTGACGCTGCAACCAAGTATAAATCACCCTTTAAGGTGCCTCGATCTCTGACCGAAGCTGGGGTAAATCCTGCCTCTTACATACGTACATACTTACATACATACATACTTACATGTCATACGTACATACATTCTTACATACATACATACTTACATGTCATACGTACATACATACTTACATACATACATACTTACATGTCATACATACATACATACTTACATACATACATACTTACATGTCATACGTACATACTTACATACAGACATACTTACATGTCATACATACTTACATGTCATACATACATGCATACATACTTACATGTCATACGTACGTACATACTTACATACATACATACTTACATGTCATACATACATACATACATATCATTACACTGATGAGTGAGAAAGTTTGTGATTTGTAGATGAGAACACGTTGGCCTTCCTTCAGTAGCAGGAACACCGTCCTACCAAAACCAACAGGCTCAAATCACATTTTGTCACTGGGCAGAAACCTCTATATTCTAACTTTTAGTGTGTGTTTTATGTGTTTTTCTTTTTTTCCTCCTTTTAAATGAATGCCCTACTTGATCATACAGCGTCACACACAAGTATCAAAAGTAGCAGATCCACAAGCTCATTTCGAGCATGTGGATAATATGTTACTTTTGAATTTGAAATCCTGCAAAGTAACAGAGGTTTCCACCTGGCAGAGATGATTTATGAGAAAGGTAAGGGCCTATGCTACGCGGCTACGCCTACTAACCATGTGTTACGGCAGGACAGCTACGAGTATTGTTATGTTGCAGCAAGCAGTAGGGCTGGGCAATTAACCGAAAAATGTATCGAAAACTGTTATTTAAGAACCGATAACCAACCTATAAGTGAACAATCAAAGTTTTTTTCTTAATGTTTGTTTTCTTACATATCAATGAATTAATAATTGACTACATTGATTAGTCTGATTAATCTCTTGCATGCATTATTCTTCATTGTACAGTTGTGTGCTGTGCTTTGTGATTTTGACTGTTTTGTTTTATAATCAATCAAAAGTTTGAAATAATCGTGATATTGATGTGAAGTCATATCGCCCAGCCCTAGCAAGCAGGTAGTCTCTCTCTTAATAGCAAAAGCAAAAAAAATTACGTTACCACAGAATAAGTGAAAGTAATGTGCAATTCACAGTTAAATGCCCAATAACACTTGTGGTCTTCAATGCTGTGTTTTCAGTGCACCCATCCATGTGATTTGACAGATATTTTTTTTTGTCGCAGAGTTTGACTTATACAAACAAGATTCTAATAACTTCATCATGGCAAATTGTAATGAACGCGTCTTTGACAGCTGTCACAGTCATCACGGACACAGTGAGAGTTGTTAGATTAAGTAGGTTTTCGAATACGAGTAAAAAAAAAGGCTTTTGTTTTGTACATCACACAAACAAGGCTCAGAGAAGGGATACAGTGTCCGTTGTTTCAACAACATGTAGTAAATCTGTCGCTTGAAATAATACCAAGGAGAGAACTTAACAGAGAAGGCATTTTCTAACATTTCCGTGGTGCTTTCATGAAGACAAGTGCGATTTCTGCTTTTCTAGCGCAAATAGCCGATCTACAAGCTCACCGCATTGCAGTACGGTGTATTTTGAGCTTGTAGATCGTCTATTTTCGTTACGCGACACTGGCACGCAACTAAAGTAAGTATAAATCGCCCCTTAATGAGTGTGGTTTGTGGTGTCGGGTTATTGTCAGCCCTTTTCCAACACTGCTCTGCAAACTACTCTGTCAGATAAACACAGAGCTGATTAAATATCTTCTTCTCTGTCACTGAATGCGTGTTCATAACTGCGTTGTGTTTTTGCGCATGACCTATTTACAACCACGGTGATCGCCATTGGCTACAAAAGCGAGGAATGGTGGGGGGGGGGGGGGGGGGTTGGGCTGTTGGCTGTTGCAATTGGTCAGTCACGGCACCTCGTCATTGGCTGGCTGAAAGGATTCCGCTGTCCCTGACTGCAGCACGTTTTGGTGTCGACAGCCTTCACCTTTAGTTACGTCTATACGGTGTGTCCTGCTGGGACGTAATGCTTTAATGTGTTTGTATACAGTTAAGTGCATGCTTGCAGTATTTGCTTATGTATACATGTGTATAGGTGCAGCACACTTTAACTTGATAATACAGTACATAATGACAGCCAGTGTATGGATACAGGGTTGCTGGAGGACGCAAGCTTTGTTCCACAGATCCCAGATCTGGAATTTGGGAATGGGGGGGGGGGGATTGATGAAAGTGTTCACGCGTGGGTCAGTGTGCAGTCTGGGTGGAAGCCCAGGGGTTGGTGGTGGTGGTGGTGGTGGGGGGAGTCCGGGGGGGGTGAGTTTGTTTGGGGGGGTGTTACTTGATGATCTGCGGGCAGTCGCTCCAGGCTTTGGCCTTGCGTTTGGCCAGGGCCAGCCAGGCCGGCTCCGTGGACACCTGCGGTGAATCGGTGGAGGGGAAGCGCTTGGAGACGTCCTTGGACGGCGGTGATGGTGTGGAATCCGATATCTCAACTAAAACGCAGGAAGAGGAGCGTCAGTCAACATCAGAACTAAATGACAAACGAAAATGACTTTTAACCACTTTCAACCTGGAGTAGGAATAGAGTAGTAGAGTAGTAGAGTAGGAAAAGTGCTCCTTGGAGCACAGGTCTCCACCAGGTCAGGTAGGTTATTGTGGGCCAGCAATGTTCGGAATTCACCAATCAGGATGGAATATGAAAAATCACACCTGTGTGAAGTGAGGGGCGCTCTTATCATCTTACAACATCGAGGAGGGAATTCTAACTCATGTTGCTATGATTAGGTGATGTAATGACATTTGACCTAATTTCTTCTTTCATTGTCAATGGCAAATTTGAGACGTGTGTGGACTGGACAAGCTGTATATAGGAAGGGCTAGCGCCCCTCAAAAATCCTCCAGGTCTGTCCCTCAATGTTGTTCCTTAATGTAGTGCGAAAGTGTGTGCAAAGTTTCACTGCAATCGGACGTTGTGTTTTGTATTTGCATTTGCATTTTGTTCAAAACGGGCCACTCCTGCAAACTTTAGAAGTCAATCAAGGCCAATCAGGATGGAATATGAAAAATGAAACAGATCCGTCTTGAACACATGACTAATAGAGATCATGTGTACCGATTTGTGTGAAATTTAGATAAAATCTGACCATGAGGCTGATTTGAAAAATTGCCATTGGCATTTCTTCCTCTGCCTAGTGGGAATGTCACATGCGTGCAAAATTTCACTAAAACTGCACGCTGTGTTCATGATTTGAGTCATTTTGTTCCAAACGAACATTCCTGCAAACTTTGGAAGCCAATCAGGATGGAATATGAAAAATCTGAGCTCTCTGGGCACCTTGGCTGGTAATCCAGTCTGGCAGTGTGCCGCGGGTTCGACTCCCGATCCCGACGGCCTTTACTGCGCGTCTCCCCCCATCTCTCTTCCCATTTCCTGTCAGCCTACTTTCATCTATCCCTCTATCGATAAAAATGAAAAAAGGCGAATGCCAAAAAATCTTTTAAAAAAAAAGTGCCGGAGATTAGCTGTCCACAGACAGAATGACGGACAGACACTCGGATGGATAGATAGAAATGCCATTAAATAGGCGTCCGTAGCCTAATGCATGTCAAACTGGGGGTCCTTGAAATGAAAATGGTGGAAGATCCCTGCTAGAGACGTATAAATCTTCTCTCATGGGGGCTCTGGGCATATATTTTCAAATAGGTGTCCGCAGGGGGTCCTTGTCAATTTGGGGGTCCTTGACATGAAAAGGTTTGAGAACCATTGTCATATCGTACCTGTGACAGAGCTGGGCAGAGTGTTGGCTTTCTTCAGGGGGTCTCTGCGGTCAAAGCGTCCCAGGAGACTGTCAGGTCTCTTATTGGGCTCCTCTGGTGTCCGGGGCTTAGAAGGACTGGGGCTTCTGTCCACTTTGCTGTCTGTAGGACTGCCCAGCGTAGCCTGTAGTCATACATATAAGTAATGTTCACACAATAACACAATTAATGTCTGTTATAAAACTCTGTCCTCATGTGGCGTGCCATCTATGTTAAATGTATGATTCTGTAGGTTGTATGATGTGTAGGGATGGAGCTCGATAACCGATACCCGATAAAATCCGATTATTGAGTACCTGAATAAATTAGATGTTTGTGTCAGCACAAACATGTCGGTCTAAAAGTGTATCGATACCTGCCAATCAGGTAAACAAAATTACGCTTTTAAAGTGACAGTATACATATTAACCAGTTAACAGTTTCTTCAATATTATTTTCCAAAAGTAAAAAGGTCAATTGCCTTCTGTCTGTTAGAAAAGTACTGCATTAAAAATATACTTGTCGTCTAACATCTTTCCACAAAATAATAGAAAATGCTCGATAGTGGGCTCGCTAAGAACCCGGCTCGATAAGCCTAATCGATAAGGTGCTCGTTATCAATAAAAATTAACGAGCTCCATCCCTAATGATGTGTAGCCTATCTTAACTATTGTTAATCAGTATATGAAATTCAACCCTTGTGTTGATGCATAACTGTATCGTATGCTCTCATTGGGGCTTTGTGATCTCAGATTCTGTGTCCTGCTTGTGCACATAATCTGTAATATCACAGGAGTCCCACCACCAAACTTTGAATGCAATATTGCAATAAATGGTTATTGCTGAAGAAAGTGTCTAACTGAACTGGGTTTTATGTACTTTAAGTGTCCTGGTAGGCAGGCATGGTCTGTTACAACATTGCACTGAATGTTGCAAGAGTAAAAAAAGATATTAGGGCTGTCAAATGATAAGATTTCTTAAATCAGATTAATGAAAGATTAATAATGAAGTAGATTACAATGAATTAATAATTAATTAATGGAGAGTGGTGGTGGTGGAGGAGGACCATCTCTGTCACTGCACTAGCAACTACTATAACATGGAGAAGAACCAGGTTGCATAGCTTGGTCCACCACGGTGGAACTCCTCCTGAAATAAAAGAAGCGGCTTTGAGATCATTTGACAATAGACAGTAAGCAGAGGTACGTACACCGTCTTTGTCTCGGGACTGTTTCTCTGCCAGTTTTATCTCTCTGTGGCTGCGCCTGTCGTCACGGCTCTGCTGCTGTTCCCTGAAGCCCTTCTGCTTCTGCAGGGCCAACGTGATCCACAGTGGCCCCAACTCCTTCTCCGAGGCCCGTGAGCTGTCCAGAGAGTGCCTGCTCTGTAACGATGGCTTCTCTGTAAGGAGACAACGTGAACCGTGTCACGTTCCTTTACCTTAACACACTGTACTGCATTATGACATGACACAGTTAACAAAACATAGGGCCTATATACAGTATAGGTACTACTACTACTAATAATAACTAGAACTTTATGGCCTACTTGCGCGTTGCACACAAGTAGGCCATAAATGTCCTACTAGTGCGCAAGCAGAGCACGCAAGTACTGTCGACCGCTACGAACTTTCAAATCTCAGCCTCTCTGTAAAACATTGAAATTAAATACTAAAGTCGGGTTATAACTGGCTGTCAATGGTGACGTAATTACGATATGTTTCAGTATTGGTTGGGTAACAGGTAACGTATGTACTGTACATGTATGTAAGTTGTACGTTGAAAGTACTATACTGTGGTCGGCTGGCTTTTTTATGCGTATGCTCGGAGGTATATAGGCCTATACTAGATGTTGATGGTGACATAATTAAGATATATATCAATGCCAGGTTATAACTGGCTTTTGATGGTGACGTAATAAAGATAGGTTTCAGATTACATACATATTGTATACATACAGACATTACCTTTAAATCACCCGACACTGAAACATATCCTAATTACGTCACCATCGACAGGTACCCCGAGGCCATCCAGTACCCCGAGGCCATCCAGTTATACCCCGGATGGCCTCGGGGTACCGGATGGCATAATCGACAATCACCAGTATATACTTGTGCCTTTGCGCTGACTTGGGCAGCGGCCCCATTATGTCCATCACTATACGTGAAAATGGCACTTCAATTATAGGGAGCGGAATCAATGGGTTGCGCTGGGCCGGGCACGGGGTGGTGAGTTGGCATTCTGGGAAACTTCTACAAAACTCTTCAATAGCGTGTTTTGCGCCTGGCCAGTAAAACCTCTTCATGACTCTATCATAGGTTTTCTGTACGCCTCTGTAAAACATTGGAATTAAATACTAAAGTCGGGTTATAACTGGCCGTCAATGGTGACGTAATTACGATATGTTTCAATATTGGTTAGCTAACAGGTAACGTATGTATGTATGTGTAAGTTGAAAAGTAGTATATTGTGGTCACTTGGGTTGTGTTATGCGTATGCTGTGGTATATATACTGATTTTGAGTGTGACATAATGAAGATTTGTATCAATGACAGGATATAACTGGCTTTCGATGATGACGTAATAAAAGTAGGTTTCAGATACATACATGTATACATAGAGGCATTACCTTTAATCCACGCGACACTGAAACATGTCTTTATTACCTCACCATCGAGAGCCAGTTATACCCCGGCATTGGTACATATCTTCATTACGTCACTCTCAAAATCAGTATATGTACCACGGCATACTATTCCGGAGTAATCTAACTTCCGCTGTGATTGGCCGGGCTTTGCATAACGTTTGTAGTAGCTAATTGGCTGTTGTGGGTTACGTAACCAATCTATGTTTTACAATCGTTTATAAAGACATGAGTTCCATTGAAGGGGCAGAAGACCAAACTATTCAAGTGTTATAGAAGTTTTCAAATTAGGGAGGGGCCTATGTAAGCGACTGCGGCAACCACACTAGACTTTTCTAGTTATTATTATTATTATTATTATTATTATTATTATTATTAGTGTGGTTCAACCAGACTATAGTTATTGTCACACTTTATTATTATTTTTCTGGAGTAACCTACCTAACTTGTGATTGGCCGAGCTTTGCATAATGTTTGTAGCATAACAAGTTGTCCTTCTCTATGACCTAGAACTTGAAGTGCCCTGAAGTGTTCATTCACCAAAGGTCCTTGACCTTGATAAAGATCCACAGCTTAGGAACAGCTTAGTAAACAGTTCAGTCACTGGAGTACACTTTCCTTAGGACATTTCTCTTTGCAAGGTCAGAAAGGCATCTTGAGAAAAGCATTTTGGCCTAACCTATATGACATTAAAACTCTTTTGAGTTGAATTTTGTCCACATGGATCAATTATTATGCTCATTTACTGGAGTATTTTAGCATTTATTTACATGCTCAGTCCAAGTATCGTATAGACTTTATTGCAATATCAATTGGGACTGAAAGGGATTTTTAGTGCAGCTCAATATAACACCCAATCTATTAATTGAACCTTTAACAATGAAATGCAAACTTCATGCAATTAAAAACATCTCTAAAAGAAATTACAATTAGTAAAAAATAGCATATTGCATGTATTTTAAATCAGAAAATGACAACACACTTAAATAAAGGGACACTGACCTTTACGGAGGAGCTCTGTCTTTCTGTCTGTCTTCTCTCTCCAGGGGATGTTGATGGAGGGGAAGAAGGACTTCTTCTCCTTGGGCTCCTCATCCCCTTGGACATGGCTGCTCCTGCGCAGCTGGGCCACGGCCGAAGAGGACTCTTCACCCCGTTCTGCCTGATCCTGGCCGGGCGACTCTGGCGGCCCCCCTACCCTCTGGGCTGTAACATCACTGGAGACCCCTCGCACCGTTTTGGGGAGCGGCGATGGGGGAGGGGTGGCGGGTTTCGGCGACACGGTGGGTCTTTGGTAGAGTGCCGGTTTGGAAAGCGCTTTCTCGCCCTCGCCGTGCATTGCAGTGGTGCTGTGAGACCTGCCTGATTTGGCCCGTAGGACGGCAGGGGAGGCGGCCGCGTGCGAGAGCCTGCTGCCTGCACTCTCTGGGTGGGGATGGGGAGACACAGGGCTAGATTTATCTGAAAAGACAGAGGAGCAGTCGGAGTCCGGCTCTATGGGCGTGAGCGGGGAGGGGACCCCATCAAAGCTGTCCCCCGCACTGTACCGTTTCTTCCTTTTCTCTGTGGACTGTTCGCTGTGAAAGCGGAGCGAGTAGTTGGTCCTCCTCAGCTTTATGCCAAAAGGAGAGTGCTTGTCCTCGCCACCCTCTGGCCCTCTGTCCTCCTCCTCCTCCTCGTTGTAATCTGAGTCCTCCGCCTCCCCCTGGCTCCCGTTCTTCACCTCCGCTGCTTCAGCTTTGGACCCAGGACTGGGTACCAGGAAGGAGGGGAGGTCTTTGGCAAACATACACTCCTCTGAGCCTCTCTCCGCGATGCGGACAGTTTTAGCCGTCTTGCTCTGAGCCCTACCACCCGGGCCCGGTGAGGCCGATGGGGAGCTGCATGGGGCTTCGGACGCGTCGAACATGTCCTTCCCTCCGTCCCTGACGTCCAGACTCAACAGTTCCGAGTTGCGATTCGAGTCTCCAAACTTCTTCTTCGCAGGGGTGATGGAGAACTTGGCGTTGGCAGACATGGTCTTCCTGAGGTTGGTGTGGGAGAAGGGAGGCTGGTTCAAGTCTTCACTGCTTGGCCGAGTCTGGTTCCGTCCGGATTCCGGGTAATCGTCATACTTGCCCTCCTCGGCGCCCTTGAATATCTTCGATCGAATGCTGGCCCATTCTGCCAGGACGGCAGCGCTGGACTGGTCAGTGGCAGGCGAGGTCTCGGTGAGCGATTTCGTCTTGGCGGACTTGCGGTCGGGTGAGATCTTGCCCGTGGCCAGCGGAGACCCCATGGCCCTCTTGTCTTCTCCCAAGCCCAGCAGAGACTTGCAGGCCGTGTCTTTGATCTGGTCCATGTGGACGGCCGTCCCGCAGAGCTGGGCTCCCGTCACCAAGATGGCTGTGTGGGGGACATACTGTGAGGACGGCAGGTGGGAGTCTCCTCCTTCAGAAGAGGAGGTCTTGCCGCCCTCCACCAGTTTGGCTGCGGGCCCGCTGTGATGTCCAGAGGGCGCCGCCATGGGCGTCAGGTTGACCTTCTGGAACAGGATCTGTTTCTCTCCAGAGGACACCTTGAAGGTGAACGGTCTCTGCCTCTCCTCCATCTCCCTCCAGCGGAGCTCTTCTGCCCTCCTCTTCCTCTCCTGGGGGGGCTTCTGCTCCTCCTCTTCCACTTTCCTCCTCTCCTCCGCCTCCAGTTTCATCTTCACCTCCATCTCCTCCTTTATCCTCCTCTGTCTCTCCTCCTCCTCTTCTCTCAGTCTCTTCTCCTCCAGCTTTAGCCTCCTCCTCTCCTCCTCTTCCTCCTCCCTCCTTTTCCTCTCCTCCTCTTCTTTTCTCCTCTGCTCCTCCAGGTGCTTTCTCTCCTCCTCTTCTTCTCGCTTCCTCCTGGCCTCCTCCTCCTCCCTCCGCCTACGCTCCTGCTCCTCTTGCCGCCTCCTGTCCTCCTCCCTCCTCAGCCTCTCCTCTTCCTCTCTCCTCATCCTTTCCGCGTCCTCCCTCTGTCGCCGTTCTTCCTCCTCTTTGCAGAGGCGCTCCTCTTCCTGCTGCTTGCGGCATCTCTCCTCCTGGAGTTCACACGCTCTCAGCTCCTCCGCTCTCCTCCTCCTCTCCTCTTCCTCCTCCCGTCGGAGTCTGTGCTCCTCCTGCTCCCTCCTCCGCCGGGACTCCCGTCTCTCCTCCTCCTGCAGTCTCTGTTTCTTGGAGGTCTCCGGAGACACGTAGGGAGGCTCCTCGGCGGCTGTCCTCTGCTGGCCTCCTTCAGCCTCCTTCTCCTCCTGAAGGACTCCGGGGAGAGACACCTCCTGGAGTTCCTAGGAGAAAGACAATCCAGGTTACACTTGCCACCTGGGAAACGCATAGGTCCCAGGTTCGAGTCCCGGTCCTAGCTATGTGTTGAGGTGTCCATGAGAGAGATAATTAACCCCCAACTGTGCCCAGAAAGCTCAATATGTCCACCTAAGCAGATACCAGCTGGATGAAGCTGAAACCCTGCAGTGGGATTAATACACTCTACACTTTTACTTCTTACAGCAATGGTTCTAAAACTTCTAAAACTTTTTCATGTCAAGTGACCCTGAATGGGGGCCAAGGACCTCCATACAAGATTTAAATGTTTATTTTGAAATAGCTGATGTATCATGTATATAGGGTTAAGTAGTTAAACTGATACTATATTAACTCAATTTATATTATCCTCACTTTGAGAAGCATGAAAATGAGCTGTGAGCAGGGAAGCTTTACAGCCCCGGATTCAATCAAAGTTTTACTGGACTCACCTGTGTAAAGCGCCTGTGCTTGCGGGACACCCTCTGATTCTTGGGCTTGACAGACAGTTTGTGCTTGGCGGCGGTGTTGTCGAGGCGCGGGGCGGACAGGGGAACGGAGTCCAGGTTGATGGACTCGATAGTGCCGTCGAGTGGAAGAACTCGCCTGGACCTGGGCGACCTGACTGGAGTGCTGTGTGCCCCCGTCACCTGCTGGCCCGGAGTCTGGACCTATAGGGGTGACGATTATAATAATAATAATAAAGCTTTATTTATATAGCACCTTTCAAGAACAAGGTCACAAAGTGCTGAACAACAAGAGCATAGAACATATCGTACATCCAAAGGCAACAGCAAAAACACAGAATAATGGCACATCGGTGAAAAACATAGAAAGGTGAAAAAATACATCAGAAAATACAAAGAAATCACAACGATAAAGGATTAAAAGCAGCTTGTGGAGTCTTGAGGAGTGATTTAAAACGAGGAACCGAGGCGGCAAGCCTGATCTCCAGTGGCAGGGTGTTCCATAATGAGAATGAGGGTGAGCGGATTGCAAAGGCCCGATCGCCAATAGTCTTTTTGCGGCCTGTTTTTATGGTGAGAAGGGCTTTTCCCGAGGATCGCGGGCTGGCTCATAGGGGTTAAGTAAGTCTGAGAGGTAGGACGGAGCAAGGCCGGACCTAGCCTTGAAAGTAAAAAGTAGAATTTTAAAATTAATTCTAAAAGAGATAGGCAACCAGTGGAGGGTGGCGAGGATGGGAGTAATATGGTCGAACTTTCTTGCACCTGTTAGGAGGCGGGCTGCTGCATTTTGGACCAATTGTAGTCGGTGAATAGATTTTTTGGAAAGACAGGTGTAAAGGGAATTGCAATAGTCTAGGCGTGAATATATGAAGGCGTGGATGACTTTGGTTAAGTCGGGGCGTGAGAGGAAGGGTTTTATTTTGGCAATGTTGCGAAGGTGGTAAAATGACGACTGGACAACCTTTTTTACATGGCCCTCCAGGGGGCCATGTAGTTGTCGTACAAATACTTGTTGTCATAGTTGTCGTACAAATACTTGTGATTAACTATTTATTTGTGTTTTTGGCATTGAACATTGGAACGTATAAATCAAAATGATGTTTCTGTTTTACTTTTAGGCTTTGGAAACAAACTAGAGGTTCAGGCCACTATGCGGCCCTTCCACAGGTACAGTATGTTACACTGCCGATCCGACTGATATGGCCAAATATGGAAATCTCTGATGCAGCAGCTGTCGTCTCATTAGTGTCGAGACACATGCGCTGTGTAACTGGAAAATTGTGACACATATCCCGTAGGAGCACAAATAAGTATTGCACAATAAGTATTATGTTATTTCATACAAACACAAAGTGTACAGTAAATATGAAAGCATGAAATGTAGTGTATTGGCTCCATTACATGGCATTATTATTTGTGCATAGTGTGGAAGCAATTGCGCTGCTGGTGTTCTAGGATAAACTATGTTATATTGGCATTCCTTATATTGGCTTTCCCATATAATGACAATATAAGGGAGATATGAGAGATCTCCATATAATGGTGGTAAAAGGAACATGGACTGACTGATACTGATACAGAGATTTCCATATATGGGCACAAAAGGGACACAGACAGATGGGTACAACACCGGGTACTCTGACAAAGCACCCGACACTATTAATAGGCCTACCTGGGCGTGCTGGGTCACGTGGGCATGCTGCTGGGCTCCTTGGGGCGGCTGGACTGCCAGGACCTCCTGGTGGAGGTGGACACAAACACAACATGAGTCATCATGTGTCAGTACCGAATCCTGCCACGTCGGCATTCTGCCGCAGCTCAGCACTGAGCAGACGCTGCTCTCAGAGGAGGTGGATAACATCTTTAGTCAGTGATTCTCAATCCTTTTTCATTTGAAGGACCTCTCAGTTTGAAAGGCAGTAAGCCCCCTTTTGATAGAATCTTTATCTCAATATCTCAAATCATGACTGTACTCATGGAACCAAATGGACCCTTTGGTTCGATTTTTACACTCTCACTATTTGATGACCGGGTCATCGGTCAATAGGAGACTTAGTGAGTGTCCGCCGGCCAATTATTGGCTTATAGCTGGGGAGCCACAGGCCCAAAAGCTCAAGGCATCTGTGATGTCATGACTTTGTTTTTTTGAGTGGTGCAAACCACTCCAACAACCAGCTTTGTCTGTATGTTTGTGTACCTGTGTAGTGTGTACGTGTCCGTGCACAGGTGAGCATGGTTACCATCGTCACTGACATTACGTCAGACCACAGCTGATCAGGCTATATAAGACCTTGCACCACTCAGTTCACACGGGTGTGATTTTTTCTATTCACTTGGTCCACAGAATGAGAGGTCTTCTCTGCCGGAAACATCACAAACAAATGTTATGGCCATTTTTGTATACCACACCATAGACACCTACGGTATACGGAATTCTTTTTCAAATTTCATCATGCTTGTCAAACTAAGGGGTTTTCATGATTCTGAATCCATTTCAAGCATTACTTTTGCACGAAAAACACTCCTTGGCCTAGATTCGGCCATAGCCACTTGCCCAATGTGCTGACCTCATCACATTTGTGATGACAGCTATGGCCGTCCCAAACTTTTTAGCCCGTGACCCAAAAGAGAAATTTGATGTCTCCCCGGGACCCAAGTAAACCTAGAGAAAATAGCAGATCTACAAGATCAGTGAGCTTGCAGATTTCTTCATGAAATTACTGAAAAAAATCATTGAATTTTGTTTTTAATTCATGAAAATGTTTTATTTTTTAGGAATGTTTTTTGAAAATGTTTTGAAATAATAATAATGAAAAACAAAATGTAGGAAACAAAAAACTAAATGGACCCATAAGAATGTGTCCGTGGCCCACAAATGGGTCCCGGCCCACTGTTTGGGAACCACTGCTTTACACAGCCCTTTAGTCAGTACCTTAGGCTGGGGTTCTGCTCTTTAGTCAGTACCTTAGGTTGGGGTTCTGCCCTTTAGTCAGTACCGTAGGCTGGGATTCTGCACTTTAGTCAGTACCTTAAGGTGGCCTTACACTAGCCGATAATCGGGCATTTTTGACGCTCGGGGGGTGCCCGACTCAATCGGGCACCCCCCGAGCGCGATCGGGATCGGCCCGATCAACATCAAGAATGTTTGATATTTGCTCGGCCCCGCTCCGATTATCCTGTAGTGTGTGGTGCTGTCAGATTTCAAATGCCCGATTATCGGCTAGTGTAAGGCCACCTTTAGGCTGGGGTTCTGCTCTTTAGTCAGTACCTTAGGCTGGGGTTCTGCTCTTTAGTCAGTACCTTAGGCTGGGATTCTGCTCTTTATAGTCAGTACCTTAGGCTGGGATTCTGCTCTTTAGTCAGTACCTTAGGCTGGGGTTCTGCTCTTTAGTCAGTACCTTAGGCTGGGATTCTGCTCTTTATAGTCAGTACCTTAGGCTGGGGTTCTGCTCTTTAGTCAGTACCTTAGGCTGGGGTTCTGCTCTTTAGTCAGTACCTTAGGCTGGGATTCTGCTCTTTATAGTCAGTACCTTAGGCTGGGGTTCTGCTCTTTAGTCAGTACCTTAGGCTGGGGTTCTGCTCTTTAGTCAGTACCTTAGGCTGGGGTTCTGCCCTTTAGTCAGTACCTTAGGCTGGGATTCTGCACTTTAGTCAGTACCTTAGGCTGGGGTTCTGCTCTTTAGTCAGTACCTTAGGCTGGGGTTCTGCTCTTTAGTCAGTACCTTAGGCTGGGATTCTGCTCTTTATAGTCAGTACCTTAGGCTGGGGTTCTGCCCTTTAGTCAGTACCTTAGGCTGGGGTTCTGCTCTTTAGTCAGTACCTTAGGCTGGGATTCTGCTCTTTATAGTCAGTACCTTAGGCTGGGGTTCTGCTCTTTAGTCAGTACCTTAGGCTGGGGTTCTGCTCTTTAGTCAGTACCTTAGGCTGGGATTCTGCTCTTTATAGTCAGTACCTTAGGCTGGGGTTCTGCTCTTTAGTCAGTACCTTAGGCTGGGGTTCTGCTCTTTAGTCAGTACCTTAGGCTGGGGTTCTGCTCTTTAGTCAGTACCTTAGGCTGGGATTCTGCTCTTTATAGTCAGTACCTTAGGCTGGGGTTCTGCTCTTTAGTCAGTACCTTAGGCTGGGGTTCTGCTCTTTAGTCAGTACCTTAGGCTGGGGTTCTGCTCTTTAGTCAGTACCTTAGGCTGGGATTCTGCTCTTTAGTCAGTACCTTAGGTTGGGGTTCTGCCCTTTAGTCAGTACCTTAGGTTGGGGTTCTGCCCTTTAGTCAGTACCTTAGGTTGGGGTTCTGCCCTTTAGTCAGTACCTTAGGCTGGGGTTCTGCTCTTTAGTCAGTACCTTAGGCTGGGGTTCTGCCCTTTAGTCAGTACCTTAGGCTGGTTCTGCTCTTTAGTCAGTACCTTAGGTTGGGGTTCTGCCCTTTAGTCAGTACCTTAGGTTGGGGTTCTACTCTTTATAGTCAGTACCTTAGGCTGGGATTCTGCTCTTTATAGTCAGTACCTTAGGTTGGGGTTCTGCTCTTTAGTCAGTACCTTAGGTTGGGGTTCTGCCCTTTAGTCAGTACCTTAGGTTGGGGTTCTACTCTTTATAGTCAGTACCTTAGGCTGGGGTTCTACTCTTTATAGTCAGTACCTTAGGTTGGGGTTCTGCTCTTTAGTCAGTACCTTAGGTTGGGGTTCTGCCCTTTAGTCAGTACCTTAGGCTGGGGTTCTGCTCTTTAGTCAGTACCGTAGGTTGGGGTTCTGCTCTTTAGTCAGTACCTTAGGTTGGGATTATGCTCTTTAGTCAGTACCTTAGGCTGGGGTTCTGCTCTTTAGTCAGTACCTTAGGCTGGTTCTGCTCTTTAGTCAGTACCTTAGGTTGGGGTTCTGCCCTTTAGTCAGTACCTTAGGCTGGTTCTGCTCTTTAGTCAGTACCTTAGGCTGGTTCTGCTCTTTAGTCAGTACCTTAGGTTGGGGTTCTGCCCTTTAGTCAGTACCTTAGGCTGGGGTTCTGCTCTTTAGTCAGTACCTTAGGCTGGTTCTGCTCTTTAGTCAGTACCTTAGGTTGGGGTTCTGCCCTTTAGTCAGTACCTTAGGCTGGGGTTCTGCTCTTTAGTCAGTACCTTAGGCTGGGGTTCTACTCTTTATAGTCAGTACCTTAGGCTGGGGTTCTGCCCTTTAGTCAGTACCATAGGCTGGGATTCTGCACTTTAGTCAGTACCTTAGGCTGGGGTTCTGCCCTTTAGTCAGTACCTTAGGTTGGGGTTCTGCCCTTTAGTCAGTACCTTAGGCTGGGGTTCTGCTCTTTAGTCAGTACCTTAGGCTGGTTCTGCTCTTTAGTCAGTACCTTAGGCTGGTTCTGCTCTTTAGTCAGTACCTTAGGCTGGTTCTGCTCTTTAGTCAGTACCTTAGGTTGGGGTTCTGCCCTTTAGTCAGTACCTTAGGCTGGTTCTGCTCTTTAGTCAGTACCTTAGGCTGGGGTTCTGCCCTTTAGTCAGTACCTTAGGCTGGGATTCTGCACTTTAGTCAGTACCTTAGGCTGGGATTCTGCACTTTAGTCAGTACCTTAGGCTGGGATTCTGCACTTTAGTCAGTACCTTAGGCTGGTTCTGCTCTTTAGTCAGTACCTTAGGCTGGGGTTCTGCCCTTTAGTCAGTACCTTAGGCTGGGGTTCTGCTCTTTAGTCAGTACCTTAGGCTGGGGTTCTGCTCTTTAGTCAGTACCTTAGGCTGGGATTCTGCACTTTAGTCAGTACCTTAGGCTGGTTCTGCTCTTTAGTCAGCACCTTAGGCTGGGGTTCTGCCCTTTAGTCAGTACCTTAGGCTGGGGATCTGCCGGCGCCGACTCCATCTGGGCCTCCACCTTCAGAGGACTCTGTGGAAGCTCCTCCTCGTCTGAGCTTCCCTCGTCTCCCTCACTCCGACGCTGAGACGGAGGTTTCTGGCCAAACTTGATGTTCTGTGCTATCTGCCTCTGTGCGATGATGGACATAACACTGTTATTTCATCATGTAATGTTTGTCATTTGTATCATTTATTTCTTAATTTTGCAATAATGAGTACATCATTTTGAGTTGTCTTTTTGTTTTGTCTTGTTTTTGAGTGGTGTAAACCACTCCTACAACTGGCTTTTTTGTGCAGAAAAAAATGAGCATGGTTGCTATGTTCACCCTGTTGTAATGACGTAATGAAATCACACCCAGGTGAACAGGGTGAACATAGCAACCATGCTCATTTTTTCTGCACAAACAAAGCCAGGTAATGAAATCACACCCGGGTGTGATTTAATTACGTCAGACATGATTTCATTACGTCAGACAGACCTTACACCACTCAGTTCACACAGGTGTGATTTTTCTGTTACAGTAGGTATTGTGGTATATGTCATACTTTCAGCAACACTATTGACAATTAAAAGTAAAAACAATAAAGGCTAGCTGCTGAGAGAGAGAGAGAGAGAGAGAGAGAGAGAGAGAGAGAGAGAGAGAGAGAGAGAGAGATAACAGAGATAACAGAGATGACACCATGACACATGTTTTATCTCTGGGACCCGCAATCTACACCATAAAATGCTCAATATTAATTCAACATTGTACAATTGTTTACAAGTGGAACCAAATGGTCCCATCCATTTGGTCCCATTTACACTCTCAGAGTCACAGACACGTAAAGGTCCATTTGGTCCCATTTGTATACTCTCAAGAGTTACAGGCACACAAAAGGGTCCCTAGGCCTGACATTGAGAAGAGTAACTAAACAGCGAGCTCACCTGAAGGTTCCTGACTTTATCGGAGACGTTCTCCTGGGACATGGTCTGTTCTAGGCAGGGATCCGCCACTGGCTCCTCTGGGATGAAGATGCTGTCGTGGGAGAGAGCTCTGGAACCAATTGGATTCAACTCCCTGCAGAAGAACGAATGACAGGACAGGACAGGACAGCTGATTTAGTTTAGTGTAATAACCAATCTATTCTATTGACAAAGCATCAGGTTAATAGCAGTTCTAGCATAAAACACAAAAAGTCCAGGACTTTTTCCATTGTGGTCTTTTCACAAGCAACAGAAAAACAGGCCAGTGACTATAATTTAAAACAGAAACATTAACCTACAGTATGAACAAAAAAAACAACTTAAATTCAACCTATTTTGCAAAGAAACATTTTCCAATAGCCATGCCTTTGCCTGATGTTTAAATGCTCTCAAATTAGTTGTCAATTTGACATAAGAATGCAGTTGCACCAATTTAAGAAATCTATTCCAACACATCCACCTATTCATTCACTCTGAGCAGGGTGTGGAAGCATCCTTCTGTAAATTATTTCTGCACAAAGAGAAAGGGAAAGAATCTCTGCACAGGCAACACCATTGTATAATCCGCCAATTAAAGGCTGAGATCCAGACAAGGCCTTTTATGATCTGAGCCTTTCCCTCTTCCCATGAGGAAACAACCAACTAAAATGTGTAACTCACTCAAGCCCAGTCTCGAATGCAAAAAAGATTGGGAACCAGTGATTTAGTGGGTCATTTCTACTTCCTCTCCAGTTTGGAATAAGATCAGCTAAATTGCTCTAGAGATTAAGGTCAAAATGTTCTGCGAGGTATGGACAATTCATTATTGATAAGGCCCGATTTAGTGCTTTGCATCAGCAGAAAACCAATCTGGCAACCCGGTTGCAAAAAAAAAGAGAGAAATCTGAATCCGTCTTGATAGATGAGCTGAAAACAAGAAGTCACAGTAGGAACAGCTCAATATAGGGCACATAGGGAAGGATCCTTTAAGAATAACACTGTTATATCCATTAGTTCTTGCTTGTAATGTCATGTGGAGTATATAAACAACCCCCCCCCCCCCACGCAGTGTCCAGGGTAGGGACCAAATGGACACTTCCCCCTGTAGGGTCCATTTGATTCCATTTGAACATTCGTGACTCTGGCCTTTGAGTTAAAGGCCTGTGGTGTCCATTTGGTCCCTAACTATCAGTAATTTAGCTGGGAACCCCATGGAACCGCCCCTCAGGGTCCTTTATAAAGAAGGGTGCAAAAAAAAAGAGAAAATCCTCAAAATAAATGATGATATAAAGAAGGGTGCATTTCTTGTGGTGATTACCTCAAATTCTGGTTGGTGTCCTCGTCGTCAGACACGACCCCATTGCACACCTCTCCGGTGGAGTAACAGGCCTTGAGCTCCACTGCATCGAAGCCCCTCTCCGTGTGCCTCTTCTTCTTCCTCTTCCCAAATAGACGTTTGAAGGGCTGGAATTTGCCCTGTCGCCTCCTCTCTGTTGCCCCAACCACACAAAAACACATATAATCCATTTGTGATAACCACAGCTCCCATACAATCAGCTAATCAATCTTCATGGCTCACATTCCAAACACACTAGAAGGGTATCAGAGGTATTCTGTGTGCAGTGTGCATGTACAACATTTCTGCATGTGCAATGCTTTGCGGTGTGAATCATGAGACATGATCACAGTGGTGGAAGAAGTAATGTTTTACTTTTCGTAGCAATACCACAAAAAACACTCATCAAAATGATACTTACTGCACCAAAGTAAAAGTACTAATATTTCGAAAATACAAGTTGCAAGCTTGTAGATAGACAAGCTGAAGTAGACAAAAGGGTGCAAATTTGGCTCTGAGATGTTGGAGTAGAATTTTAAAATATTGCAAAGTAAAGTAAATTTACTGTATACTGTAGTACAGTACTTGAGTAAATGTACTTGGTTACTTTCAACCACTGCATGATCGATTGAAATGAATCAAATGAAAGGAGCTGGAAACAGGAGATGGAATGACAGCTCTGCTGTTCACACTAACTGTACCCACGTTTACAGCAAGGGAATGGAATGACAGCTCTGCTGTTCACACTAACTGTACCCACGTTTACAGCAAGGGAAGAGAGAAATACCCAGTTGTGGATCAAGTACTCACTCCCAGTACTTGAATCCAAGTATGCAGCAGATACTCCCAGTCGGTCACATATTACTCAACTACAAAGAACGTTTCTCTGTCAAATTTGTACTTTGTTCTACATGCTTTTTGAAGTATTTAAAAGTGCAATTGTATTGTAACATTTCTTTATATTATTAATGCTTTGCTGTATTACAATTTAAACATTTTCCCAAACAATTCAAATATTTTCCAGGAAGTTAAAAAAATACATCAATAGTGAAAATAGTATATTTACAAGCTGTTTTCACTATATTTTAAATAGTAGTAATTCATAATGTACTTTTTCCCCTTCCTGTAAATATAATGTAGTGGAGTCAAAATTAAGTACAATATACCGTAAGTACAGATCCAGACAAAAGTCCACCACTGGAAATACCTCATTAAGCATGATAAACGGTTGAAACCACACTTTGTAAACTCACAATGCACTTGCTCTTATAGAAGTTTGCAGAAACCACATGGGTTCAGCGACAAAAGTCAACCCCTGGATTTGTCATGAAACCTCTTACCTCAGTGATCCAGCACAGCCACACAGCACAACACACTCACAGCTTGTACAGATACATATTTCAATCCAAAACTGGTCCAGACTCGGGTCTGTGTTTGCACTTGCAGCGTTAGATTAACACAATTTGTTGCATCGGTATTGTCACACATACTGTACAGTATGTCGGTCATTTCCTATTTTACGCTATCACAATACACTTCCAACGATTCTTTTAAATGGTATTATCATACCAAATATAACAACAGGAATATCAAATCTCTTTGTAAACCAACCTGTTTAAGCGGTTTCAGTCAGAGAAATCATCCGAGAACTTAAGGTTGATATTGAATTGCCATAAATAGTGCGCCCGTTTCTTTATGGTACTGTAATAAGGTTGGACCTTTGCTTTATAATGTTATTTCCACATCATCTCTGCTTGCCAGGGAAGTTATAAACCGTGTCATATCACTATCAGCTAAACTTTCCCATGTCAGGCAGGAAAAAAATAAATACTGCTCTCTGCTCTCTCCTTTGGAGCCCTATGATGAAATGTGTTGACATGATGAGATCATGAGAATAGTATACTATAATCACACGTTATCACTGTGTGATTTTATTATCTTGTGTAACATTAAAGGATCAGTCCTTACCAGATAAGCCATGGTGATGTTCTGAAGATAAATTTAGAGAGATCTTTAAACCAAAGCTCTGCCTAATCCTATATACTTCGTTGCATGACAAATAGTGAAGATGGCCGATCAATGTGCATAACATTGTATAGTTGTGGTACTTTATACGTTATAAGTCACTTTCTAAAGATTCATAAAAAACATTTGTGGACATTTGTGATAAAATGTAATCTAGATTCAAAGGTGAAATTATTGAACGCTTCACCATGACAAGAGATAAAGGGCATACATTGTTTCTGTTTGTGAATGTCAGGTGAGGGTGAGTGTATTGTTGTTGTCATCTCTGTGTGTGTGTGTGTGTGTGTGTGTGTGTGTGTGTGTGTGTGTGTGTGTGTGTGTGTGTGTGTGTGTGTGTGTGTGTGTGTGTGTGTGTGTGTGTGTGCGCACGTGCACGTGCACGTGCACGTGTGTGTGTGTGTGTGTGTGCACGCGTGCGTGCACACGTGTGTGCGTGTGTGGGGAAGGTCTAGGACGAGCAGAAGTGGGTGAGGTTACACAGCTACTCTACACCACAGTGCAGAGCGCTCATAGCGCCGCGGGTATCCCTTTCACAGCTATAAGTAGCAACCAGTGTGGGATTTCACTCGGCAGTGAAGCATGCTGCTCCGCACTAGGTGCATTGTGGGTCATGATACAGTGAACTCCTTTCCACACTCGCATCCGGGATTCTCTGAAATGTGTGTCTCAGACCCAGGTGTGTGGGTGTGTGGAAAAGATGTGTAGACAGAGGGTTTGATTATATGACAAGCAAATAACTAATTAATAGCAGTATCCAGTTGTTCTCAAACTTTTTCATTTTGAGGACCACCAGTTTAGTAGGCTATGCATAAAGGCCATGGACCAAATTAACCCTATGGGTCCTTTTTGTTTCATTTGAACACTCTCAGAGTTAAAGACCTGTAAGTGCCCATTTGGTCCTTAACTATCAATAATTGAGCTGGGGACCTCAGCTGGGGACCCCCTGGAATCCCCTCAAGGACCCCTGGGATACCCCGAGACCCCATTTTGAGACCCACTGGGGATATCCTCAAGCTGTGGTTCTCTAACAAAGTTGTGTTTAACTAAGACAAAACTGAGCGATTAATCAATTATTCAACTATGAATGGACGGATAGCCCTAACCCTAAAGTATACTGTACATACGGTAGATCTTTCTTGTATTTTTTTATGTTAAACTAACTAAAGATTATGCTCTATGTATATTGTTTGATTTAAAATAGGCCATTCAGTGTTTTATGTAAACACATTTATCCTGGGGCATATCTGGATGACCCCTGCGTAAATTATATCAAAAGATCGATACAAAGATCAATGAGTCCTGACCAGACTACAGTGGCAGTCAATCACATCGACATCGCTAGGTCTACTACTCTATACAGTAGAGTAGTAGACCACTGTTTCTCAACGTCAGGTCTGGGGACCACCAGGGGTCCAAATGGACCCTTGTGGGTCTGTAACTCTGAGAGTGAACTCCCAATCTACAGTGTAAAATCCTCAGTGTTAATTTAACTCTGGGAGTTAACTCTGGTTCCTTTTGTTCACTCTCAGAGTTACAAAGGTCCATTTGGACCCTTGGTGGTCCCCAGACCCAAAGTTGAGAACCCCTGTGGTAGGCATATGCCAGCCTAATAGTCAGTTTGCTTGGTTTCACCTCATGTGAAAGATCATGTTCGTTGTCAAACTCAATAATATGGCTTTTGTTATGTTTTGTTCCCAAGAGGCAGTGATAATGTATTCTTTAATAGCGTGCTTAGTCCTGTTCTGAGATAAATGGATGACACATTCGATTCTCTGTCTCTCTGTCCATTCTCACTGTTTGTCTGAGTCACATGTCCTGCATGGCCACCACAATTAGAACAATAACACTTGTTTTGAGTGATTGTCATGTTCTGTTCTGTTGAAAGGTGCAGTCCGTATGTGCTAAGTGCTAAAATCATTGTCCCCCAACCTGAAAAAAACACCAGATAAAAATAAAATATGAATACAAATAAAAGTCAAATAAATTGTCAAAAGTAGCCAAAATATCAGCTCTACCAGCTTAGAACACCTCGCATAGATCTTATATTTTTGCTATTTTCTAAATCAGATTTACAGGAAGTGATTAACCCATTAAAACCAGGAAAGCATCTCTGTAATATCTATTACTTATCACTTCATGCCACACTGCAAGCTTGTACATTAAGTGTTTGAAAGATGATGAATAATTTTGATTTACGAAGTTTGAGAACTACCGATTTAGAAGGCCTTTGTAGAATGGGCCTCCTACATGGGTTTGTTTTGTTTTTTGTAAACATGGCCACCCTAGCCTAGAGTAATAGCATGGTGTGGCACTGATGTCCTCCCCCACTAGTATCAGCCTTCTTTCCTAGGCAGTATCAGGGGTCTGTCCTGGGCTTCTGCTCTTACTACTACGCGCTCTGCTCTGGGCATGCTCATACAGCCATGCGTGAGAGAGGAAGGGACACGTTTGTTTTGACCACTCAGCAGTGCTCCACACAGCAGCTAGCCAACAGACAGGGGTAGACAGAGTACTAGAATATCCTATTCAAGTAGAAGTATTGCTACTTGACACGATGACATCTATATTACTTAATCACTTAAACCCTACTTAGTTGATCTCCCAGGGCTCTATACTTGGTCCGCTCCGTTTTCCACACACCAAATCTCTTTGACGAAAGAGTCCACCAAATGTTTGTTCCAGAATATGCTAGGGTTCATGTAGTTACAGTATGTAAAGGTAGGTTTCTTCTTTCTTTATAAGACAACTTTATCAAAGACGGTCTGATGAGAGTAAAGAGGTTAAAAGCTAACTTAAAATAGAATCTCTCCTGATTGTGACACAACAGCATCCGTAGGCTACTCTGTCATTCCTTTCTTTCCAAAAGTAGTTGAGTACATGACCTAAATCAAAGATCTACTACGGATGACAGCTTTAAGTGAAAGCCGCATTACTGACTGTAGAATGTACTCAAAATACAAAGTGCTCCTCGGAGACTTTCTGCTCTAGCATCTAGGGAATGTGTGCGCACAGTTTCACGTCGGTGCCGGAGATTAGCTGTTCACAGATGGACGGACTGACAGACACACAGACACACGGAGGGACGGACGGACGGACGGACTGACTGACGGACAGTGGGCCTTCGGCCTGGCGGAGACAATCAATAATATTTATTTTGTACTGGTAATTAGATACTTCCCCCCCCTTACCAACAGAGCACAATATGGTTAGGCTATATGGCCAGAGCCATAGACACACACTAGACAGTCAGAGCCTATGGTCCTTGCCATGCTAAGGTTTGGGATCACTGCCATAGTGTGCTAGTTGTGTCATATATTGTATGTTCATGTGTTTGTCAGAGACACATACTGTATACAGTGGCTCACTGCACTCTAACTCTGCCGCAAGCACAGCACACTAACATTACAGTAAATTAATGCTTTCTGCAGAATTATGGAATCAGTATGTCACAAGGTAAATGAGAACTCTATGGCCAGTTGGCTCCAGTGACGTGTGTCCATAATCCAAGCATTCATTTCAATTACTCCATGTTACGTCAGTGATTTACTGTCTGTTCCTGGTCCCCTCATGGAGACCTTTGACACAAATCACTGATGCAGATTGATATTTCTTCTCTTTTGCATCATTGATCTAATGTATGTGCATTGACATGGGCCCTGAATAGATCTCCATCAACAAAGCAAGGATTCCTAGTTTAAAATAAAACCTTGATTAAGAAGACATGCCAGAAAGCACAGCACAACACACAGGCATTACTAGTAAAAGGCACTGCAAGTCAAACCCATCACCACACCGTGCAACTCTTAAAGAGACAGTGGGGGGAGTCGGGGGACATTAGCCTGCCCTAAACCAGGTTTCACTTCATCCCAATGACAGCGTTTATATTTCCAGACACTGTCTCTTTAAGATGCAAACTAAAAGCATTATATTACTAATATTTTCCTATTTACCTGTTCCTTTGGATACGGTTACCTCTAAATGCGTGCCATGCTTAGTTTCCTTGGCGTCCGTCGCCATGGCCCCTGCACACCTGGTCTGTGGTGAGAGAAGAGCGGTAGTGAGTGTAGAGGCTTGCTGTTATCTGCTTTGTGGGAAGACTGAGGCAAAGCCAGAACCTTTAATAGTGGCCAAGAAGAAAACCGGCTATTGACAGAGGCAGGACTCACCCAAAAAGAAGGGAGAAACATGAGAGTTCAGTAAAAGGGCACAGTGCTGTCTGTGGCTGTGAAAGTGGTGGAAAAAGTATTAGGATGTTTTTACTTTACGGTAGGAATAACACAGTGTAGAAATACTCTGTTATGAGTAAAAGTCCTGTGTTCAGAAGGTATTGGAAAGTACAAAGGTATTGGTGTCAAAATAATACTTAAATAGCCAATCTACAGACTCAACGTTTGACATTATAGATCGGCTATTTTCAATAAAATAGGGCTTAATGTGGTTATGTAGTCATAGCACTTTATAGTACACATGTATAATATATTATATAGTATAGTATGTATAGTTTACATAGATACTCCACTGTTACGTTCTTAGTTTACGCATGATTCATGATAACTACTTTTTATATATGTGATGTATGCCATGCTTTTTGTTATTGCTTAATGTAAGTCCCTCTGGATTAAGAGCGTCTGCTAAATGCCTAAATTGTGGTTGATGTATGTTTGGTAATAATAATCTAAATCTAGTTTTCAAATCATTTTAGTGGAATAAAAAGTAAATTTTTACCTCTGAGATGTAGTGAAGTAGAACTATAATAGAAAGTATTGAAAATTGTAAATCCCTCAAAATTGTACTCAAGTACATTATTTGAGTACCACCACTGCATTGTATGGCTTTGCTTGCACGAGCTGCAGTTTGACTTACATACCTCGCCTTTATCTTTTGACTCTTTATGGCTCCCGGCAGTCTCGTGGCCAGGAGAGCTTAGCTTAACTTTCTTTCTTTCTCTGCTCTCGGGGAATGTCCCCCTGGTAATGTGGGCTGTTAATGGCGAGTCCGTTTAAAAGGCACGACGAGCCCCCCTGGGACCGCTCTGCTAACAACAAGTACAAATGGTGTTCTTTGAAAGTAAAGCCATGTCTACAGCTCACTTAACTCCAAATGTCAAATGGCTAAAGCTTAGGGTTCATCACCCTGATAGCCTGAGAAGAAAACAAACACCCCTTCAACAAATGGTGACATATGACAGCTACAATAGGTGACCCAGTCTCAATGCCAGTGTTTCTCATAGTGGGGTCCAGGGGCCCTCCGGGTTCCTTGAGGGGTTTCCAAACAGACCCTTACAGGTCTGTAACTGGACCCTCACTCACGGGACACGGGTCCATTTGGTGATATTTGTACACTCTCAGAGTTATGGGGTCCTTGAAATAAAAATGTTTGAGAAACACTGCTCTACACCTTCACTCATAGCAACAGAGTGACGTGTCCACCCTTTGTTCTCCATGATCACATCATCACACATTTGATGCATTCAAAAGCTGACAAATAACAGTTGAATTAAGATTAGACTGCATGTCCTCGGAGCCGACACAAAGCAGTAAACCCCACAAACACAGCGACCTTACTGGCGCCATACGCAGCTCGAGTAGTCCCTGACTCAGTGCTCTACACCTGCGCCACAAGTCTTCTGGTGCACAGTGGAAATGTGTTGCGTAACATCGCAAGCACTCCGGCCAGAAGCCTTGTGTGCGGTAACTCTGAGAGACAGTACTCAGAGAGAGTAGAGAGAGAGGGAGAGAGAGGGGGAGAGAGAGGAAGAGAGAGGGAGACAGAGAGAGAGAGAGAGAGGGAGAGAGAGAGAGGGAGAGAGAGGGGGAGAGAGAGGAAGAGAGAGAGAGAGAGAGAGAGAGAGAGATGCCCAGGCTGTCTCCAGTAGGATCAGCATGTCGTGGGCTTCCTTCCTCTGTGGGGACAGAGACCCTCTCACATAATGTGACGTCTCACCCAGAATGGCTCTTTGTCCTGTGTGACACCAGCAGCAGCCAGTGCAAGGAGAGAGCAAGCATGTTGGCTGCTGGGACTGTGTGAACTCCATCAGTGTGTGTGTGCGTTGTGCGTGTGTGCGTGCGTGCGTGTGTGCGTGCGTGCGTGCGTGCGTGCAACACTATACTACACTATACTTGTGATGGCCAAATTAAATGACCAAGTTGAATTTAAGAAATAGACATGGATACATTCTTGATCCTCACCTAACTGTTTTGTGTCTATTGTTTTATTTCTGCTATTAATGTCCTCAGACTCCTCACAAGTGTAGTAATACATGTTTGCGTGTGTGTGTATATTATAGATTGTTTTATGAGAGAGCACCATGGTATATTAGTAAAACGTGCATCAATTGTTGTGCATCAATTGTTGTGTTGTCTTCGCTGACATGTGTTGCGCTTGTGTTAGTCTGACATTCTAGGCATAGCTTGACTGTGGCTCATGATGTGTGTGTGCGTGTGTGCGTGTGTGCGTGCGTGCATGCGTGCGTGCGTGCGTGCGTGCGTGCGTGCGTGCGTGAGTGTGTGTGTGCGTGAGTGTGTGTGTGCATGTGTGTAGCACCCAGGCCTCCTGCATTGAAAACCAAACACCTACTGCTTAACTAAAGGGGAAATTCTAATAGCCATGCAGGAGAGATAGAGTATTAGGCTAATGCAGGCAGGACTAGTCTGTTACATTCACCCACTCTTGATGTCAGGTAGTGCTACTCCATTGTGTTTGTACGCTTGCATGTGTATATATACGTGTGTGTGTGTGTGTGTGTGTGTGTGTGTGTGTGTGTGTGTGTGTGTGTGTGTGTGTGTGTGTGTGTGTGTGTGTGTGTGTGTGTGTGTGTGTGTGTGTGTGTGTGTGTGTGTGTGTGTGTGTGTGTGTGTGTGTGTGTGTGTGTGTGTGTGTGTGAACCTTGTGAGGACCATTTTCCTGGATCACACAAGACAAATGTGGCTTTCATGGTTAAAAAATATTTTTAGAGCAAATTAGGAAAAGATTCCATTTTGGGTCAGGGGTTGAAAAAAGAAAACATATACCTACTTATACCTATTGTAGTGTGTGCGTGTGTGTTACAGCAGACCTGGGGGAGCAGAGCTGCAGATGGGATGGGAGAACAGAAGCTGAGAGAAGTGTCTTCTCCACCAGACTAATAGTGTGTTCACACAGGCAGATGTAAAAGATGCAGTCTACCATTCATTGTCCATTGAAGCCAGCGACATGATGATGCATGTAGCTGCTCCAAATCAACTCACAGCGCGTCTTTGCGTTGTTGTGTCTGCCCGTGTGAATGCACCATAACAGCTGCATTCATGGCGGCGGCGGCGGCACCATGCCATCTGACCACGCGGCAGCTCAACAACAACACACAGCGGTCAACACATAGCAATGCATTAGCCGGCCCGCCGGGGCCCACTATCTAACAACGTCCAATGACATGTACACAGGTAGCTCGGTCCTGTAGCACAGTCAGGGACAGGGTCAAGCTAATAGCCATAACCATAGGCCTGAGTTGTACTTGGTTGTGCACCGGAAATACATCTATCTACAAGCTCACGTCACACGTCACATTTGCAGCACGTTGTGAGCTTGTAGATCGGCTATTTTCCGTGCGTGACACTGGTGTACAAATCGGTACAAATCAAGCAGAACAGCACAAACAGCTTTGCTGACCAAGCAGACAGACGGTGACGGTGCTGTTGTTGTTTACCGGATTACCTAGTCTGGCTGCCCAGCCTGAGAGGGCTGCACACCACTGCAGCAAAACCTTAGGGAACATGGATCAGCCCTTTTGGCACAACCCTTGAGTGTCCTCCGTGGTGTCTTCGGGGGAAGAAACAGTGGGATAAATACAACACATGACACAAAACAAGCAGATTTGAGATTTGTGGGGGAGGGTTGATTAGGTTTGTTTAGGTACTGTTTTCATGAGAGTGAAGGACGGATGGTAATGGGGTGAGAGGGACAGGACCAAAAAGACCCGTCACTGTCCATGACACACAGCCCATGTTCTGATGCAGTTAGGACTGGTCAATTGACCGAAAATATATCAAAACCGACATTTACAAACAATAACCATTTTTTCATCAACAAATCAACTCGGTTTTCAGATTTATTTTATAATCAACTAAATTGATTAGTCTTTAGTGATTAATAACTTAAGCCTTATTAGCCCATCTAACTTTCCTATTAAATTCATCGCATTGAAAGCTTGTTGATCTGCGATTTTTACAATGTTTTTATTTTAAATAATCGCTATCGAGGAAAAGGTTTGAACAATCATGCTATTGATTTGAAGTCAATCACCCCTGCAGCCCTAGATGCAGTCCACCAAAAGCTCCATGTCACACCAGGCTATCAGACTGCCGTTGCCTCCTCGGCCCTACTCTTTGCCTCCATCACCTGTCATAGATGTTTTAGCAGCCACCGGTTCCCATGGCAACGCGTTTACAGAAGACAGTAGCGAATTGGATCGACAGACATGCACCTAGCTTGTATACAGCTTAATGCTGTACACCGTAAGTCACAAACAAGGTTTTCCTGCAGTAGTACATAAGAAAACAACCGCTGCTGAAAGAAGCAACGCAGCACTACCAGCTACAATAACACTGACTGGCATGAACTGAAGACAGCAGTCAATAGTAGCAAGTATTTTACACAGTATACACTGTATATGGGGGGCCTGTCTGGAGGCAATGGGTGAGTTACATAGAGCATCAGTCACATGAGCAGGGTTACAGTTACCACACTGACCTCTGGTGAGGTAAATAATGCCTGTGTGTGAATGGCAAAAACAACAAGACGCATTTAAACAAACACAAAAGATAAATGAGATGTGCATCTAACAAGCAGCACATGGGCAAATCCTCCTAAGATAACCATATTCCAGAGGTATGATACACATGTGACGGAAACACCCTTAAAATATGCCGTTTGGCTGCTAAGAAAATCGACCGTTGCACTGGATAGTAGGCATATACATTTGTAAAACTGTGTTCACTATCATATGATGCTATATGCTTAACGATATAGAAAAATAGAATAACTCTGCCGTCTTTCTGCACGAGAATGTAAACTTACCGTGTAACGGTTCTGTGCGTACCAGGGTATCTGTTGGGTGTGTGTGTGTGTGTGTGTGTGTGTGTGTGTGTATGGCCGTTCCACCTGCCTGCTGTCACTGTGGAACTAGGACATTAGATGGAGTCAGGTGTCACAGGTACTGTAGGGAGGGCTTGATTGTGTGTATGCGTAATTGCGTATGGCAGAGAGACAGACAGACAGACAGACAGACAGACAGACAGACAGACAGACAGACAGACAGACAGACAGACAGACAGACAGACAGACAGACAGACAGACAGAATAATGCAAAGAGAATGAAAACCAGGAAGAAAAAGCAAAGAGGTATATCCTTCCGCAGCACTTGTGAAAATGTGATTGCACTCTAAGTGCTGTGAGTTTTGTCATGGAGCGGCATGTTCGATGCGTTCCTGAATGGAAAATGACAGTATGAATGCTCTGCTGGAAACTCTCAAGTGCAAATCCGTGTCAGAGTGGGAACGTACATGGTCGCATAGCGGACAAGGTGTCTCGGTGGGTTTAGTCAGATGCCGAGTGAGGAGGAGGAGGAACAGGAGGAGGAAGAGTGATGGGCATTCTACTGTGTGTGTGTGTGTGTGTGTGTGTGTGTGTGTGTGTGTGTGTGTGTGTGCGTGTGTGTGTGTGTGTGTGTGTGTGTGTGTGTGTGTGTGTGTGTGTGTGTGTGTGACTGTGTGTGTGTGTGTGTGTGTGTTTGTGTTTGCCGCTGCTGTGCTGAGGAAGCACAAAGTGGCACTTTGTTTCCTGGGCCAGATAGCAGCCATTGCAGGGCAGGCAGGGAACAGAGTGTGGCATTCATCATTTAAACTGGCAGATGCAGACAAAGCAGCTCATTGTCATCCAACAGTAAATGTGTAGCTACGTGCACATGTGTGAACATAATAGTTGCCTAATAATGTTATGCTCATTTGAACCACTTAAGCCCCATTTTCTTTTCGAAAATTGTGCATCTATACAGGCTCAGAATTTGTCTGGATGCACCATTTTTGAAAAGCCCTCATCTCTGGCTTTTTTTTATCCCCAAAAAGTCCTCACCGTAGTTTATGGATTATTGACTTTGCGATCGCATAATGCACAATGTTAGGATCCATGGGAAACATCCCATTCCTCTACATTGGCCAGCCTCAAAATATAAAATAACTCCCTTATTTCATGCCTGCGTTAGTCTAATCCATGCAGCATAATGGGTGCGCATCTTTATAGTGTGTTACCATGTACATGTAATAAGACTGTGAACCCCCCCCCCCCCCCCACACACACACACACACACACACACACACACACACCACACACACCCCACCCCACCAGGCCTCTGCTCTGGGTTTGGCTTGGCAGCATCACACTGCAGCCTCACAGGAGAATATGGTAATGATGGGGCTTTACCAACCTGGGGGCTGCCTACATTACAGCAGCATAGCACTTCAAAGACAGGCTGCTGCTCTCTCTGACTGCGTGTATAAATAGAAAAGCCCTACTGAACCAACAGGCACACATATCGATGTTGTCAGTGGCAGAAACCTTGTATGTCAAAAAGCGTTACTTTTCAGGAAATGAGAAAAAACAATCTGTGATCTAATGAATTCAGTGTAGTTATTATTTAGTGAATTACTTAGTTAGTTACACATTGGGAGCTTGTAGATCAGAAATCTTCGCTACTTTTGTGCAACACCGTTCTACAACAAAGTAGGGCATTAATTTATGAAAAAGCATAATTGTATGGAGATACAAGGTTTGTGCCCGACAGCAACGATATACATGTACGCAACTACGCACACACTGACACACATACTCACGATTGCGCTCATGCATAGTATGCAAACTGCCCAGTGCCCACACACACACACACACACACACACACACACACACACACACACACACACACACACACACACATGCGGAATGAGAGACGAGAGAACGATTCTATTTCTAGACCATTCAATGTTATATGAATAGAGAGGGTTAAGAGCCTGATTTATACTTTGTCGTACAACAGACTATGAATTAAGCATTACTGTATGTACAGTAGGCCAAGATCAACAGCCCACGGCCGTTCTCAGTGGCACAGTTAGCAGCCACTACTTTTACAAATGCAATGTCAGCCATTCGTTCATAGTTCTAATGGAAATGTGGACATAATATGTCCATTATTATTATGTGAATGGTAGAGCTGGGCAATATTATTTGCGACCGAAGGTCAGAGTTAACTATGGAATCGTGCATTTCCCGTCAGTTTGTGTGTTGGTCGGGCACGTGACATCACGTGACATCATCAGGGATGGAGATCCCATAATATATGGAGATCCCTGATGTCATCAATATTGGCCAGCAACTCTGACCTCGAATCCTTAGATCTCTCCTTACATATCTCCATTACCTGTTCTGACATTCCATATGTTGATCCTTCCCCATCCATCCTTCCTCTTCGATGTCTCCCTTTTGACTGATACCTTCACTGATACCTGTCCATTCAAACTCTAGACGGGTCTGCCCCAAAGTTATTATAGTGCAGCCGTGCCCGGCAGCCGGCAAAAACTAGAGTTCTCAACAGGCCCGAAAATTAAAGATCTTACCCCCCCATGCCAAGCACCAGCGCTCGCCCAGCAGTCTGCTGTCACCCAGGCGGATGCGTGCATGTGACCTTGCCCTTAGGTCGCTTCTCACCCTCAGGCGTCTTACTGGTGATATTATATTGAAATTGTGACTAAATGAGACTAGATGTGGTCTGGGATTTTGGATATTCTAATATTGTGATATGGCATGTGAGTTTTTCCTGGTTTCAATCACATTCAACATTACCGTTGTATAATAGGCCTTCACTAATGCTCATTATATAAGATGGCAAAATTTCCATCTGCTCTCTCTGCATCATGGTGGTTCAGTATAGTGCCTACCGTCAATGAAGATTCCAAGCTGATAGACACTACAGCCTTTCTCTTACTGTAAAGTTAGCATGCTGAAATAGAAAATACAAGTTTGAAATCTGGTTTGACATGACCAAACCTGCCTAGTGCCTACCAATGATTTCACCGATGATGATGATGATTTCACCTTGAATGCAGGTGTCTGAACTGTCAAAACAAATCACACTCGTGTGAAGTGAGGGGCGCAGTGAGGGCAGTATATCACCCCGATGATGTATTACGTTGTCATTTACTACCCTAAACAAGCATTAAAGTCCATAGATTTGGCTGGCAAGAAATTACATCATAACTAATCCTAAGCAAATATCAAAGTCCAGACTTGGCTGGCGACGGGGAATTCATAATTAGGCTCTAAACAAACAAACAAAAAGTTCATAGACTTGGCTGCCACATGACTACATTTCGGAAAGCCATGTATTGGCGGGGTAGCGCCCCTTAAAAAAGGGGCCTCTCAACTGTAAAAAGCCCTCCTCTGAGACAGTAGAGTGAGTAGACAGAAATGGTATCATCGTATAACGAGCATTAGTGAGGACAAATGATATGAAGATAGGCTGAAAATGGGCTATACGGTTCTTTTAGCCTTATTTTATACTTTCAAAATATTTAGATGATTTCCCCAAATAATTTAAATAGCCAATCTACAAGCTCACAAAGCATCATGTGGCCACATGTTGTGAGCTTTTAGATTAGCTATTTTTTGCTATTTTGGAGATTTTTTTTGAGGGACACTAGCCCCTCCTATATAACAGAGTGTCTGTACAAATCGGCTTGTGCAAATGTTAATTCAGCTCGGGGCTTATGAATTTATGTGATATATATATATACTGTATATATATATATACATGATACAGTTGTCATCTTACATGATCATGGTGAAAAGATGAGTTTTTGAAAACATTGTATTATGGTTAAAAGATAATAACATAAATTGACAAATTAATTCATGAAGAAGTATATTACTTTTTTATTGGATGACGACAAGAGCGCCCCTCACTTCACACAGGTGAGATTTTTGCTATTATCGTCCATATGGAGGTACTTGGTCAAACATAATGAAATTTGATTTTGTCCATAATCACCCAGCCCCAGTGAATGGCCTTAACACGTGTCAGTCTTTATGCACCTTTTTGGAATTCAACAGTATGCAAAGACTAGCAGGTGTCAAGATCATATTGATAAACGATTAGAGGTCTGATTTCACCAACAGGACTGATAATAAGGATCAGATTGGAGCCAATCACATGCAAACAGCACACTGGAACTAATTCCACGTGGGAAAACTGGCTAATCCGTTTAGTTCCATAGTGGGATAAACTGGCACGCATGCCAATTTAAGGACACTTAAAAAACTGACCCTTAGGCGTGAATTCTACTTAGCTGAGCGCTAGTTGTGCACCAAAAATCAGACCCTGAAGTGAGTGGTGCTGTACTGTACTGTACTGTACTGTACTGTACTGTACTGTACTGTACTGTACTGTACTGTACTGTACTGTACTGTACTGTACTGTACTGTACTGTACTCCTCCCTGGCCTCTGTGTGTGTGTGTGTGTGTGTGTGTGTGTGTGTGTGTGTGTGTGTGTGTGTGTGTGTGTGTGTGTGTGTGTGTGTGTGTGTGTGTGTGTGTGTTTGTCTGTGTGTGTTTCAAGTTTCAACTGGCTAGTCATTGCTCTAATTGTATATCTGTTCATTTGGTAATTGTGTATCCCCCAAAATCATGAAGGATGAATAAGTCAACGCCTCCAAAAATGTTGTTACTGCACTTTGGCTTTGTAGAGCAGTATTTCCGGCAAAGGCATTTGCTTGTGGTTAAAAAGGAGGAGGCCTATTATACACCCCTGAGAGACTCCGGTCAATGTAGTATGTAGGGTTTACTATCACTTGTTTCACAGCTTGTGTAGTCTTCTCAAAAACTGTGTGGAGATGGCTTGTCAGTCTATAAATATATGGGTCAATAAAACAAGGTTTGAGATCAATCTAACGGGCCTTGGGGAAAGAAAGAAAAGCAAGAGTGAGAGATGCACATACAGATCTGATTTCTAGGGATAGTATACTGATAACATCAATACCACTGGATTACAGGGGCGTATTGTTCAGCTTGTCTTGCCACAAACACAAAAACTGGTATATATCAGTCATACTGTACAGAGGGCTGGATAAATGAGGACAGTCCTCAGAAGGAATCAAGTGGTAAACTGTAATTACCATTGTGTGTCTTTAGATACTGTAAGCCTTGGTCTGATACTGATCCCAGTACTGGAATCTGACGGAACCAGCAGTCAAGGCCAGATACATGTGCTGAAATAATGTAGGTCTATGTTTCACAGTAAATTTAAAAGTGTAATAATGTACATGACTCAGCAGTCAGCACTCCTTTGCCCACTAACACACAATCTCTCTCTGTCTCTCTCTGTCTCTCTCTCTCTCGCACGTGCATGCACGCATGCACATGCGCGCACGCACACACACACACAAACATAGACACGCACGCACGCACGCACGCACGCACGCACGCACGCACGCCACGCACACACACACACACACACACACACACACACACACACACACACACACACACACACACACTCCTTGCAAACCTTTGGGGAGATTGCTTTTACTTCATTCATTTACATTGCATACATTTATTCCATATTCCATTACACTAACCCAAATCCCTACCATAACGCCTAACCTGCTTATATTTCAGTATATAATACCAATGTTGTGGCGACTCCCATGTACTGGTTTCATATACATTTGAACATGCATGCATGTATTATACTTGTCCTTTGTTAAATGGTAAAATTGTTGATATCAAAGGTTGTTCAAAGTTTATCACTCTTGTCCCTGGGATACTAGCCTGGGCAGCATTCCTTTTCGGGTTTATGATCCGGTCGGTAGTGGATGATATTGCTACGACATGTTGTAGTATTGTTTTGTAGTCATCAGTCACCCGGAACTTCCGTTTCCCTCAAACCAATTTTTCTCAATAAAAGCTGCAGGCTACGAGAGCTTTTATTGCTATTCTTCCGGTTTGAGGGAAAAGGAAGTTCCGGGTGATTCTTCCTGCCTGATGACTACAGAACAATACTACAACATGTTACATGACGTAATGATATCATCCGCTCCAGACCGGTTCACACGGCACTTTTGTAACACAGACCAGGCTTTCCTCCGAGGTGGAAAGCCTGGTGACGCGAGGTTACTGGGAAGCAGGATTTTGAATGCACAGAGATCCATCTCTGATTTGCAATTACATGCCTGACAAATAATGCAAGGAGAGGGGGGGGGGGGAATCAATCAGTGACTCAGATTCTCTGCATCTAGGCTATAGTAATTCTATATGTATAGCCTAATTATTTTTCAATTCACTGAGTGCAGTTTGGCTGTGCCCCCATGTATTCGATGAAAATGAACACTGCCCATGTGCATAATTACAAAAACACTGCAGATTTCAAGACTACTTTGGATTAGACACCCTTTGCTATAGTGATTTAACTCTAATTAAGCTTAGAGTGATTAGAGTCATTGTTTATATGCGTGTCAAATAGCCATAACAAGTTATATTATGGTGGGTCTCTAGGCCTGAAGCATGTTTCTTCTGGAAAACAGTCCACTTGTAATCTTGTATGACCACCTCATCACTCATGCAGATCTATGCTCATATTGTAGGCATAAGCCTATATATGATATATAACCAAACCAGGTTTAGCCTAACCTAACAACACGACTGTAACCGTCAGGAATTAATTATTCCATTAATAAATTAATTTCTGGTGGAATGTAATTTATTCTCCCTGACCCAACGTGTGTGTAAAATGCAAATCATAGACCAATGAGATGTCAACGAGCATCAGTCATGCAGATGTGATGCTTAACCATCAAAAGGGGTTAGAGACGGATTAAAAACAATCTCTAAAATTCATGCACGTCGTTAAACAAACACACGCCATGATTTACTGTAGGCCTGCATGCCTGAGCATTCCAGCTGACACAAACATCCAGATGCACGAAAGACTGGATTGAATCATTCGGTTGGAGACCTGGCAACTGTCTCTGAGTCTCTGACAAAACGTTATGGACATAGATAGACACAATGGAATCAAGATGCCAATATGCTACGGCCCCTACCCTACGGCTATAACAGGCTATATAAGCATATAGTCATGTTAACCGTAGCAGACTAGCCACCGTTAATTGCAGACGAAAAGACTGCACTGGAGAACAAAGAATCTGGCCTTGGGGGGGTTTCAACGTAGTATTGTCACAAAAATATGGCATGCCAACAGTCATAAATGACAACTGAATGAACGTGGTCAGTTATGCTCAGGCCCCATTGACATAGGCGTTTGCAAATGTTACGATCAGATCAAATGACAAGTCCCAGCCCACATGCAGCGCGCGCGCGCACGCACGCACACGCACAAACACACACACACACACACACACACACACACACACACACACACACACACACACACACACACGCGTGTGTGTGTGTGTGTGTGTGTGTGTGGATGCGTGCATCTCTGTGAAGGATGAAACGATGCAGGAGGTAGCCTATACATGGAAATGAAGAGGCAGACTCTAGTGTCTACAAGGTCACCATCGGCTTGATGCAGATGACGCCCATATGGTTTCCATTCATAAACAAACACACATCATGCCACTCTACCTTTGATGCGAAACGGACAACGGTCCAGCCGTCCAGTCTTGGAGTTGTCGGGCCGGGGGGGTGCGTGCTGCTGCTACGTTAACGCCACGGCTCTATGCTCTGGTCGTCTTTTGTGTCGCTCGCTGCCTGCCTGGCTGCTGATGCTGCGGCTCCGCGCTACCTCCCTCTCTCTCCACGGCGACGCACGCACGCAGACCGAGGCGCGCGCACACAGACAGGCAGCCCTTGTGCACCGCCGCACACACACTCACAGCTGCCTGCACAGTGCACACGCGTGAGAGAGAGAGAGAGAGAGGAGGGTGTGGCTGGATTAGGATCGGCGAACGAACTGAACCGTCTTGTATAGCCTAAATTGTCACGATGATGAGGGGCTGATGTCAATTCGTTCAGGTGTTAATTCATGCAGGACAAAGGCATTGTGGTCCTCCTTTGTGTTTGCTTGCTATTTATATCAATCGGAAGACTATTGTAAATTTCTGCAGTTCTCGATTTTCACCTGTCTTCCATATACTCCCGAAACCATCCAGTGAGGTCGAATAGAGATTCGCAAAGACCTCGGCCAGTGACGCGCTAGATGGCGCTATAGTGGCAGAAAGGCAATTTCGGAAAATAACATTTTCAACACATTCTCTTTGACATGATATTTCTTAGATTTAGATTAAGTTCTGCTCATAAAACCCACGAAGTAGGCGGCGGCCTATTGTGATTTTTTGGGGAAATATCAGATCTCTAATATAACTAGACCTGTGCAGTGTCCGCTTGCAAAAGTGTGAAGTAGGCCAATAAACTATAAAACCGTATAATATTTCCTAATAAAAAAAAAAGAAATGTGTTGGTTAAAATGGGTGGCAGACAGTGCAGTGTTACTCCACAAATCCACTGGTTTAACAAAACGTATGAGTACACCTGGTGGCTGGTGTTAAATGTAAAACAAAAGAAAAGAGTAAAACAGTATTGGCTTCTAAATATATTTAAGTAACAAAAGTTAAATGTCCCATTTCACTAGGTTTCGAAGGATGTATCAAAACAACATTTGAAAATAACAGATCTAAGCTCTCCACGTTGTGTATCAACGGCCAAATATAACCATTTAGGGTCCGCTGCTGTATGTGGTTGACAGCTAACTAGAACCTTTTAACTGAATATCTCAAGGACATTTAGATTTTGGACAAACTAGTCTCTATTTTTGTCGGATATTATCTTTTACAATATTCATCCAGTAGCTGACGCTCTTGCATCCCTTATCAACTTCGTCATCCTGACCTGGAGGCTGGAGCAATATTCTTCATTCGCAAACATTTTTTAAATCTATTCATTTCCTCATTTCCTGGGTATGCTCATTTTCTCTTGGACAGTTGGAATTTACGATCTTATGACCTAAAGAAAAACGAAGAGTTGTTAAAATACCATATCACATTTTTGGGATTTTTCCTCAATGTGGGGGCGGGGCCGTCGTAGTACCTGTCACGTGACATATCCAGCTGTCAGTGGGAAACAGGAAGTCTGGATCCAGTCACTTGTCAACATTTGGAAGCATTGAGGTAATAATAATAATGTCTGTTTTGGTGCCCTTTCTTTTCCAAAATATGAACGACAGACAGATAGGACATTTAGTATTAGTAGTAGCAGCAGTAAGTAACCCTATTTGTGTTTTGTTGACAGTCGCAAGACTCGCTTATAAACGTAAAGCTGAACCAAACCAACGTTAGCCATCTAGCTAGCAGCTAACTAGCACCAAGGACACTTGTGTTTTTTTTGTCGACTACTTGGAGTTGGTTTTAGAAGCATTGTGTTTGAACAGCAATGATGGTGAAATGAACAGTGGCGTTGACCGGTCTCTGTTATCAGCATCTAGCAAAAACACATCGGTGTTTCTCATTGATTGATTGATTGAAGAATTTATTAACAGTTTGCAGAATTACAGTACATTTCAAGCACAAACTCAATACAAAGGCTGTTAACTGTGAGTGGACGACCCAATTAAGCATTACACTTGTTTCCAATAGGGTCCACCATGTTCAAATCATCAAAACATTTAGAGACGTACAAATAGACACTTCTATAGACAGAACAGGAATTCATCATAAAGGAGGTAAAAAGGGAAAAGAAACATATACAGTGAGGGGAAAAAAAGGGGTGGGTGGGGGGGATTCACGTATTGAAAAATGTATTAACAGTTTGCAGAATTACAGTACATTTCAAGCACAAACTCAATACAAAGGCTGTTAACTGTGAGTGGACGACCCAATTAAGCATTACACTTGTTTCCAATAGTTTCTCAAACTTTCTAATATGTACGAGAACACACCAGCAGTGTGTGTGTGTGTGTGTAATTAATAGGTATAAAGACTAAATTGGGAAACGGTGTAAATAGACTCTGTGTTCTAATTCATGCGGTGTGTCTACAGTGTCTCTATCAGCATCCACCATGACAGCCATCAAGCATGCCCTCCAGAGGGACATCTTCACACCCAACGATGAGCGCCTCCTCAGCATCGTTAACGTCTGTAAGGCAGGAAAGAAGAAGAAAAACTGCTTCTTGTGCGCTACAGGTAAGAGTCTAAGAAAAGCTTTTCATGTGTCAGACCTTAATGATTATGAATGAGAATCAAGCCACACACTAGGAGAATGACTGCTGAGGCTTATTGCTAAATAATGGGATGAATCTAGCCCCTCTCGGGACCCCCGTAAAGTTTCTGACATTTGGATGTTTACGTCTTTACGGAGGGTCTCTTTGCGTCTATCCCACGCGAAATGGTATACATACGTACATACCGTCGGAAAAGGCTGTGCTGCGGCCTTTGGGTGGTGGTGAGATGTTTCAAAAGAAGCATATGTCTGCTATAGTAGACAACAGAAACCTCAGCGAATTTTCATTTGGCGCAGAAGCCGTTTTTTGACCGTTTTGGCTGCTGTGAAATTCTCTCTTCCTTCCTTCCTTGACTTCCTTATTGACATCCCATTGTACCGCCTCCAGCACCGGGGCTGGCTAGCTGCGCGTCCCTACGTTCCTGCCTCTGATCTGCTCTGTCTCAGCTAGCAGTTGCAGTACTCCATTGACATCGCATTGATCCAAATTGCATTTCCGATCTGCTTGTATTAAACAACGTTAAACTCACCAACATTGCAGCTGTAGGGAAAGCTTAACTTTTCCTCTTGTGTTTCTTTCATAAAAATCCACCGTAGACATGTTATGAGCTACTTTCTGTCAAATTCTGTGCAGGTGATTCTTGGAGTGTTGAGTGTTGGAGTTTGGAAGCGCTTGTCGAAGTCACTGAACGGCCCTGCGTACCACCTGTTTTGAATTTCCACAGTGCAGAGGCAGGAGCGAGTGCTTCCAAACTCCAACACTTGAGCGACAGAAAGTAGCTCATAACATGTCTACGGTGGATTTTTTTAAACAAACGCTTTGCAGTTTGAAAGAGGATAATTCAAGCTTTCCCTACAGCTGCAATTTTGGTGAGTTTGACGTTGTTAAATTCAAGCAGATCGGAAATGCAATTTGGATCAATGGGATGTCAATGGAGGGTATTGCAACTCTAGATTCATCCCATTCTAAAAAATGACACCCGTGTGAACTGAGTGGTGTAAGGTTTTATATAGCATGATCAGCTGTGGTCTGACGTAATGTCTGACGTAATGAAATCACACCTGGATGTGATTTCACAACTGGCTTTTTTTGTGCAGAGAAAATGAGCATGGTTGCTACGGTCATCCAGTTCACCCGGGTGTGATTTAATTACGTCAGAAATTATTTTGAACATAGCAACCATGCTCATTTTTTTCTGCACACAAAAGCCAGTTGTAGGAGTGGTTTACACCACTCAAAAAATCTAGTGTTGCAAATTGCGGCTAGGGAACCATTTAGAGATATTTAGCTTCTTAAAATCTATTTTAATAATAATAGTAAAAGAATAACCTGCATCCCTTTTATTCAAGTCACAACAGAGAGGCCTGTCCAGGCCAAGGTGGTTAAGGTGAAGAAGTCGGACAAAGGGGATTTCTACAAGCGACAGATGGCCTGGGAGCTTCGAGACCTGACACAAGTGGATGCCAAAGACGCAAGCAAGGTCAGAGCCATTGTCTCGCTCACTCAGTGAGTGTTAACTCTCCTAGATTCTGAATCTTTTCTGGATCACAGCCCACTTGAAAACATTGCAGGCATGGACAAAGTACTCAACCACAGTATTTGGGTCAAGTATAGTTATTCCTCCTGTTCTTAATGTTACCGAACTACAACTGAACATTGCTTAGTTAAATTTGTACTTATGTTAAAGTACTGGAGTACACTTAATGACAAAGTACACTTTTTAATATCAGTGCATTTGCGATATTGACACATTTCCCCCCAAAACTAAGACGATTTCCAGAAAATTTCAAAACCTTTAGCAGATCTACAATCTACAACCTCACACAACGCATCGTCAGAATCAGAATCAGAATCAGAATATCTTTATTGTCATTGTACAAGACAAGGAAATTGATTTGTAATCCAGCTCAAGTGCATTTAAAACAAAAATACATAATACTCTATATACAAATACATACATAAAAAGCACTGAAAAGGAGAGCTCAAAGCCGCAGCATTTTTTTCTCTCAAAGTATCAATTCCACAATGTAATAATGTGTAAAAAGTAAAAGGCCTGTCTTCAAAAATGTACAGTAAGTAATATAAAAATACAAAATATAAGAATATCAATTCCACAATGTAGAAGCATTCCGTTACATGTAAAAGGCCTGTCTTCAAAACAGTTTACAGTAAAAATGTAAAAAGCTACAAAATATAATTACAGTGCCTAATAAATGGTTGTAAGTCACCATGTATTATGCAAAATAACTACATTTAGTCAAATATTTCATGCAATAAGACTTGATTTCACATGCAGTCATGAATCATGAAAATCCACTACTACCTTGCTATAAAAAAACAATCATGTCAGTTTTCTGTGGTCTTCATCATCCAGAGTTAGATTGATTGATTCATTGATTGATTGATTGATTTGAATGTTATGTTAAAAAGGAGAAATACAAGTAGGCTACAATTCAATGCATTCACTGAAATAACACGTGACAAATGATGACACACCGGTAGTCATATATTATTACCAGCTGCCTTATTGTGTGTGTGTGTGTGTTAATACCATTTGGGCACTTAAGAATGGTGCGTGCACGCGAACTGGCTCGCTATATGTGTGACTTTATTTAAAAAAAATGTTCATGCATGCAACATGGTGGTGGCATGCCGTCTGGTAGCATAGAGAAGAGCCAGCCAATTAGGACTAGGTCTGCCGTTCAGACGATTGGCTGCTTGCGCAGTCAATCCTGAAGAAGTGTCTGGTAGTCTAGAGACGAGCCATCCAATGAGGACTAGGTCGTGCAAAGGTTCTGATAGGGTCGTTATAGCCATAACGAGAGGACATTGACCAACTGTGCTTCACAGCAGCTGGTAAAAAAATTAAGTCAAAACTTATTTCCATTGTGGTCCTTAGTCTTGTACAAACGGACGTATTGAACTTTGATTGATTGAATTGATTGATTGATTGATTGAAATATTTATTAACAGTTTGCAAAATTACAGTACATTTCAAGCACAAACTCAATACAAAGGCTGTTAACACATTGAGAGCCCACGCAAAACTGCCCAAAATCACTTTCACCTAGAAAATCCATTCACATTTTTTATAATTCAGCTGACTGTGGAGACACATGCTGGAACCTTTTACTTTGAAATGTTTTATAGTTTCTGAGTTATTTAATTTAAACGCCAAATGCATTCTCAATGGCGAAAACACAAACTTTGGCACCACGTATTAAAAGAAAATGGTTTTGATTTTTGTGATTTTTTTAAATAACGTCCACAGACGTCTTGGGAAGTTGGGCTATGCACGTGCGGTAATACCCAAGACGTCCACAGACGTTTTGGGCACAAAATGTGTTAACTGTGAGTGGACGACCAGGGTCCACCATGTTCAATTCATCAAAAAACAGACATTGATCTTCTAAGTAAGTCCACTCTAAAAAACTATACAACTCTGTGACGTGTGTTTATTCTCCTATGGTGCAGGAGAACCCAGATTTTGACCTTCATTTTGAGAAGGTCTACCGCTGGGTGGCCAGCAGCACAGCTGAGAAGAACGCCTTCATCTCCTGCATCTGGAAGCTCAACCAGCGCTACCTGAGGAAGAAGGTGGAGTTTGTGAACGTCAGTTCTCAGCTTCTGGAAGGTAAGATGCACAACTCTGTCCTCAGCCCACCCATCGGGTGGAACCAACCAGAAAAAGCTCATCATTTCATTGGTGTTTTGAATTTTGATATATCAATAAATTGATTAACCACTTAAGCTGTATGCTTAAGCTTTATTTTATACATCACCAACAGTAGTGAAAATATTTACCTGCCCAAAATTGGGATAGATTATTTGATAAAATATTTGATATTCGATAATTGATTATTCTCCTGAACCATAATTTCGTCGACCTGCCTTCTTGATGCAGGTGAAGGATTGATTTTAAAACTTAAAATGTTTTTGCCAAAAGACAAACTAGTAAAGAGCAGAACGGTACTGTCTGTCATTTACAACCAACCATGAGCTTCCTTTTTTTTGTTAAATGGTATGTTTAGGGATATTGTGCCGTGTCTTCTCCTGTCCTGATGTGTGCTGTTGTTTTTTTTCTTCTCGTGGCTTAACGCTTTCTTTATTCTCACTCTCTCTTTAAACCTTTCTCCGGCCAGAACTTCCTAAAGCGGAAGGTTGGTAGGACTTAACTTTCTCTGCTCATTTCACCTCATTTCGTCACTGTCGGGCAGAAACCTTGAATCTCCATATTATACCTTTTTTTTTTCCCCCTTTCCTTTTCGGCATAAATGCTCTAATTTGTCATACGAGAATGTCACACAAAGGTAGGAAAAATGAAAAATAGGCTATCTACAAGCACACAGCTTGTGGATTGGCTGTTTTTAAAACCATTGAAAGTGGTTAAGTGTGCCTGTGGGTTTTGTAAATATTTAAACAGGATCAGTTTTATTGTCACATCACATGTTTACAGGTGTACATCATTTTGCTTTGAGGAAAGAAAGAAGGGGGAGGGGTAGAGGGAGGGAGGGAGAGCAAGGAGAAAATCTGAAAAAGAAACAACTCTAATAAAAAAATGTAACTAGTGAAAAGTAACAAGAACTTTAATAACTACGTTATCTCCATTAAACACAGGTAATTTATTCCCATTCCCTGAAAAGCATCCGTTTTTGTCATACAAGGTTTCCAACCGACAGCGATGATATGCATTCTCACGGCATCAACCTCCCATTCCCATGATAGACTGACGATCCCTAAAGTCCAGTCTCTCTTTGGAGTTTGTCCCAGAGTGCGTGGATGAATGTTTGTCATTAAAACGGGGATGTGCAGGGATATTGTATTTGTGTTCTGGGAACAGATTGGTTACCGGATTGATCTTGCATAAAGTAATTAAAATGATCAGTCTGTGAAAATGAAGGGCATTGCACTCTCTGTTAAGTCGGTGTAAGCTACATATGAACGAAAGGAACAATGAGAGAGTGTAATGTACACTGTGGCCACGTAGGGCTGAAACTATCCATTATTTTTTATTTATTGAATAATCGAGAAGCGTGTCGTAATCATTATTTTATACTTAGTAGTCACACAATGTAGTGCAAAAATAGTGAAAATAGCCAAGCTTTTAGATATGCCATTTTCTCTATTCAATATATATATATTTTACTTTTCACATATAATGACATGTCCAAAGTAGCATGCGAACAGATAAAATTGATTAGTTCAATTAACTCTTGTCCTGTCCCCCGGGTTAGAATCCGTGCCGAGTGGTGAGAGCCAGAGCGTTGCCGGGGGCGACGAGGATGCTCTGGACGACTATCAGGAGCTGAACGCACGCGAGGAGCAGGACATCGAGAGCATGATGGAGGTGTGTGAGTGTGCCATCTCCAACGCAGAGGCCTTCGCCGAAAAGCTCACCAGCGAGCTGCAGGTGCTAGATGGGGTAAGTGAAATATTTCATTGGCTTTACCTCTTAATAACTTATCTTTTATGTGTATGTATATTTGTATATATAATATACTTTTTTTCCTAATGAATAACTGACTGTATTGTGTATGTGCTTTTTGTTTTTCTTGTCTGTTTTATTGTATTGTGCTTTTAATTTATACTTATTATTATTATTATTATTATTATTATTATTATTAACAACATAACCATGAAGTAGGGCTGGGAAATTAACTGAAATACAATAATGAATATTTTAACATATTTTAATACGTATCAATTCAGGTGTCCTTGGCGTGCAAAGTTTGATTGGCACTGAACTATAGTAACAAATCCCATTTGACTGGAATTAGATAGTCAACAACAAAATAAACATGCCACATGGTGTCTCTCTCACTCTCTCTCTCTCTCTCTCTCTCTCTCTCTCTCTCTCTCTCCCTCTCTCAACCTCTCTCCCTCCCTCCCTCCGTCCAGGCCAACATCCAGTCCATCATGGCATCAGAGAAGCAGGTGAACACCCTGATGCAGCTCCTGGATGAGGCACTGGGCGAGGTGGACACCATCGAGGGCAAGCTGAGCAGCTACGAGGAGATGCTGCAGAGTGTCAAGGAGCAGGTAGGTACTTTCATGTACTTCACCTGCTGCTGTCCTTTTGTCCTGCTACTTTTTCCCTGTACACACCTGTTAGTTTTTTAAGCTATATGTATAAATGTACATATCTCAGATTTTTCTTTTTACCTGTTTCTTTCCTATGTTTTTTCTCTTTGCTCTCCCTCTTTCTGCCCCCCCCCCCCCCCCCCCCTACATTCATGAAAACCACAATCAAACAAATAAAAGTTTGTGCAAAAGTTTCACCCACACACCTGTAAACCCATGATGTGAAATTCAAAAAGATCCTTGATCCTGATTCAGATGGACCAGATCTCGCAGAGCAACCGCCTCATCCAGATCTCCAACACCAACAATGGCAAGCTCCTGGACGAGATCCAGTTCCTGGTGGTAAGGACTAGGAGCTAGTACTGTGACTGTCACATTTCTTCTTAGCGATTATTCAAATGATTACTTTACTTTTTCCAATAATTGAGAAGCACATAAAAAAAAACATTTTTTATATAGCAACTAATCGATTAACCACACAAATGTTGTTTAATACTTAGTCACACAACAGTGTCCTGCAATAACAGTGAAAATAGAATATCAACGAGGGGTTTCACTTCGCTTCCAAGCGCACCTGACTTCAATTCACTGCAGGTGTGAATGTAGTAGATGTGAGAATGCGACCTAAATGTCCCACCACCATTCAGTCTGGCTGTACCCAGTACTACATTTTCAATCTAGGCATTCTTGGTCTTCAAAGACCACCATTGACTTGACGGTGAACTTTGTGATGTCATCGACTGGCCACGCCCATCATTAATGCCCCCTCATATTATTTGATCAATCCGGCTCCACATGCCCAACATAGGAATCACCATAAGGAACATATTCACCACTGCATCCTCGCCAGTTAACTCAAATTTGTAACGTTTTTTACACTTGCTTAAAAGGTAGATACTTGAGATAGTGTTGAGTTTTTTGAGGGGGATTTTATTGTGCCACTAACCAATTTCAAAATGCATTTATTTGCGGTTGGCTTTTCAATTTGGTTTTGTCTGGAGGTCTATTTATACAGAGAATCTCCACACTAGAACACTTATCTGAGATGTTAAACTTCTATTAGTACCATTTTGCGGCTTTCGCCTTTATTTTATATTTTTTATAGAGAGACAGACAGTAGGCTGACAGGAAATGGGGGAGAGAGATGGGGGACATGCAGTAAAGGCCGTCGGGATCGGGAGTCGAACCCGCGGCACACTGCCAGACTTGGACTACCGGCCATGGTGCCTGGACTGCTGAGCCACGGCCCAGGCCGAATAATACAGTTTTATCAGTCAAATTGTCAAAAATGTAACACTATTGTACTCGGGCTGGGATTCACCTTGTATCAATACGCCATCTAGTGGACAAAATGAATGACAGTGTTCTCTTGGAGATGTACTTGAGTTGTGTGTGTGTGTGTGTGTGTGTGTGTGTGTGTGTGTGTGTGTGTGTGTGTGTGTGTGTGTGTGTGTGTGTGTGTGTGTGTGTGTGTGTGTGTGTGTGTGTGTGTGTGTGTGTGTGTGTGTGTGTGTGTGTGTGTGTGTGTGTGTGTGTGTGTGTGTGTGTGTGTGTGTGTGTGTGTGTGTGTGTGTGTGTGTGTGTGTGTGTGTGTGTGTGTGTTCTTCCTTTCCTCATGCAGAACTACATGGACCTTTCCAAGGGACACATCCGGGCGTTGCAGGAGGGAGACCTGTCCTCTCCTAAAGGCATCGAGGCCTGCATCAACGCCTCCGAAGCTCTTCTGCAGTGCATGAACGTGGCTCTGCGGCCAGGTGGGTTTACACACCGCAAGCTCTAATAGGCGCCATCTTTTCTTTTGTGTTGTCAGATAAATAAATCGGTTGTTCCTTCTCAACCTGGGCGGCAGTAATAATGGATAGATCCACTAAATCCATTAGTCTGATTAACTACTTAACCCATTTAGACCTGAGTTAAAAACATTCACTTTGAAAGAATATATATTCAAAGATTTGTGCCACATTTTTACGATTTTTCAAAAATAGCAGACCTACAAGCTCGTAGCGCGCCACTCGGTGGTGCGCTATGAGCTTGTAGATCTGCTATTTTTCAATAGCTAAATTCGCGGATTTGAATCCCGACGACCTTTGCTGCGTATCACTCATCTCACCCATCTCTCCCCATTTCCTGTCACTCTACTGTCTTAATTCGGCGTTAAAATAGTTGTTGGCTTATAGATATCTTATTTTCCAACGCTGTTTTTCTTTTAAACAATCATCCATTGATCGTAATCAAGGCAAAAGTTTGAAACAAATGCTGATATTGTTTTGAAATCACCCACAATCACCCACACTGCTTTCTCCTCCCCCAAGGCCATGACAAACTGATGGCTGTGAAACAACAGCAGCATCTGTTCAGTGAGCTCAGGGACACGTTCGCCAGAAGACTCACCAACCACCTCAACAATGTGTTTGTTCACCAGGTAACACACACACACACACACACACACACACACACACACACACACACACACACACACACACACACACACAGATACACTCACACGCACACACCACGTTAACAGCAGCTCATTTTACTATGTTCCTTTTTAAATGTAGCTCTTGGCCAATTTTATCGTCGCTGTCTGTTGGATACATTATGTCCAGTAGGCATGTAACGATATATCGTATATCGATATTAATCCCGATGATATGAATCGATTTAATAAAATAAAAAAATCGATTTTCAAAAAAAGGGGGGCTAGTGAATTATGGTGTGTGTGATGTGAAATGTGAGCTTTAATCATATTCCATCATATGAAGTGCTTTTGGAGAGAAATGAGGCTGAGTAGTAGAGCACTGTAGAGGAGAGCTGTGTGTGTCTGTGACCAGGTGATGATGGTCATTAATAAATCAAGGAAGGCTATTATGTTTCTGCACTGTCAAAAGTAATGCTACTTCTTTTGCAATGTAGTTAAATAAAACATGTGAAAAATGCTTGGGGGGGAAGATACATTATATAAAAAAACAGTAATCTTTCGTGAAATCGTATCGTGAACCTCATATCGTGATACGAATCGTATCGCGAGTTGAGTGAATCGCTACATGCCTAATGTCCAGAATGGTTACTTTCCAGGAAATGGAAAGAACAACCAGTTTTACATTGACCTTCAAAATTGCATCGTCTCTTGCACTCTTTTATTTATGAGTCATTGAAACATATTTAGTGTAAGATCAGTGTTGTCTTCAGGTTTTATATGCATCGGCTTGTAAGAAGCCACGCCTGGTGCAATAGATCATTTGTCCCCAGTGTAAAAACAATCCGCATTTGTGAACACAATTACCCTTGCAAAGATTAAGCATTTCACTTTTGTGATGTATTTTCACATGGAATCTTGTGTTATCTGTTGGAAGACTTGGAAGCCAGTCATGCCACATAAAGAATTTGTACATTTATTTGTACGGTTAGCCAGTAGGAGCTTAACTCTGTGAAACTGTGACACGAATTACATGAGAGAGAGGCATTTCCGTTTCAGCAGACTGAGAACTCGTGAAGTTGTGAGGACACTGTTTACACATTATTCTGCTGCACCACAGGAGTGACCCGGTGTTTCCTGTTTTTGCAAGCACAACCCTCCCCCCCAGCCCCCCCTCCTCCTCCCTCTCTCTCCTCGTGGACTTGCTGGTTCGCTGTGAACCGCCTTGCTGTGCTTCTCCTGTGCCGTCTACTTCCTGTGTGTGGCTCACTTTGAATCACTCCACTCTGCTCTCTGTCTCTGTGTCAGTTCAACCACTTCAGTCACTTCAAAATGACCATCCCTCAGTTCTATAGGTCCTCCTGTCTGTCACTTCCCGTGAGTACCCTCACAGAAATGCCACCCCACCCTCCCCACAATTCTAATGTTTGGCCTCTCACAAGCTCATCCTGCCCCCTCCCCCTGAAACTGACATGCCATTAACTCAAGCACTCCCAGCCGTATGCCATTGATTATGTGCATGGGATATGCTCATAACATCTTCATCTCATCCGATCCCAAAGCCAAGGAGATGTGGACCGTCTCTCTCCTCCATCCAAGGCCCTGGCGTGTTCTCTGCTTTCTGCACTGGGGTGTTAACATGTCTTTGCTGTGCGAGGGGGTCTATAGTTGTCATGAAATCTTCTGCCTGACTGCTCTGCTTGCATGCCTGGGCCTAGGCGCCACCGGTAGAGTGAGTGCAGTGTCACAAAAAAAGGAAATGGAGAGCAAATCAACGTGGTATTTGTCAGAAACATGAGCTTATCAACACAATGATGATCACCATGACCCGGATCCTTACTAATACTAACGTATGGCTTGTTGTTATTCTTAATTGTTAATTAATCTTTATATAATGCCTGTCCACCTTCGACTGCTGATAGGAAACAATACAAGGCCTCTTGCTGTGTTTTTAATGTGTATGTAGTACTACTGTATACACAAAGAGTGTACATAAGGACTGGGTATGTGTGTTTGCACTTTTTTTGTTTAGGAGAGTTTAGTGAGTATCGCCTGTATTGTGTCTACAGTCTAGAGCCCAACTGATGGCAGATTTCTGGGTCCCATCCCGATTTTGGAGAGACCAAGTCCACCGATTACCGATGTCTTGAGTCTCTTGACCCACATTTTGTCAACAATTGGAAAATCGCTATATAGCTATATATGGGGCATTATACCATTATATTGTCTTGGCTCTAATTGTGGCCATTGTTTTATGCAGGGCCACGACCAGAGCTCCACCTTGTCCCAGCACACCACTGAACTCACCCTACCCAAACACAGCCCCCTCCACAGGGACCTGCTGCGCTACTCCAAGCTCATGGAATGGCTCAAGAACACCCACCGGGAGAAGTACGAAGGCCTGTCCAGGGTATGCCTGTCGCAATTCTTACATAATCGCCTGAGATTGATTTTGCATAATGTTGCGTTCACACGGGCAGATTAAATGATGCAGTCTACCATTCATTGTCAATGGAAGCCAGCGGCATGACATTGCAGAGACAGAATGATGCATCATGTAGCTACTCCAAAACTCACAATGCGTCTTTGCATTGTCTCATCTGCCCGTGTGAACGCACCATAAGTGTCTATCATCATTTCCAGTCATCTGTATACATTCATCTTCTTTTTCCTTTATATATATATGGTCTATTTTGGCCATAGTACATTATTTTGATTGACATTGTCATTTCTTTGTATATTTACCTGTGCAGTTTTGTATACAAAGTCTAAAATCCAAACAGAAATGTTTATTTACCGTACTGTATATTATGGAGGTCCATAGGCCCAATAATTAAAAAACACAATGATATATATAACACAGTTAAATAAAACACTCTATGAAATAAGTAAAGACACAATGATATAAATAAAAAGCACAATTAAATTAAAAACACAACAAAAATAAATAAATGTATTTATTTATTAAATTGCATTTTGTATTTATTTCATTGCGTTTTTTATATATTTCATTGCAATATTTATTTTTAAATTTTTGGGCCTATGGACTTGATTAAATAGCTAAAAGTGGCATCATGTAATATATATAAGTGGACATTAAAAGTCACAATGAAATAAATAAGAAACACAAAGAAATAAATAGAAACCCCAATGATATAAAAAAACATTACACAATAAATAAATACATTTATTTATAAAATTGTATTTTTTATTTATTTAATTGTATTTTGTATTTATATAATTATGTTTTTAATTTATTTCATTGTGGTATTTATTTTTTAATTATTGGGCCTATGGACTTCCATAGTATATGTTCCAAGGTTCAATCCCAAAACCACAATTCATCTTCAAGTAAAATGTCATGATTTTGACAACCATCATCCATGGCCAGTACCCTCATTTTACTCTGGTTCTCCTGTATGTTTACTGTTTAAGGGGAAAACACTGTCAATTCATGCCATTAATAATGTCAACTGATGCAAAAAGCAACATGCAATATACCATCTGAGAAAAATGCTTATTTTTTACTCCAGTGGCAGAGGTCGGAATGGCTGTTGATTTTGACATCTGCTGTGCTTTCGATTCCCTGCTTTGACTGATTTTGGCACCACAGATTCATCTTTACTCCTACAGCTTTAAATGAGTTCATAGACATGCTCTGTGGTATCAGTCTCACTTCTCTGTTAGCTAACTTTGTGTCTTGTGTCTTAGACCTATGTTGACTACATGACAAGATTGTATGAACGGGAAATCAAAGATTTCTTTGAGGTCGCCAAGATAAAGATGGCGGGTACAAGCAAGGAGGCGAAGGGCAAGTTTGGTAAGAAGAAGGTGTCATAGAAAGATTTATGCATGTTGTAATATTGTTGATATATATTATTGAGAAAGAAAAGGTAGAGAGAAAAAGGTTGATCATTCTGACGTGACTGATGTGTGTTATACTCCATCGCATGACAGTGTCACTTGTCGAGAGCAGGTGTTCAAGCTCAGACGTTGTGAGGTTGTAGTGCTGTTGTCTGCAAGTGACACCGAGCAACACTGTTGTGTGATGTACAAATTGAAAAACACACCATCATTGTGTCATTACTTGTAGGGATGCAACGATTATTCTCTTAGCCATTATTCTTTTGATTACTTTTTTTTTACTTAATCAAAACAAGTGTTTTAAAGATATTATATATCAATGGCTATTTTCACTGTTTTCTACTACATCCATTAGTTCGATTAACTGTTGGAGCCATAATTACTTGTATCAGCTGTCACAGCTGTCTCCCTCCAGTGCATCATAATGGCTACACAGCCTCAGAGGAACTCTTTGTCTATGTGGCATCTTTTCCCATCTAAGTCTGCCAACTTTGTGAACGTCTTCATGTTTAACCCTTTCCGAATGCTTACTCTGACTAGTTGTATGGTGTCAGTGGTAAGGCAAAGACTCTTGGTTGGGATTTGGATTCTGGGCAGACGCTCCCAGCTTGTGGAGTGATGCGATCGGTTTTGATATCAATAAATCTCCGTCCTGTTATTAATCTCCGTCCTGAGCGCTGGGCGTTACCATTTGATATGACGGAGAACTCTGTTTATGCCGCTTGGGCTGTTAAGTTCCTGCTCACCACCGCAGACTCTAGGGGCAGTATTATGCATGTCTTAAGTACCAGGTCTTATTACTTAACTTAAGACCTGGAGGCGTGATCAATGCCATTTGGCTATTCTGAGTGGCCAAACAGCATTGACCACGCCTCCAGGTCATAAGACCTGGTACTTAAGACACACATAATACTGCCCTAAGTGTTGATAGAATCCACTGCGTTCCATACTGCATCCGGCTTGGCCAAGCAATTAAAGGGCATAGCAGTGGGCAGGATTTTCTGGTTCCATTCAAAAACTTCCAATACATTTTTCCCATAGAGATTTACAAAAATATTTATATATATATATATATATATCGCAGAATCAAATGCATGACTCACCAGGATCCTGGATGGCTTAGTAGGCTTAAAATAATTTGACTTTGTATAAATATGTTTGTAAATCTCTATGGGAAAAATGAATGGCTGATTTTTCAGTGGAACCAGAAAACCACGGCCACTGCTATGCCCTCTATACGAACACAACTGACCGTGTTCCGGAGAGGCCTGTCAGCAGGGATGCTGGACAGAAGGGTAGGATGGAGGACGGGCCTCCTCACTGGCACACAAAAAAGAGCTTTGCTTTTTTGCATTCATTGTTAGCCTCTTCTCCTTCTGAAGTAAAAAAAAGAAATAATTGTTTTCTGGACTGACCGAGCCACAGTGACACATAAGCTGCTGTGCTCTGCATGCCTATGTCTGCGTTTATGACTTGTTCCAGCTAACATCTAGCATCACCCCAGCCCCACCACAAACATGCTGCATGTTTTAAGCCTAACCTCTCTGTCTTTGACGCATTCCCTTTTTTCTAACCGGCCACCAGCCACGCTTCCGCGGAAAGAGAGTGCACTCAAACAAGAAACAGAAAGTAAGTATTCCCTGCTCCTCAGTACTCAGTTTATCTTCCACTCAGGAAACCCCTCGCTTCTTCAGCAGTGGTTCTCAATGTTGGGTCTGGGGTCCCCATGAGTCCTTGGGGGAGGGGTTCCAGGGCATTCCCTTAAGAGAGTGTACAAATGGATCCACAGGGGCATGTTTGTAGTACTTTCAGGGTTAGATTAAATTTGTATCAGATGGGGATGGGGTTCAGTGGCCTAAATGCATATCGAACTGGGGGTCCTTGGCTTGAAGGTTGAGAATCGCTCGCTGCTATAAAGTATATTTCACCCTTGTACTCTGCCGTGTGCCAGTGCAGCTGAATGCATTATAAAATGCATACAATGGCTAACGCTCTTAATCTCTGCTTCACCTTTGAGAATGCGGTGTCTGTCTGTCTGTGTTTTGAACGTACTTAACCAGTTAACCCTCCTTTTCCCCTCTACACCAAAACTCACCAAATCTTTGCCCAGAAACGGGACCCTAGGGGTCCATGGGATAAGGGTTAAATCTCTCTCTCTTTGGGTCTACAGTGTGGCTGAAAATCAGGTGCAGGGACCACCATGGGTCCAACTCAACATTGGACAACTTACAGGGCTGTAACTCTGGGGCAGTATTTCACAGTGAAATAAAGATTTTACAATGTAGATTGGGGTCCCAGAAATGAAAGAAAATCAAATGGTATGGGTTCAAGGTTGTACTTTATTGTTACATCTTGTGTACAGGTACATAAGAGTAAAACTTATTTTGGTTTGGCTTCCTTCAGACAATGCAGCAGCATAGACAATAATAATCACAATCAATAAAAATCACACCCGTGTGAAGTGAGGGGCGCTCTTATCATTATACATCATACATAATCTCTTGAACAACTGAATTTATGTGATTGGTTAGCCGATTTGCTCGTCTACACATGACGTACATTTTCCCTTCATTGTCAATAGCATTTAATCCACAAATTTACGTCATATTTGGCCTTTCATTGTCAATGGCAAATATGAGAGAGGATCAGGTACTATGTCACACCCTACTACTTCTGGTGTTCTCTGTATAGGATGGGCTGGCGCCCCTCAAAGATATGGGTGTCCGTGGCCTCGTGCAAAATCAAACTGGGGGTCGGTCAAATGAAACTGTTGGGAATCACTGCTCAACAAGCCACTTCTAATGGCCTGTGTTTAATCCTTGTGGTGTCCCAGGCCTACATGGTGGCCTACATGGCAGCTCTGGGAAGCTGACCGGCTCCACGTCCAGCCTGAACAAGCTGGCGGTGCAGGGCTCCAGCAGCAGACGCTCCCAGTCCTCTTCGCTACTTGACATGGGCAACATGTCGGCGTCCGACCTAGACGTAGCCGACCGCACCAAGTTTGACAAGGTGAGCCAGTCAGAGGGACTTGTTTTATGACATGGCTTCTGCAGGGGTCTAGACTCTAGCTGTGTGTGTGTGTGTGTGTGTGTGTGTGTGTGTGTGTGTGTGTGTGTGTGTGTGTGTGTGTGTGTGTGTGTGTGTGTGTGTGTGTGTGTGTGTGTGTGTGTGTGTGTGTGTGTGTGTGTGTGTGTGTGTGTGTGTGTGTGTGTGTGTGTGTGTGTGTGTGTGTGTGTGTGTGTAAATAAATATTAATAATAAGATAGGCAAGTATGAAAAAGCACTAAAACAAGAGTTGATACAAAGTCAAATGGCTTTTGAAAGCCAATTGTGAATAAGTGGGCTTTCCGGGTGTTTTTTAAGGTAGGGAGGAAGAGGGCATCTCTGATACGTTTGGCGAGTGCATTCCAGAGGATCACTGGATTGGGAAATAAAGTTGATAATAATGATGTTGATTTCTCAGATAGGCCCGGGCCCGTTTCCGGTTATTTCATAATTGTGCAAGTGACGGTCAAAGACACACAACATGCCCCAAATTCTATCTTAATCGCCATTTGTTAGTGTAATCTGCTTCTCTGTCTGAGTGTAATGTAGTTCAGCAAGCTTGTTGAAGACTAATCCCTATCAAATATCAACACTTGAGTCCATGAGGATGCTGGTCAGTTAAATGAAACCTGGTGTGTGCTTCTCTGCAGATATTCGAGCAGGTCCTCAGTGAGCTGGAACCTCTGTGTCTGGCAGAACAGGACTTTATGAGCAAGTTCTTCAAGCTCCAGCAGCACCCCACCATTACACCACCCCTGGCTCAGGTACATACAGTATCTGCTTCATCCACCTTTCTGCTCACATGCTGTATATGGAAATTAAAGCAATATTGCAATGTTATTGAAACATAAGTTAGCTAATAGCTACTGATATTTGCATGGCTTTCCGTCTCCTGATAGCCTGAGATGGAGGAAACGGATGGAGTGGTGCAGTCCAGAATTATTCCTCAGTCCGAACACAGGCAATCCATTTCCTCAGAGTGAGTAATTCCAGTTTTCACAGCACTACCATTCACACTACTACTACTACTACTACTGCTAATACACAAACACACACACACACACACACGCTATCAGACGTAGCACCCCTCATACTAATCCTCAGTGCCTAAACACTGTGTCTGTGTGGGGGTCTCAGCTTGTGTCAGATGAAGGGGCGGGGAGTTCCAAGGAAAAAAGGTCTGCACTATCCTTCATTGCTCTAACACCTCCCCCTCCTCTGTGGTTGGTGTCTTCTAGGAAGGACTTGGTGCGTCTGATGATGAACAAGATCTTCCAGAGCATCGAGACAGAGCTCAACAGCCTCATCGCACTAGGCGACAAGATTGACAGCTTCCACTCGCTGTACATGCTGGTGAAGATGAGTCACCACGTGTGGACAGCGGAAAACGTGGACCCTGCCTCGTATCTCAGCACCACGCTGGGAAACGTCCTGGTCACCGTCAAGAGGAACTTTGACAAGTGCATTGTGAGTGGGGGAAGTGGTGGAAGAAGTACTTGAGATGTTTTCACTTAAGTAAAAGTAGCAATACTACAATATAAAATGCTCTGTTACAAGTACTGTAAAAGGCCTGTATTCAAAGTTTTACTTGAGTGAAAGTATACAAATTGGCTTAGTAAAATTCAGAATTTCTTCCAAATTTGATATATTTATACCTCACGCGGTAACTCTGTAATTTCTCAACCGTTTCGGACGCAGGGCGGCTTGTCAGAACCGGCCCGGCCCCCTGGGCACGTTCCTGGGGGCCTGGATGTTCCGGGGACCCCCATACGGTAACTCTGTAATTTCTCGACCGTTTCGGACGCGGGGCGGCTCGCCGGAACCGAGCCGGCACCCTGGGCGCGTTTCTGTGGGTTTAGAAGTTCCTATCCTTGAGGGGGTCACATGGGGTCCCCTGCAAAATGTGTTAATAGCATCAAATTCAGTTTATCTACTTTAACCCTACTAATAACAATATCTTAGATTTATATAACACTTTTCTAAGTAAGTACTATATACATGCTTTTTGAAAATAGGGGAGCTTGTTTCCATTGTGGTCCATTGTACTCATGTAGACATTTTATGTGTGAAAAGTTTAAACATTTTAACGACACAAACTTGTGGGGGGTCCCGTGCCACAAAATCTTTTCAGATGGGTCAGATCAGGCAAATGGAGGAGGTGAAGATTTCTAAGAAGAGCAAGGTGGGAATCCTGACATTTGTCACAGGGTTTGAGGAGTTTGCTGAGCTGGCCGAAACCATCTTCCGAAATGCGGAACGCCGGGGAGATCTGGACAAGGCCTATGTCAAGCTCATCAAGGCTGTCTTTGTCAATGGTGATTTTAATCTCCTTTCCAATTTTGTCAAAATGAGTGTTGAGTAGCTGTATATTCTGATCATCATCATTTTTCGACCATGGTCATAATGCCATGCCAGACTTCCCGGTCCTTCATTGCCATCCCCAGTTCCTGCTTACTGATGCATGTGTCCCTAGCGATGACATCAGGGAACGACAGTTTTCTACTCATAACATATTCTTATAGTAATAATTACTATTGAGTGTTCGTTCAGTAACCAGGTTCTCCAAGTCTGTCCAGCTCTTTAGTAAACAGAAAATGATTTTCATGTTGGGATACAGATTTTATCCAATTAGGAGAGAGATCTCATACAGGATCCAGGCTGAACAGGTGAAATTGGAAGTAATGATACAGAGCAGTGAGCAGACAAAATTGAAACTGGAATACTATAACATTTAAGTTGACAAATGGGTACTCTCTCGTGATTGGCTGAAATTGAACAATTAGCTCTATAGCAACGACTACTATAGCAACGACTACTATCAGAGCTTCGAAAAAAAAGAAAAAAGCCTGGCACTTTAAATGGGGTCTGCTTTGTCTCTCCAGTGGAGAAGGTGGCGAATGAAAGCCAGAAGACGCCGCGGGACGTGGTCATGATGGAGAACTTCCACCACATCTTCTCTACTCTGTCCCGTCTGAAGATCTCCTGCCTGGAAAGCGAGAAGCGTGAAGCCAAGCACAAGTACACAGACCATCTCCAGTCCTACGTCATCAACTCCCTGGGCCAGCCTCTGGAAAAACTCAATGTAAGAAGAAATGGAATTTGAAGTACACAACATTATCCATTTAAATCCTCTATACTTGGTAAACTTTTTTTTTTGTGCTCTCCACACCAAATTATCTTTGCAAAATAGTTTATCCACAAGCAAGCTCACAGTTGATTTAGAGCAGGGGTTCTCAACCCGTGGGTCGCGACCCCTCGGGGGGTCGCCAAATTATTTTGGGGGGTCCCCAAAATATTTTCAAAAAAAATAAAAGATTTTTTAAATTTTATTTTCACGATTTTTCAAAAATAGCAGACCTACAAGTTCATAGCGTGCCACTCGGTGGCGCGCTATGAGCTTGTAGATCTGCTATTTTTCAATAGCTAAATTATAACAATGCTTAAAACACCAAAAGGGGTTCCCGCCCAAAATGGTTTAAGGTTATTGTAGCAGTCAATTTATATTGGGGGTCGGGAGGGGGCGGGGCGGGGGTCCCGAGACATTGCCAAAGCATTTCCGCGGGTCCCCGGCCAAAAACGTTGAGAACCCCTGATTTAGAGAGTAGGAGAGTTAGAAACACTGTATTCATTGCTACTTGATTGTTACCTGTTCTGTTCACAGCACTTCTTTGAAGGGGTGGAGGCGCGTGTGGCGCAGGGGATCCGTGAGGAGGAGGTGAGCTACCAGTTGGCCTTCAGCAAACAGGAGCTGCGGAAGGTTATCAAGGAGTATCCCGGCAAGGAGGTGAAGAAGGGCCTGGACAACCTCTACAAGAAGGTGGACAAACATCTGTGCGAGGAGGAGAGTCTTCTCCAGGTAAAACACACAGACCAGTCTTCAATGTTTTTCAGGGCAAGGACCCCTTAGCTGAGAGAAAAAATTATAATTATTTTATGAATTAAATATTCATATATATAACATGTTGCATTTTTTTTCTTTCTTATTATTTAGAAAGACTTCTATGCAACAAGAGGCTTTCAAAGATAGCTCACCATATTTAGCTAATTGTCTTGTCTGTTGTCTGTTTGACTGTTGAGAGATTTGAGACTAGCTTGGAAGTATTCGACCTATGATCTAATTACCAAAAATAGGGACACCAGGATGAAAATGGGCAATTGTTCTTTTTGTTTTTGTTTTTTTAAAGAAAACTAATTGAGACTTTGCATTTGTTTTTTTCTGCACCAGGTGGTGTGGCATTCCATGCAGGATGAGTTCATTCGTCAGTACAAGCACTTTGAAGCCTTGATCGGCCGTTGTTATCCTGGATTTGAAATCACTATGGACTTCACCATTCAAGACATGCTGGAGTATTTCTCCAGCATAGCCCAGTCTCATTAGGCTGGCTGCTTGTACCATAGCACCTTATTACTGTTTGCCTATACTTGAAGATACACTACTCAAACATTTCTGCTTTCAGCTGTGTGTGTGTGCGTGTGTACGTGCGCGTGTGAGATAAGATGTATACTGTGGCAACAATGTTAACCAATGTTATACCATATAGACTGTAAAAAATATGGATGAAGGGAACGGTGACGTCACCCATTGGTTTCTACATACACGTATTGAACTTGAAGCCAACTTCTCTGCAAATTCAAATCAACCATCTCTGAATTTCCGGTCTCGAAAAGAAACCGGAAACGAATGATATTGACTGGGAGGGCAGTGAGGGCGGGTCTTCAGTCTGTAGTAATGGGACCATCTATTATTACATTTGGGAGAATTTCATGTGCACATATTTGCCCATGGAGCGCAAACGTTTGTGCGCCAGTTCAGGTGGCCATAAGTCCTACACTGTGACATATGATGTGGAGTATGTGGAAGTGCCGTTCACGCCTGTGCTTTGTCGCCGTGATACGTCACTGTCTTTACCTCTGCGTCGTCAACCCAGCGACTACTGGCCAATCACAGCACGGCTTTCCTACACCCAGCTTTTGCAGTTCTCTCGCTCTGTTGAAAGTGAAAGTGTGAAAGCCCTTGTCTGTATCGCATCGAGCACCACCACTACGGACACACTAGGATTATCTCTCTCTCTTATTCACAGAGAAAAAACAACACAGTCAGTGGCCAAAGACACATCGCTGTCTGCCTTCGTTCAAAATTAGACACGCAATATTTACAGAGAAACAACACGGACTGCGTTGCATTAGACACACAGTAATTTACAAAAATGCATCTCATGGTAATTGAAAGAAGACTTTAAACTAGCAGCTGAAAGCATAAAGTATTTAATGATTGATTGATTACTACGGTAAAGTCTGGTCAAATCCTCATTAAATCGATCGCATGTTAATTATTTTGCAGCCAGCAGGGGGGAATTGGGGTCAGCGTCATTATTCCGACAGCACGTTGTTCCGACTTGCCGTCGGAATTACGAGCGGATCCTGGGAAATAGTGACACCTTCTATCTAGGCCATTAAAGCTTCCATGCCGCCTGATCTGTACATAATTTAAAGTTTTGTTGCATTCCTATGCCAATAATTTGTGTCTCCATAGGGAACCACTGCTGGTTATCAAAGAGTCTCCATAGGGAGTATAGAGAGCTGATCATCAAATTATTGACTTAGGAATGCGACAAAACAAAGCCATGAATTCAAGTCTCCATGGGGCGAGTAATCGCTAGGTCAAAAAAAGTAATTTGGGGGTGAACTATCCCTTTAAGCCTACTGTACCTGTTTTTTTTCTAATTCAGTACTAGTTCAATGCATTTCTCTTGATTATTTCCTATATGTTTTCTGTATGTTTATGCCAAATGTAAATATTAAATAAGTTGTCTGTCAACCCATTTATACTATATCTCTCTATTTGTATTAATTTATTGTTGAACTGGATTGGTATTATTGACCTAATATAACCCTGCCTGACACCGGGTCAGAAAACAGCTACCCTCAATATCCAGGATGTTTGACATTTCCATGGTGATGGAAGTGAAAACGGTGTTACACTGCGATTAGTGACCTATATAATTATGCGAATGCAGAGGTCACTGTCAACACGCTTCTTACGTCTCCCTTGCAGAATGAATCGCATGCATTGATGTCAGACTCAGTCAATGTATTTCTTCTTTTACTGATCCTGATCAGCACAGCCCTAATGACTTATTGAAACGGATTCTTCAATCGATACATTTTTTGTCATTTCGTCTATTCTCGCAGTCACGGAATTCGACAGGAAACGACGGTGGGTGTAACATGGGCGTCGGCGCTCTTTTCAAACCACTTTTCCGCGACGTGACGTCCTCCATAGTATTAGTTGATTTAGATATTTAAATGTCTCATCGACAACACTGCAACATCCAACAGATGCTAATGAAGTCCACTGTTAGTTGGTTTGGTCACCGCCGGTGATGATGTAGCGGACCATCGTCCATTGCTCGTAAAAGATGCAGTGAAATCAGGACGCCTCGTAAAGAAAGGTAACTAAGGAAGGGATCATTTTGCTTCATGGACATGTAAGCAGCTGACCAGCTTGTTTAGTTGGTTATTGTTTAACCCCAGTTGCTACGTTACCACTCTGAAGTAACGCGTAGTTCATGTCAACTAATCATAATGTTAATGTCACTTGCCAGTTGCCACAGAACAGAAGTAGCTAGCCGTAGCTAATGCACTGTAGGGCAGGCTACCACAGCCAAACAAACAACGTCACGTGTTAGTTTTCTACGTACATGGATAAAGTTGGTGTAAGTGATATTTCTTGTTAAAATAAGTGTTAAATATCTATATATTCTTTCTGATAATGGCTAGTAAAGCATTGCGTGTGTGTGTGTGTGTGTGTGTGTGTGTGTGTGTGTGTGTGTGTGTTAAGTAGCAGGTTCTTTCCAGGCTCCAGCTCTTTAGTAAACAATACATCTCAGGTTAGGATGCCAATTTTATCCTATCAGAAGATAAACTCATACAGGATGAATAAGTGACATGAATTGGAAGTGACAAATGTGCAGACGAAACTGAAAATGTACTGTTATCCCTCCTGCATCTGTTCTGTACTAGCCTACTTTAAATACTCCAGTGATGGAGACACGAGACAATGCAATGCAATTGAACAAACACATTGAATTGGTATTACCATCTGCATATAGCTGTTTTAACATTTTCAAAAAAATAACATTGTTTTAACCAAAATAATATACCTTGCACTTACAAAGTTAAAGTACTGATATTCAAATATGGCTGTGAGTTGTTTTTAATGGTTATTATTGTGTATATATGGTGTCAGGTTGTAAGCAATAAGCATCATGGGCACCAACATGGAGAGGAAGTTCCTCAGTCTGAGGAAACGTCTGGATCAGTTTGGCTACAGACAACCACTGGGGATTGAGAGCCTGCCGCTGGTGGACAAACTGTTCAGGTTTCCCATACAATACATTTCAATATTTTTATAATCTTTATAATTCAGTACATGTTCAGTACAATACTGGGAATTGAGAGCCTGCCACTGGTGGCAGGCTCTCAATTCTCAGATTTCTTGACTTGATGGTAATTTAATGGTAGCTATACCACAAAGAATTTGTGTTACAAATAAAACTCCTGTATTCAATATTTCACTTGAGTAAAAATACAAAAGTATTGGCATCAAACTATACAAGTGCCAATGTAATGTTACTTTCCACATCTCATTTGAGTTTTTTTTAATGTCCTGTCTGCATTACAGTGACCTGATCTATACGACAGAGAACTTCCGCAAAGCCAAACTGTCGGCAGGGAAGACGGAGAAGGACAGCCGGAACGTTGATGCCCTGCTGGAGCCATACAAGACGGAGAACGCCAAGCTGGTCAGAGAGAACAATGAGCTCCACCAGGGCCTTCTGAAGCTGATGGAGGAGAAGGAACGGGTCACCAGAGGTACGGGACGGTACAGCGGCCGGTAGGCCTGTCGCAATTGTTTCATACTTAATCACCCCATGGCAATTATTTCACATAATTGCAATTATTTTTTGCTTAAAGGGGCATTCCACTCATTTTCAACATTTTACTACATCATTAATACTATAATATCATTAATGACATAGTAAAATGTTGAAAATGAGTGGAATGCCCCTTTAATCGTTTCCATGTTTATTTATTTTTTTAATTATTATTTCAATTTGTCTCTTTTCAGAGCTCAAGGCCTACGTTCGGAAACTGGACCATGATTCCTCTGACCTCAAGTTTCTAAATAATCAGTATGTGCATAAAGTCCGCTGCCTGGAGAAGGACAGCAAGGTGAAATCTGAACGCATCCAACAGCTCCAGGAGAAGAATATGCAGGCTGTGATAGCAACACCAGGTACTTTATAAGCTTTACATACTATCTTTTTCAGCTTCCTCTCAGCTGTCCCTGCTAAGAAAATGCACAAAGCAAAGACCCAAAGCTCTAGCCTTGGGGGACTCCAGTCCTTGTTTCCAGCATCTCTAAAGAAATGGGTGGCTGTTTGTACTTTCTGCTTGCTTTGACAGGTGGGAAAAAGCACAGCATTGCTTTCAGACGTCAGAGGATGCAGATTGACGGACTTGTACCCCCCTCTGAAAACTCTGCGTACCCCGTGTCGCAGCCTGATGACCCGTACATAGCTGACCTGCTACAGTTGGCCGACGGAAGGTATGCTCTCGTTTTGTGGCTTCTGCCCTTTTATCCTTGAGAGTAGTTGCACACCTACACACGATGGCTGTTTTGGTTTTAAACGTGCATCTTTCTTTTTTTACACTTCACATTACACGATCACCGCTTCACTTCACTGTGAACTTCATTTGTAGGATTCAGGAGCTACAGGACGACGTCATCAAAGTGAAACTAGATGTGGAAAGAGCAGAGGAATGTGTCAAACACTTAAACACTCAGGTAAAGAAACTGGCACACTACTGAGAAGTGAGAACAGTGGTTCCCAACCTTTTGTCCTTGGAGACTTTCCCTCCTGACATCTGACAAAGTTATGACCCCCCCCCCCAAACGTGCACACACACAGGTCCGCATACACTTGTGTTTTTGAGGGGCCCTCCTATATACAGGTTTAATGTTTGTTTTTTGTTCAATGTTTGTTTTAAAAACGCCATTGACAATGAAGGGAAAATTTACGTCATCTTGTCCCTAACACAAACATTAAATGCCATTAACAATAAAGAGAATTTCACCTAATCAACATGAGTTAGACTTTAATATATTACCGCCCCTTACTTCACATGGGTGTGATTTTATTTAGATCACTTAAGCCTATACTAATATGACAAATAGCTGATCTACAACCTTACGGCGTGTTGCATCGGGGCAAATTCGGAGCTTGTAGATCTGTTACTGAAGTTCTTTTTATTTTTTTTACAATGTTAATGCACTCCACAATGATGTTAAATGTGGGAATTAGATTATTTGTTTAAAATATTGGACTATACCATCAAACAGACAAGGCCTCATGTGGAGTTGTGGATCCCAGGTTGAGACACACTGATTTAGAAACGTGTCACATTGATAAATGTATTGTTAAAGATTATGGTGTTTGTTGCATTAGGTGGAGGAACGCGACAAAGAGATTGAGCGCCTCAATCGGGCGCTTGACGGAGGGCGTCCTCATGATGTTATCTCCCTGGAGGCTCAAACCGTCAGCAATGAGAAGCTGATTGCGCACCTCAATCTTCAGGTGAGCAAACCAGTGCCACTTGTACTGACTAGAGAGCCCGACCCATGACAGATCCTGATTTTGGAGGATCACAGATGTTTTGACTGATATTTTGGGGAAAATAAGAAAACAAATATAGCCGATCTATAAGCCCACAACGCTAGTCTAATTGCTGTCTTTCAGAGTTGCGGAGGTCCGTGGAGTAATGCATACCAAACTGGGGGTCCTTGAAATTAAAAGATGTGGACCTCCAAGATTAAAACTGTTGCTTTTGGTTCCACAGATAGAGTACATGCAAGAGGCCAACAGGACACTGGAGAAGCAGGTAGAAGGGCTGCTGCAGAAGAAAAAGGATGCCTCCAGCGAGGTGGCCGATCTGTCGGTGAAGAACCAGGAGCTGTGTGAGGAGCTCACCCACATAGACCACCTGGCCAAGCAGATGGAGATGGACCGCGAGCGGGTGCTGGAGACCGCCGACGTGGAGCTGCTGGAAGCTAGGGTGGGAGATTGAAATTCGTTGGAAATTGTTGGGGGTGGCCACTTAAACCCTATATAGTTCAGTGGTTCTCAAACTTTATTTTTTGTATTATTATTAGTATTTTTATGTTTTTGGACGCGGACAGATGGTTATCTGGAAATATCTGGAGCCAGAGACCCCCATACAAGATTTATACTAGATTTGGGGAAAATAGCCAATGTATATAGGTTTGGAGTGCTTCAACTATAATTCTGATGATATAAACCAATTTTACTTTAAGCACCACTTGTTGACCAGGGTACCCCAGGGGTTTATACTATACCTCCTTTTCCCCTCTACACTATTATCTCTACAGAAATAGCCAATGTGCACGCCATGCAACACATATCTTGCAGTTTATTTATGCCCAGAATAGAATAGTAGCCTTCATTTATGTGGACCACGTTTGTAATGTCTGTAGGGTACATACTAGACATACAATGTTGGAAGACTGAAGTCAGCAGAATGTAAAACTAGTTATAATAATTGACTTGCTTGGTTTTCTCATCAGAAAGAAATTCAGAGGATACGGCAAGCCACTGAGGACTTAGAGGACATTATCACTAAATTACGAAGGGTAGGTGTACCCTCATGGCACATGAGTGAATTTCAGCTAGAGATGTGACATTTTGGAAATTGTCCTGAATTCAGCTTAAGTCAAATCCAAACATTCCCAGGCTGAGGCAGGCCTGTTGTGTCCATGTGAGCCAGTTGTAACTCGTGCATTCTTCTTTCCCTCCTCAGGAGCAGTCTGAGGGGGACTATGAAAAGGACCGTCTCAGGGACCAGCTGGCACAGGTCAAGGAACAGGAGGAGAAAATGGAGGGACTGATGAATTTCCTGGAGGAGGAGAAGAGGAGGCTACAGGACAAAGTGGAGAAAATGACAGCAGCTGGTGAGCAGCACGTTTATTGCACTGCCCCCTGCTGTGGACCTGAGTGGTTGAATGTTAATAACTTGTACTCATTTGAAAATGGCAAGAACACAGCTGTTCACTGGGCCTGGCCATTTTCAATCTATCATCGTATAATTGGTCTTCACTAATGCTCATTTATAAGATGGCACCATTTCTGTCTACTCTCTGTGTGTCAGAGGAGGGCTATGGACAGTTCAGAAACCTGCCTAGTACTTCTCGTGACGTCATTCATGGACAGGTTTGGTTTGGTCATTTCAAACAAGAAGAACTTGACCTGCAGAATTAGAAGCCATTGTTCTCTTAATAATAATTAATAAATTAAAGATAAGGCTGTACGTTGTTTCTGTTAGCTTGGAATCCTCATTGATGATGTCATTAGTAGGCAGGGTTCTGAACTGTCCATACAAATGAGACGCAGATTGTGTACATGGAAATTGTGCCATCTTATAATGAGCTTTAGGAACAATTATTTGAAGATGAGGTTGAAAATGGGTGAAGTGCTCCTTTAATACTTTCACTAATGTACAAGGGGGACAATGTGTCTGGAATTAGGGTCTATAATTCTCAACTGTAATAGTGACCGAAGGTCACAGTTAACTATGGAATTGTGTGTGTGTGTGTGTGTGTGTGTGTGTGTGTGTGTGTGTGTGTGTGTGTGTGTGTGTGTGTGTGTGTGTGTGTGTGTGTGTGTGTGTGTGTGTGTGTGTGTGTGTGTGTGTGTGTGTGTGTGTGTGTGTGTGTGTGTGTGTGTGTGTGTGTTGGTCGGGGTGAGAGAGTCATGTGACATCATCAGGGATGGAGCATGTGACATCACGTGACATGATCAGGGATGGAGATCCCTGATGTCATCAATATTAAGCCTATATATGGAGATCCCTGATGTCATCAATATTGGCCAGCAACTCTGACCTCAAACCTCAAACCCTTAGATCTCCATATATGGAGCTGACTTCCATTTAGACTCTAGACAGGCCTGCAGCACCCCAAAGTTATTGTTGCAGCCGCGCCCAGCAGCCGGAAAAAACTTGAGTTCTTAATAGGCCCGAAAATTAATCTTACCCCCCATGCCAAAGCGTCAGCGCTCGCCCAGCAGTCTGCTTTCACCCAGGCAGATATGTTGATCTGACCCCCCCATTCCAAAGCGCCAGCGCTTGCCCAGCAGTCTGCTGTCACCCAGGCAGATATGTTGATCTGACCCCCCCCCCCCATTCCAAAGCGCCAGCGCTCGCCCAGCAGTCTGCTGTCACCCAGGCGGATGCATGCACGCGACCTCGCCCCACTTCTCGCCCTCAGGCGTCTTACTGGTTAAATTTGATAGTTCAGGTTCATGCTGGATCAGTTGAAATATATCAAATTTTGATGAAACCTTGGTGAATTTGATAAAATACCCCCAGACAGTTTCCATGGTGAATAATACTGGCTGCTTTTCTCCCAGACAGAGAACTGGTCCTGGAGCTAGAAGCCATGCGGGTTAAATATGGCGTGTGTGGGAAAGCGCGCTCCCCGTCCCGCCTGGATGCCTTCGTTCGGAGCCTAGAAGAGGAGAGGGATTACTACCGCCATGAGGCTGACCGCTACAAGAGTGCCAGAGGACCAGGTGGTCTGGATGGCAGCCCCACCCGCAGTCCAACCAGAGGCAGGAGTCCCATGACAAGGGTAAGCAGAAGGGTTTTGGCTGGGCTGCAACAATTCTGAACTAATCCATTTAATTTATTAAAACAATTTATTATGGGGGGGGGTTATATTTTTGGGTTATATTTTTGTTCCTTTCAAAATGTTTAGAAAATTTCAAAAATAGCAGATCTACAAGCTCACAATGCATAGAGGTGTACGACATGGTGTACAAATTGAGGGATTAAGTGCTTAATCATACTAATAGTTTAGTTGATTATAAAAATATATATTTGTAAACAATCACCTTGATTCGGTGATACTATATTAAAAATCACACCCGTGTGAAGTGAGGGGCGCTCTTATCATCGTACATCATTATGATGTCTATTTGCTCAGACACTGACGTACAATTCTCCATTCATTGTCAATGGGAATTTACTGTTTGTGTGGGACGAAAATCTACACTATAGCTGAATATAGGAGGGGCTAGCGCTAGCGTAGTATTTGTAGTATTTCATCTTGGAGTCAAACTTGTTCCTCCCTGGAACAAGTGTGTACGCTAATTTAGTAATTATCAAATGAATTACAGGGAATGAAACCCTGGGCTGATTGTGTAGCTATTAGCTAATAAGTATTGCAGCTACAGCTTATCAAATTGTGAAATTGTCAAAATTGTGGGTGTGTTAGATTTAAGTATGCCCAAAGCCATGACTGTACCAATGTGCAGGCATAAGCAGTAGTCAGACCTAATTCTAACGTACCCATTATTAAAATTTCAAGTGGATAGCAGAGTTCACACCATTATATGTAGCTTGCGAGGTTAGTTCAGGCACTCGAGATGTTACACTCATGCACATTGCTGTGTCATACGTCATACACTGATGTGGCATTCGGCTGACCAATTGGGCGGGTTATTTTTAAGCTCACCTAATTCTGTGTTCCTTCTACATATGCGTTCCTGGTTTGTTATTCACTGTTTGCTCCCACTGCCACTCCAGCATCACCTCTATAGCTCTGCTATTAGTTCTGTTCCCCATTGGGGGTTGATATTGTCTTTGATAGATATTGATATCTATCTCCCTGCTCTTAATGGTTGATGATGGTTGTCTGAGGCTGAGCAGGGAGAAAGAATATAGCAGAGCCTGAATGCCAAGATGAAATATTATATCCACACTTATCGTTCTATAATAAAATATTGGTTCAATCTATTTGTGAGTTATCTCGGGGGTTCTCAACCCGTGGGTTGTGACCCCTCAGGGGGTTGCCAAATTATTCTGGGTGGTCTCCAAATTATTATTTTTTTGCAACTGAATGGCTGGAAAATGGAAATTAAGACTTTACATAGTACACATAGTGTATGCATAAACTTTCCTTAATGATCATATCTGGTTTCAGTATTAATTTATGATATATTTTCTCTATTATTAAGGTTATTTTTGCAGTCAGTTTGTATTGGTGGTGGGGAGGGGGGCGGGGGTGGTGAGACATGGTCAAAGCCCGGGGGTCCCCAGCCAAAAACGTTGAACCCCTGAGTTATCTAACTGAACTTGAACAAAGACAGATATCATTATAGTGCTCAGTGTGAACGTCCCTTAAAAGCTCACAATGTAGTGACATGTTGTCCACATGTAAATATGCTCTATTTTTGCTATCATAATAATTGTATTTTTTTTTATTTGTTATTGCCTATAATGACATGACCAAAATATGGACACCAGGTTGAACACCCGATGTAGTATGAATGGGTTGAAAGTGATCGTATCGTATGTCATTATCAAATGCTGTGACAGTCTTGGTAAGCAATGAAGCATGGCCAATATTGGACTAAACTCTGACGTTAAAAGCCACTGGACATGCATGTAGAAGTATGGAACAGTTGAGGAATGCAGTACATTCAAGATGCTGAACCTGCCGATGAGCAGATGGGTGCCTTCACTGCCTTGCATGGTTTAATCCGCTGTCGGTGTGTGAATGGGTGAATGTAAAGCGCTTTGGAGGAAGACGCTATATAATTTACCAATTTGTTTCCAGGGCGACGTGGTGGAGAAAGAACTGGCTCGCGTGGTGAGGGAACGAGATGAACTGAGAGTCGCTCTGCTGAGCTTTGAGAGACAAATGGAGGACATCCAAACCAACGTGAAGTCCCTCACCGCTGAGAGAGACCAGCTGAGAGCACAGCACACACGCGTATGTCTGACATGTTTACACTTTCCTTACAATGACTTTGTTTACCGTCTGCGTGGATCCATTCAGTTGGGGCCAGGCAATGTATTGATTCCTTCAAAACTGTAAATGTCTGTCATTGAACCATACTATTCTTCAAAGACCAATCGACGACGACTTGCATTTCAGAAAAGACATGCATGCAGGAGAATAAAGAAAGGAACATTTCCCTGTTCAGTGTTCAATTTGTCATGTTATGACAAATTTACATGACAAATCAACATGGGAGATGTGCTTTCCTTTCCTTCAGTGTAAATCTACTCTCAGCCCCTTTGTCGCTTGTTAGTCACAAGGTGTGTGTGTTCGTTCAGATGCAAGATGAGCTGACCCAGGCCCGTAGCTCTGCAGAGGATGATGACGTGGTGAGGTTGAAGGAAGAGAGGGAACAGGCAGCCAGGGAGCTGCAGCAGGTGACCTCGGAGAGGAACGCACTCAGGGAACACTTAAAGGTCTCTATAGATATCTCCGTAGTATCTCTCTCTCACCTCCACCCAGGCTAAGCCTTTCCATCCATTCCATTTCTACTGCGATTATGACCAGCTCTGTGGTTGGCCACGGTGTAGTCGATTAAACCGGGGGTTCACAAATATAGTTTCAAGGAATCCCAGTTGGCGTGCATTAGGGTCTGAGACTGTACAAATGTACTCTGTCACTAATCTTTATCAGTGGATTGTTAATATTTTAGACTGCGTTGTTACATTATATCAATTCCACACTGCAGTATCTTTTAGTTTTCCATCAGTCTTTCTGTATATTAATGTAGGGTACTACATGTTTTGCTTTTTAAGGACTCCATTGAAGGAAATGCTGAAAGCAAAGAAGTGGAAGAAACGGTCAGATCACTGTCTGAAGACATAAAGAAGGTTGGTGAAGTTGAATGATTATGATTTCAGACCACCTACTACTTTTTATTCCGTTACTCTACTATAATCTGTTTCATCACTTCATTCAAGTTCACAGTTTTAGAGCGTTTAGTTTGGGGGCAAAGTTGTTTAGTGTAGACAAGAGCCCTGGGGGGGTTCAGGACAACTAAGTGCATAGGCGTAATGGTTAAATATTTCTAATAACAACATAGTTTTACTAGACTTGCATTTTTTTGTTCTTCATCAAGGCCAACGAGATTATTAAGAAGCTTCTGGGGGAGAATAAAGAATTGGCCCGCAAAAACAAGTTGAAAAACGCGGTCAGTGTGTCACAAGAGAAGGTGCTCCATGAGACTGAGGAGACGCTGAAGGCGGAGATGGAGGAGATGGCCCAGCAGAGGGCAGAGGCCAACGCTCTGAGGTCTGTATTCAGAGGAACGGCTTTGTTTGACTGATCACCCCGTAGCTAATAACGATGATTTGATTGGCTGAGCAAAGTACATATTGAGGATAAAAAGTGAGGGCAGAAAAGTGAAGACATCAAAAGTGATTGGCCGGAATGACATTTGAGATGATTTGATTGGCTGAGTACGGAATGTGATGTATGATGATAAGAGCGTGAAAGTGGAAAAGAAAAGCAGGGCACTTGAGTCTCAACTTCGTTCACAGATGGCCCATCACTCTTTTCCCTATGTCCAGCCTTAAAGACGACGACAAAACAACGAATCATTTCTGTCGGGCAGAAACCTTGTATCTCCATATTTTAACTTTCCAATGCCCTACCACTTAGTGTCGTGCAAAAGTAGTGAAAATAGCCTATCTCCAAGCGCACACGTTGTGAGCTTGTACCTCTGCATTAAAATAGATACATAAAAAAAAAAAATTCAACCATTGTTTGTTTAATAATGGTATTCACAAGAGATTGAGACTAAATAGCTTAAACCGATCCATTAGAACACAGGTTCTGACATCAACTGAAAAGTAATGGTGTTGGACATAAGGACATACAGGGTTTCCACCCGACAGCACCATTGGGTGGAGACGTCGGCTGCCAACGTTTCATGCGTGCTAATGATGATGGTGTGGTGTGTTTTCAGGCTGCTCCAGGAGCAGATGGAGCGCTCCCTGTGTGACACCCAACACAGGCTGTCTGTGAAGAGCAGTGAGCTGCAGGCAGCCTGCCAGCAGATCCACAAACTGGAAGAGAGAATAGGTGAGAGGGTTTACACACTTTTACTCACAAAGAATATTTGAGCACTGTGCTTGCGTGTATTTTCTGGAATAGGTCAACTTATGCAAACTAGACCTGTACGTGCCTGTCAGCTACCGGCCTACTTGGAAACAATGCAACTTGGGAACCTAATACTACCCGTTGTCAACTTGCCATAGAACTCATTTTAACTGTCTGTCTGTGTCCCACATGGAGATCTCTATTTGTCTGTCTGCCTGTGTGTGAAGAGTGCATACTGACTGTGAAAAGTGGACTGGTTAAGTAATCAATTGGCAGGTGTGGGGTTGCCATGGCAATCAATTGGCTGAGGCAGAGGCTGGAAATTGCACAGGTGATGGGACTTAGGCTGATTAGGCCCACTGGCAGAGCCTGACCAGAGCCTTTTGTGGTGGTTCGACAAAAGGACCGACTCGATACCGGGCACAGCACTCCCTGCGGGGGTGTGGAACGCGTGCTTCGAATTTGAAGTCGGTGGGGCAAACAATTCTCGAGTTGCGTGCATTACAACCGTACACACACACACACGCATGCAGACACGCACACAGAGACGTGGCGCATTTATAGTGAGTGCATGTGTTTGGTCCGACGAGTCATTGGTCCGAAACACGACAACCCACCTCAAACCCTAACCTAACCATAACCGCAAGCACGGGAGCAGGCGCTAGTCCGAGGTGCGGACGCATGTCGAACCAATGCGGACCATAGTATTCCTCCCATTTATAGTAGGATACATTATGAGTTAAATCACTTAAGTCTCATTTAAAAAAGAGTGGAAAATAGCTCATTCTTAATTACAATGCAATGCAATGATATTGAAAAACACTTTGTAATTTGTACTTTTGAATACTTTAAAACAAGTACTTCAACTGAAGTACAAATTTGACAGAGCAACATTCACTTTTATCAGAATAATATTTGATTTGGAGTATCTGTTCTTTTGACTCAAGCACTGGGGTTGAGTGCTTTCACCCACCACTGCCAGTGGTGGACAATTAGTTTAACTGTTGCACCCCTATTTGTGCTGCGTCCGCCAGGCGAGCTGAGTATCCAGGGCTCTGAGCACAGGGAGAAGGTGTCCAGCATGCAGAGGTCTATCGTGGCCCTGGACAAGGAGAAAGACACCTTGCAGGACGAGGTGGACCACAAGACAGAAAGGCTGGCGGAGCTCCAGCAGGAACTGAACAAGAAGGTAACAGTCGCATGCAGCCCACCTCAATGACGGCCTCAACAGGTCCTCTGTGATCACAGGCTACGGCAGTGTACTTAACATTAACATTCCCACCAAAATGCCTAGAATATTTTTACTTTACTAAGTAAATGTTGTCTCTGTATAACCTTTTACAGTATGTCCAGAACCGTTACTTTTTTCTTTTTAGATTGTTGCACTGTCTTACAGTTTTTTGTTTTTTTTTTCCTCTAGGAAAAGACCATCGAAGACGTCCGAATCACTGTCACAAACTTGGATAACTCTTTAGAGTAAGTATGTGTGGCTTTTGGGTGTGCATGAGAAATGTCTATAAAAGAGAATTATTCATTGTAGATTAGAGTAAAGTAAAAAGTCATGTTTACAAATTGGCTTGTCCAAAGAAAATAAACTAATCACCCCAATGACCAAGTTATAGTTGTAGTTATTGTAAGAAGAACATAATAGTAGTGATGAAAATACACACAACAATGATATTGTAGTAATAACAACATTTATGATAAATGGGGGAGTGGGGGCGGTCTGCATTGTGATTACAAACCAAACCTGTTCATAACACTGAGAGCAGCCTTCTTTGTGTCGATGAAACAACACCGACTTCATTGACAATTTTTACTCCAGTGATGTTAAATCTGTAAAATGTGGAAAATAAAAACCTTACTTTTTAGCTACTACCCTCGGTGACTGTGGTGTTGTCATCCTGTTTCACTGTGTTTTAGGGCAAAATAGTGATCTTAAATTCAGAACACATGGATTGGTTGATACATATGGTCACACAAGACCTATAAAAAATGTTGGTTTGCTTGTGACAATGTTGTGTGCTAACCTGGCAGTCAGCTGAAGGGGACTCTGAGCAGCCGTGACAGGGAGGTTGGCAGTCTGAGGCGACAGCTGGACACAGCTCAGGAGGAGCTGGCCCGTCTCACCAGAGACAGAGACGTTGCACGCACAGAGAACAGGCGGCTGCAAGATGACCTGGCTACCATGACCAGAGAAAACCAAGTATGTAGAGTAGGCCTACAGGAGATGTGACTAATAACTTTTAACACATTTGACACCTTCAGCTTATATGCATGACAACACCAGTGCAAAAATAGTGAAAATAGACTATCTCAGCTATTTTCACTATTTGAGGGGTGCAACAACTCCTATAGACAGCTATGTGTGTCCCTGGCTGGCTGGCTGTGTCCCTGGGTCTGAGCACGGAAATGGCTTATTTTCACCAGTAAACGTTTTGGACGCGGGGCGGCTTGCCGGAACCGGGCTGGCACCCTGAACCTGACCTGTGGGTCTGGAAGTTCTGGGGACCCCCACACGGAGTTGCACCACTCAGTTCACACTGATGTGATTTTTTTTACTTACTTTAGGAAGATTTTTGCCTATAAAAAATTAGTTTGACTGTTGCACCCTACTTTACTGTTGATGGTGGGTTAAACGTGGCTATAAAGTCGCCGTGTTGTGCACTGCGTTCCAGGCCGTACACGCAGAGATGGACGAGGCCTTGCATGAGAAGGATGAGCTGAAGGCGAGGGTTCATTCCTACATCATTGAAGTGGCCCGAATAGAGAAGCTGATGGCTGTCAAGGTAAGGCAATATTCAACCATTACACGTTTAACTTTTGGAATCTGTCAATTTCCTCCTCGACAGATTTTGGCCATAAAGCGTTCCTATCTGATAATTATGCATCATTATTACACATCTGGAATCACTTTCAGCAAATTGAATCTTACCAATGTCGGTTGCCCTAAATTGAACATACTAATTGCAGTTAAAGGACAACTTTAGTTTTTTCAACCAAGGTTCATGTTTTAGGTTATTAGAGAATGTTTTTTCATTTGCTGCTTTCTGTATAGCATGGGGCTATATGTAATGTATTGTTTTACAAAATTTCATAACGATTTATTTTATTTTATTTACTATAGTCCTAGACCCCATAAAGATTACATCTGGCCACAAAAGATCACAGGATACTGTAATATAATATGAAGGGGAGGTGACAAACTGTCATATTGAGCCTACAACACAGTATTGCAGCCCCCTATAGTACCCCCTTCACATTCAGTAGATAAAGTGATCTTTTGTGGCCAGATGTAATTTTCTGGGGTCTAGTAGGACTATAGTAAATAATAAAAAAATAAATCGCTATGAAATTTATTTGTAAAAATGCCCCATTACATGTTCGAATGCCCCCGCCCCCCCTGTAAAAAGAATAGCTAAAATCGCTAAAACAAAAGAAAGCGGCAAATTAAAAAAATAATAACATTCATTTCTTTCTCTAATAACAACCTAAAACATGAACCTAAAAACCTAAAGTTGTCCTTTAAAGATGCTTTTGGGTTGCATTGCTTATTGTTTTCCTTCTTTAAAAAAAAGCTCTATTTTCCGATAGCAATCACTTCTATATACAGTATTGGTGTTTGTTCAGTAACACAGGTCTCTCCATCTCTCCAGCTCTTTAATATAGAGAGACCCACAACATTTATCAGCCTTAATTGTCTACTAGTGTTCCAGTTCCAGTGCTGTTTTTTAGTTTTTTGTTTCATCAATTCCAATTTCACTTGTTTATCCTGTATGATCTCTCCTGATTAGATAGAATTTGATCATGGGTGGTCTCCAGAAAAAGTAGTTTACATGGCATCACCACCACTTTATCCATTTATATGTTCAAAATTAGCAGATCTACAAGCTCTCACTTTGTTACGTACTGTAAGCTTGCATAGCTGCAATATTTTCTGGGGGTCCCTGGAACAGAATATTTTAAAATGGGGGTCCATGGCCATATCAATATCAATTTGGGGGTCCTTGGCATGATAAAAGCACTGGACTAACAGCAACAGTATCTTTATACCACAGGAGCAGGAGAACAGGGACATGCTGGAGCGTTTCCGCCTGGCCCACTCTGAGGTGGAGGAGCGCGATCAGCAGCTCCATCAGGCAGAGGGCCTCAACAACTCCATCCGCCTGGAGCTGTTGTCCTCAGACACGGAGCGCAGGCGGCTCCGCGAGGCCACCAGCAACCAGGAGAGAGAGCTCCAGCAGGTGAGATTGATGGACCAGGAACGATGCAAGTCAGGAAAGTGGGATGCATGGATGCATGGATTCATTGGTTATATAGCAGATATAAATTGCTCATGTTGCATACAGATGTTGCTTCTGACATTTACAGTAAACGATTTCCAGTTGTATGTAATGTTTAAACAAACTGAGGTGAAGAAAATTCCAGCACTCATTGTAGGCCGAAACGCGTACGCTCACACTCACATAAAATCATGGAAAAGGACATACAATGAGTGCTGGCATTTTCTTCACCTCAATTTATATCTTCGAGCCTTGCACCTAGATTAAGGATTTTGTTTTAACCTGGAGTGCTGCGGGTTGTCTGCTACGGCAGTACTTTTTCCTCATGTTTAAACAAACTGAATAGAAATGGGCCTGCATTAACTGGATAATTGACACCATTTTCTAAAGCCATTTCCCATTTTTAATCATTGTGTGCCCACACAACACTTAACATTTAGTTATTTTCATCACTGTGAAATGAGAACAATATTATGCTGGAGTGCATTCAAATGAACTCAGGCATCATTTGCATGAGTTCATTATATAAAGTGAGATCAATCTGGAAAGATATACTGTTATGGAAATAATATATTGTTGGCCATTCGGAAGATGAAGTCCAAGTTTATTTGGAAGAGCAACAAGCATATCCACTGACAGTGCCTCAGACTTGCATGTCCTCTCACTTAGTGCATCTCCTCCGAAAGATCCCCCACCTCTCTCTGTCAGGCATTCCTAAATTATTTCGTGTCTTACCCCCTGGCCAGCCAGAGGGTTTCAGATGTGTCCTTGCATGTCCTCTCACTTGGTGCATCTCCTCCGAAAGATCCCCCACCTCTCTCTGTCAGGCATTCCTAATTTCTTTCATGTCTTACCCCCTGGCCAGTCAGAGGGTATCAGATGGGGTGTGGTCCCCTATCTCCTTATCAAAGGTACAGACCCATTTGGCTACCAACAGCAGAGGGTGTGGACTAATGGAATCTTATTATACATATAATCATGAAATGATAGATCCAAATTTGACCGTCCAATACTGCCATAACAATACCCGCACATTGCCACTATTGTGGTATTTTAATGAGCATTACATGGGGAGGCTTTTGCGGGTTGTCTTGAAGAAAGAGAGTTTAACAGTGCATCAAACAGAAAGTCACTAAAGCGGGTCTGGTGCATCACAGCAGCTGGATTCATTAGCTTTTTTATTAACAAGGCGTTAAGTAAACAAGTGACTAACATTTAAATGTCAAGTGCATCTTCATCAGAGTCATGACTGTTGAAGAAGGACTTAGCTTTGAAACGTTAATAACTTGTTGTTGTACTTAGCAGCACAGTGTAAATAAAAAGCCATTTAATCGTCAAAGATGTTCCAGTGCTTCATTCCTTTTTGTTGTTGCTCAGGCTAGGGGCACTTGGACACGAAGATGGCTGAGCTGAGGCTTGAACCGAAAGTGTTTCAAAAACACTGGACAAATTAGACTAGTGTTGTTTTTCTTTCTCTTTTTTTCTTTTTGACAGCATACAGTACAGTACATCTTAATCTGGGTATCGTCTGACCCAATATTGGGTCAGCTTGTAATGTGTCACAAAGAAAGAAACACGAGACCACAAGAGACCACAATAATAAAATGCATTTTTTGGCAAGATACAACAGCATGTCTATTGTCTGTGGAATCAGGGTCCAGAGTCAGACTGCTGTAGAATAAAGATATGCTGGGTGTAAAGTTAAACGCCCTACCTAGGGCTAAATCACAGTTCCAGAAGACATGCATTATAATGCCTACTTCCTTACGACACTTGAAGCAAAGTTCTGAGGAGTCGGGAAACATGCCCTTTTGGTTCCAATCCAATATTTTTTAATTGGACGGGAAGTGGTGAGTAGATTGTGTTTGGGAATCTTTAAGTGTTTCTTCACATCCTTCCAAACCATGAGTGTATTGTAGGGAACATTTGTGGCAGTGGTGGCCGAACGGATAGCGGCGCGGTCTTGATACCGGAAGGTTCCTAGTTCGAATCAGCCGTCCGACACGTTAAAATTACCACCGCTGAAGTGCCCTTGAACAAGGCATTGAACCACTACGATGAAATGTGTTCTATGAGCAGGGCCTGGCTGGAAACAAGTTCTTGAGCTTAGCCCAGATACCCTGGGTAAATATAGATTTCATTTCATTTCATTTCATTTCAACATACCGGTAGTAGTCAGCAAGGACGTATATACTATCTAGACTAGCGTTGTTAAAATGTGATTATTTATTTTTTTGGTTGATTAGACAAATCCCATTTTTGCTGTTGGTGCTTTTATAATGGCATACAGATTATACAGTACACTGTGACTAGGGCTGCAACTATCCATTATTCTATCGATTACTTTTTTCATTATGGTAAGCAAAGGATTTAATAAATGGCACATCTACAAGCTCACGGGCCCTTAATATTGATCAATTATGAATCGATTCTTTCATTAAATGATCAATAATTGATATATTCTTTATAGCGCTAGGTATACTCTTGGTTGCTTGTTTTTGCAGAAAATGCACTAAAGACTTCTGGTGATTAGTAGTTTTTGTTCCCTACCTATGTTGAATACACTTATTGTAAGTCGCTTTGGATAAAAGCGTCTGCTAAATGACTGTAATGTAATGTAATGTAGTCAAAACGATGCATGCACCCTTAACGTGACTAATTGGCTCTTCCCCCTGTGTTCCTCTGCAGCACATCCAGGCTCTGCAGGCGTATGAGGCCCAGGTGTCGTCTCTGGTTCGCGCAAGGTCCCGCCTGGAGGAGGAGGCGCAGGCGGCCAGGAGGGCTGAGGCGTCCGCCCTGGCTGACCTGGCTTCAGTCAGGGAGCTCTGTGTCAAACTGGACTCGGGCAAGGAGCTCACAGTCCGCCAGCTCACCTCCAAGAGCATGGAGCTAGAGAGGGTACGACCAGCGCTGGCATAACACACACACTCTTAAGCACTTTTACTTGAATGCCCCGAAAATAGCCTATTGACAAGCTCACAACGATGTGAGCTTGGGGAGCTGTGGTGAGTATACACTAACACACAATGTCGTGTTTGATTTCGGGGACCACCAAATGGACCCTTAGTATGGGTCTGTAACTCTGACTGTACAAATGGAGCCTTACACGTCCATTTGGTTCCATCTTCTACACTCTTAGAGTTAAAGGGAAACTTCACCCTTTTTGCAAAAACATATATGTTAATGACGTTTACAAGATTTAAAACACTTTCCTGGGTGTGTAATATGTGGTAATATGTGGTTTTAGATTTTAGCAGTGTCTCTGATGTCATGGACACTGGGCTCACTTACTTCCTGGACTACATGTCATCTCAGTAAGACAGCCCTCCCCCTATCCACAAGGAGGAGTAGTGCACCAAAGCATTATAGGAATTGTAGTCCAGGAAGGAAGTGAGCTCAGGAAAGTGTTCTAAATCTTCTAAACGTCATTAACATACAGGTATATTGTTTTGCAAAAAGGGTGAAGTTTCCCTTAAGTACAGTTTAAATTGGCATTATGTTATAGTTTCGTTAAGTGATCCTCAAATCTTTTGAATTTCAGGGATCCTCCGTTTGATATGCATTAGGTCAAGGATTGAAACAGTTCTTTGCTCTGGGACCCCAATCTATACTGCAAAATCTTCATTGTTCATTTAAGGGTCCATTTGGATCCCTCGTGGTCCTTACATCCTACGTTGAGTGTGTGTGTGTGTGTGTGTGTGTGTGTGTGTGTGTGTGTGTGTGTGTGTGTGTGTGTGTGTGTGTGTGTGTGTGTGTGTGTGTGTGTGTGTGTGTGTGTGTGTGTGTGTGTGTGTGTGTGTGTGTGTGTGTGTGTGTGTGTGTGTGTGTGTGTGTGTGTGTGTGTGTGTGTGTGTGTGTGTGTGTGTTGCCCTGGCAGTTGTCGGGAGAACTGGATGACGTTCGCTCTGAGGCAGATCTACTCAAAAAACAACTGGCCAGTGAGAGAGTGACTGTCCGCAACCTGGAGGCTCTCCTCTCGACCAACAGGCAGAAGGAGTTCCAAACCCACCTGAGTTCCAGCGAGAGAGAGTCAGAGCTCAAGATCCTCCGTGACAGACTCGTCCTGGCTGACAGCAAAACGTAAAGACTCATAACACGGTTACAAATAAAGCTGGGCAATATATCAATATTATATAATAATATTATATCCACATCATGACGTGAGACTAGATATCTCCTGGAATTTTGGATATTATGCTATTCCATAAGTGTCGTCTTTACCTGGTTTTAATTACTTACTTACTGTGTGTCTGTCTGTCTGTCTGTCTCTGTCTCTCTGTCTCTCTCTCAAGCGGGAGTCATGCCAAGGAGGTGTCTCAGCTCCGAGGGAAAGTCTCTCAGCTCCAGACAGAGATGGACATTCTGAAGAGACAGTTGACCACTGAACGCTTTGAGCGGTGAGCTTAGAGAGACAATTATCTTTACATCACTTTCTGTACTTACTTCAAAACTGTAATCGAGCATTCCCCAATAGCTATTAGAGCTAAGTGCTTTTTAAATAATTCATATAATTTTGTTAGTGCTGGGTGATGTAAGCAACACAGCCGCAGCTATTGGGAGTGTTAGATTTAGGTGTGCCATTGTACAAGCATTGACATAAAAAAAGTATTGTCATTTGTCAATTATTCATTCAATGTCTATTGTCGCTCGCTAACATTTAAATTAGTTGAGTTCCAAAAGATCAGTAGTGATTCAAACCCAGTTTGAATTTAGCCTAGAGGAGCTCCGTGTTTGACTGACAGTTTAAAAGTCTTCTGTTTGGCGAAATGCTTTCACAGTTCCATAAGACATTTAAATGAGCTATAATGTTTTTGTTATTTAAATCAGCATAAAAAATGCTTTATATTCCCACAGCAATCATTGTTATATTCATAGTGTTTGTGTTCAGTATTAATCAGTAACAAGGGGTCTCCTGTCTCTTCAGTAAACTCGGGAGTCGGGATACCAATTTCACCCAATCAAGAAGACAAATAATACATTTTCTGACACCCTAAAGTATCCATAGGGGTACTAGTACCTCCATTTGTATAACACTGTTAGAATGTGTTAATGGAACAACACAGTAAAACTGTTTCTCTGTATCCAGCGAGAGGGCCATTCAGGAGATGCGTAAACAGGGAGTGTCTTTCTCCTCCCTGCGAAGCTCTTCGCCTCTCAGCGTCTCTCTCAGTCCCCGGCCAATATCCCAAGAACCCTCCATCCTCCGCACTCCTGACCGCTCCCTCGACAAATCCACAGAGAAGTAAGTCTGCCTCCACATACTCCAATGCGGGAATACGCAGCGAAATGCTGTTATTTTGATTTCTAAAAAAAAGGACAGCATTTCAGCCCAAGTATTTTGCTACCACTTAAACTCATGGCACTTTTTCTTCTTTCTCTCCCCAGAAACGTGAGCTTTAAAGAGTAGAGAGTCACAGAACAGGGAGGGAATGGAGCAGGTAGTCTTTCTTCATGTGTGGAGATGAGCGCTCTAGGCCTGCATGTGTCTTTAACACCTACACTAACAGCTGGAGCTATCCATCCACAGTGTGCTCTTCAATGTCACAATACCTGCTCATTTTCAAAACTTTCAGCGGATTAAGTGACAATATGTTGTTCATTTGTTTATACCAATTGTTGTTCGTTTTTAAGTTCTATTACAGTTGTTTATACCCATTTTTAAATGTTTAAATTATTAAAAATAAGGAACTTAATCCATATGCAGCATTGTTTGGAGTGGGGCTAGTGCTTTGTTAGAAAGGGAGGAATGGAAACAGAGGTGATCTTGAGACATTGAGCCTGGTTCAAACCCACAACCCTATATGGTTAAATGGTACAATATGTGTTTTTGCCTGCTAAACTACCATGACCTACATCAGGCATCTGTCCTCTATTACAGTAGAAAGTAGGAAAGTAACAGAAATTGGCCTTGTGAGTTTAATGTTTTCAGCTTCTTTCAATGGTAACAGTCCATGATTGTTTAACAGTAACAAAAACAGTGCAATTTGTCAGTTGGTAACATTTCTTTACATCTTGGTCCTTCTTTACAGTTCATTTCAAGTTTTAGTGGTATTGACATCGGAACAGTCTTAGACAGATGTGTTGACTCCCACAATTTTCAAATGCTTCTGCCTAACAGTCTGTACTTAGGAAGCTCTGAAAATGAATAGAAAATAAAGCAGGATGTCACGTTATCTCCCCACTAAAATTTAGTGCAATCACATCATTAACTCCTACTGGAAACCACATTAATCATACCCTAGCTAGCTAGCTGCTCATCAGAAATGGAAATTCCAAAATATATTTATAAGATATTTTAAGATACATTTCTGTGAACACTATCGTGATTGGTCAAATACCATTCCGGTCTGGCTTGAGAAATGAACATCAGACTAATCGCTTTGAGGGTTCTAATATTCCGTATTCGATGATGCTGCACCAACATGTAAAATATGAACCCGGTATAAAAACGCAGCTTGCTCCTTGGGAATAAAAATACACTGTACGAGAGATTCCGTATAAAAAATAAATTCAAAACTATGCAGTAAAACTGTCCTGTTAATGTCTGCAGTATTCAGTGGTTGTGTTAGGGAGGGGATAAGTGAAGAGTGAAAAGTCTAGGATGTACTTGGGAAGGAGTTCCCTCAGTATCTTTTGAGGCAAGCTGCACAGGTAATAATGCAAGGTGGCCGTGGTGACGGGCTTGTACCAGCCCTGTCGCTCGGGGAAGTGGACGTGTTGGGGCGCACCGACCCGCTGTAGCACACGTTCAGCATCACCTTCCAGATGCTCATAGGAGCCGATGAAGTCGTAGGGCACAGCACACGGCTGGCACAGGTTGTATATGGGCATCCAGTGCTCGTTCATGCGCTCCACGTCCTCGTCAACCAGGTAACGTGAGAACTCCGCAAAGGTCACGTCGTCTCCGGTCACCGACGCGTCCTTGGCGCGCCCCTTCCGGTAGCGTTTTATGATCTCCACCCCGTACTTCTTCTGGTAGGACTCGATCTCCCCGAACTTGTTCCTGTACGCAGACAGCAGGCGCTCCATGGGCTCGCGCACGAACATGAACTTGAAGTAGTGCTTGAGGCGGAAGCGTATCTCCTCTGGCTTGAGGGAGGACAGGAAGAGCAGGTCGTTGCGGTGGTCCATCTTGATGTTGACATCCACGCTCTCCAGGGCTCCATTCAGGACCTTGAGGTAGGGTTGTGACCCATCATGAAAAATGTGTTGACAATGAATTGGCGTACAAATAATTGCAATTAATTACTTAATTGGAACATATGAATAAAAAATACATTTCGGTTTGCCTTTTGTAAACAACTTGCACTGGGCAGTTATGACTAAAGGCCAAAACAGGCTATACTATACTTTCAAATAATGGAAATGGAAATGGACTATCTAAAAGCTCAACTGCGTTGTAAGCTTGTTGATCGGCTATTTCCACTATATTGGAAAATGAATGAACATTTTTCAATGGATAAATTCATACAGAGGAATGGAAACAATTATGCAAAGATAAATGTGGCTAGCTCAAATCATGGCAGTCGTGTTATTGTCGACAGACAGACATACTGTACCTTGAGGACACGCTTCCAGTTGGAGCAGGCCACCTTGGGCACGTAGCAGTAGAGGAAGCGGTACTTGTCATTCACCAGGATGTGCTGCAGCAGCGTCTTGCGCTGCGGGGGGCTCAGGGACCACACGCTGTGGGGCATGTTCTTCTGGCTGCACACGGTCCGGATGGTACGGTTGCGGATCTCCTGCAGGATCTGGGTCCAAAAACCAAAGGGGAGAAATGTGTGAGGTATTGTTGGATATTTATGGAGAAAACAAAAAGGTTCTGGTTCAGTGGTTCTCAAACTAGACAACCTACCTCAAAAGGCTCAAACCCTAACCTAACCCTAACCGCAAGCACGCGAAAGCAGCGCATGTTCGACCGCATGTCCGACCATTGTTTCCGGATGCCGGTCCGTTGGCACCTAATCTGCGTGTCCATCCCCTTTCAACCTGGCGTCCCTATATTGGGCATGTATTTATTTTATATTATCAAAGATAAGCCAATCTACAAGCACAACATGTTTAGAACTTATAGACCGGCTATTTTCACTGTACGACCTACGGCTTAACCTAACCCTATCCTTTGTGGACAGGCTCTATACTTGGTCCACTCCTTTCACCCTCCTCAACACCAAGCCTCTTCATTGAGAATAACCGATCTACAAGCTCACAGCGTGTAATGTAACGATGATTTGTGAGCTTGCATATGGGCTATTTTGGCTGATCGTTCGACCCAGAAGAGGGACACAAGGGTTGATGTGGTTAGGTGGTTACATTGACACCAGTTTAACTGGGGAGCTACATAGTCTATTGCGAAAGCAAATGTTGTGTTGAGTGTATTTGTTGCAGCGGTGGAATGTAACCAAGTACGTTTATGCAAGTACTGTGTACTTAAAATACAATTTAGAGGTACTTTACTTGAGTTTCTATTTCATGCTACTTTAAATACTTATACTCCAGTATATGTATTTCACAGAGAAATATTGTAAGTTTTTTGTATTAATCATGTCCAACATGCACTTGTTGTCTCCACCAGGCCGAAGGCATGGTGAGAGAGTATGTTTTGCACTCCGTCCGTCCGTCCGTGTGTGTGTCCGTCCGTCCGTCCGTCCGTGATCAGCTAATCTCCGGCACCGTTAACCCGGTCGATGCCTAATTTTGCACACACACTCCCTGGATGCCAACGATGAACCTCTGCCCCAAAATTTCCAGAACGGCCTGTTATAGCGCCACCAGGAGGCCGCTTTGTGCAAAACAAGTTTTTGGACAGTACACCTACAGATTTTGTCCAAACATCACGCAAATTGGTACACAGTCTCTCTAGAGCCATTCAACGAAACTGTTCTTTCAGATTTCTCAGACTCCATCCTGATTGGCTAAGATTGGCTTCCAAAGCAAGCAGGAGTGCTCAGTTTCAAACAAAATGCTGCAAATCATGAACACATCGTGTGATTTCCGTGAAATTGTGCACGCACATTCCCACTAGGCCGAGGAAGAAATGCCACATGAACATTTTCAACTCAGCCTCATGGTGGCGCTATAACTGGCAGAAAAGTGTTTTTACCTCTAACTGCACGGATCTGTGGATAACTTTGTATGCCAACTCCCTAGAGGCCAAGGAAAAACCTTTGCCTGGAATTTTTCACATCTGCTCTTTATAGCGCCACCAGGAGGCCGACATATGTAAAACACATTTTCTAATATTACTCCTTCAGATTTTATCCAAATTTCACGCAAATCGGTACACATGCTCTCCATAGTCATGTGATCAAGACGGGTTTGTTTGATTTCTCATAATCCACCCTCATTGGCTACGATTGGCTTCTAAACTTTTCAGGAGTAGCCCGCTTTGTACAAATCGCCACAACTACTCAACGCAGCGTCCGATTGTGGTGAATATTGTGCATGCATATTCCCACTAGGCTTTGGAAGAAATGCCACTTGACAGTTTTCAAATCAGCCTCATGGTGGCGCTACAACAGGCCAAGCCACGTCACACACGCACGCATGTACGCACACACACGTTTATATTGCTCCTAAACATTTTGCCAAACATCACACTCACACTCCTATCCTCCTGGTGGAGACCTGTGCCAGAAGGGCACTTTTTCTAGTTTATCCTGTACTCAATGTAGAGTTCTCTGTAATAATGAGATGAAATTGGTATCTCAACCTGAATGTGTTATTTTCTGTTTAGCTACTAATTGAGCTGGACAGACCCCTGCACTAGTCTATGGCAATGATTAGGCAACTATATAATATAGAGCTATTTAACACTTATTTTAACAAAAACAAAACAAAAAAATCACTTACACCCCCCTAAAGTCACACAACAGTATATCATTAATGTTACCAGCTGCAATATTAAAGTGATTTAACCTTACAGCCTAATAATAATAGTGCAATAACATAATATAGTCTACATCACATGCATAACATAGGCCTACTCTGAAATAGGCACATTACTGTTTAATAATACTAGATACTTTTTTTTTTAAAGGAGCTATATTTCAAGAATCAGGTATTTTTTGCCACTCATACAGGTAAAACTTAAAGCAGTCATGCTAATGTTGGTGCTTTGATTATAAAGTAAAATTATGAATGCAGGGCTTTTACTTTGTAGCCTACGTTCTGTGCTGTGGCATTGTTGCTACTTTTAGAAGTAGCCTACTTTTAAGTAGGCAAAGTTCTGTGCATCATTCAGGCCAGCAGTGATTTGCTGTGTACTAGTCAGTGTAGGCTACTGTGGAGCGTAGACCCGACCGAGGCGAGGCGATCGATGGACGCTGCTTTAGTGGCTGCCTACCTGGGATTCGGTGTCCGCGGACGGGTCGTGCGGCCGGGCTTGTCTCATGTAGTCGGACCGTTGTTTGTTGCCGTTGCTCCCCCGGGGCGGAGGTGTCTCCACGCTGTTCAGCATTCCTTTCTCGATCATAAGCAGCAGGCCTCCAGACGCGACGATCACGGCGAACGTCAGCACCGACGGGAGCACGGCAGAGCCGCGGCGAAGGGAGCCGCCGACTGGCCCCCCTACCGCGGCTCTAAAGTTCATAACTGAGCCGCTCCTCGACCCACCGCCGCCGGGCCTCTTCATCATCATCATCATCATCGCCGCGTCCTGCTTTCGAGGAAGCATCTGTTTATTTGTTACGCCAGTTGTTGCTTAGTTTTTGCGGTGTTTTTCCAATGTGAATTCTCAGCGAACAAAAGAATGTGAGTGTCGGTTATCCTCCACGTAGGCTGCCCATAGTTAAGACTGACTGAGAGAGAGGCTACTATGGGGGTCTACAACTCAACGTCTTCACATGAAGCCTGGTTTCCGAAAAAAGGCTGATCTACAAAACCAAAACGCGTCACTGACGCTACGCGTTTTGTCATTGTAGCTCGGCTATTTTTTCCGCGACACCGTCGTACGACGGAGCGTAAATTAAGCTTAAGAAAGTTGGTCTATACTGCGGAGTGGTAGTTTTTTATTCTCTCGAATCAATCATCCAGCATTACAATCTATTTAAGTAGGCCTACGCGAGTAACCTCGCGTCACCAGGCTTCCCACCTCGGAGGAAAGGCCTACACTACAGGACATTTTGATAAACATTATTAGAAATATCAGTTTTTACTTTTGATTAGGCTAGGCTTATTCACGGTGGTAACTAAATATGCTATATTTATATCCGCGCTATGTGTTTAACATCTGATTATAGGCCTATGCGCACTAATATCTGCCTACATATTTTTCCATCAGTTGATTGATTAAATACTTTAATTTTTTGGGGGGGAAAGGCGGAAAGCACAAGAGTACGGTTTAATACAAATACAATGCTAAAATTAATTATTTTGGGGGGAAAGCACAAAAGAGTACGGTTTAATACAAATACAATGCTAAAATGATTGAACCCAAGAAAACGCTTATGGCTTGTTGCCATCGTGTCCTGATGTGGAATGATAACAACTCTTCGTTTATTTTAAATAAACGTAGGCTAATTCCAAGAGAAAAGGAGCAAACGCAAGAAATGAATAGTTTAAAAATAATTGGGTTTGTGAATGAAGAATATTGCTCCAGTATGATGAAGTTGATAAGGGATACAAGAGCACCATCTTCTGGATGAATATTGTAATTTGTAAGAGATAATATCCGACAAAAATAGAAAGACCAGATACAGCAGTGGACCATACTTTCACTACTCCTGTACTCCACTATATCTCAGGAAACTATTGTAGCCTACTTTTTTACTACAGTATCTGTGCCAGCCAGGGACCCTCATAAGAGATTTGCGTTTAAATGTTTTAATTTATTCACAATTTATCACAATTCTTCAAGATGTTTTGAAAATAGCAGATTCACACACTTTACTTTTGAGGGTGCTAGCCCCTCCTATGTCCAGCATTGAGGGTTTGTGTAAACATAAACATTAATTGACAATGAATGGCCAGCTTTGCCTTTGAGTGTTTGTGTATGAATTAATTAATCTTTATTTTCGTGTCTTGTCGTTAAGACCCATCCCTTACGGGATTATAAGACACCAACAACATAAATAAACAATATCACGTTCACTTCTCACACAAACATTGCATAAACACAAACATTGAAGATGAAGGTCGGGACGCAAATTCTGATTGTCCCCACGTCTCAATATTTTGCCATTGACAAGGGCAAGGCGCAGTTGGAGGAAACATCGACTTACTGGCCTTGGAACGTCTCGGGGTCCCCCAGGAGGAAGTCACTAATGTTGCTCTGGAGAGGGAAGTCTGGAACCCTCTGGTGGAGCTGTTGCCCCCGCGACCCAACTACGGATAAGCGGTTGAAGATTGATGGATGGATGGACAAACAATGAAAGAAGTTAGGTCAAATGTTCGCCAAATATGACGTAAATTTGTGGCAACACAAACATTAAATGCCATTGACAATGAAGGGAAAATGTACGTCATATGTAGACGAGCAAATCTGCTAACCAATCACATCAATTCAGTTCAATGAAAGGAGAAATTAGGTCATATGTGCCTCAAACAAATATGACTTAAATTTGTCCACACGTCTCAATATTTGCCATTGACGATGAAAGGAGAAATGAAGTCAAATGTCTGTCAAATATGATGTAAATTTGTGTCAACACAAACATTAAATGCCATTGACAATGAAGAGAAAATGTACATAACTGGGAGATATTAGGCTTTTGGTCATCAGGCTCTGAGCCTCTACTGCTACATCGCTGGGCTGGTTACAGTTACATATATACCTGTACATACTTGCATGTGCATGCGTGTTTTACCTGGTGAACAAACACATTGTTGAGGTGGTTGGTGAGTCTTCTGGCGAACGTGTCCCTGAGCTCACTGAACAGATGCTGCTGTTTCACAACCGTTAGTCATGGCCTTGGGGGAGGAGAAAGCAGTGTGAGGCCGATTCTACAAATGCATTCTAACAGTAGTTCTCAAACTTGGTTGTGCCCAGGAGTCCCAAACTTATATGCAGAGCAAATCGGCTAACTAATCACTTTGCTCATGAGATGATGTATAATGATAAGAGCGCCCCTCACTTCACACGGGTGTGATTTTCCTTTTAACAAACCTTCCCTTTTTGGGGGTCCCTGGCTAGAAACATATTCAGATGGGGGTCCGTGATCACTACACTGTTCATCGGAATGACGGGGTTTAAGCCCTTTTCGATAGACCCGCCATTTCGACTAGACTTTTTCGGAGTGGTGGCACTGGCGGGTGTTCGAAATGGGGGTGTTTCGAAGTGGCGGGGCTTCGGAATGCCGGTCTGTTCCCATATCTCCCCCAGCCAACAAGAGAGAATTCCCTTTTAGGCTAGTGGATAAGATGTATGCTTTCCACACGGGAGACACTGAAACCCGGGCGTTACATAGAAATTACATATAGCCTAATATATATTGTAATATATTTATACATATTTATATATACTTTGGACAATTGTCACACAGAACAAAACACTGTCAGACTGTAAAAAAAATCACACTCGTGTGAAGTAAGGGGGGCCCATATTTATATCGGCCACATGACATCTTACTTCTTTAGTGCCCTAAAATGTGCCCGAAGTCCATAGACTTGGCTGGCAAACAATTTACGTCATAAGTGCTCTAAAACATTCCGGCTCTAAAGTGCTCACTAAAGTGCTCTAAACAAATCTTTAAAGTCCATAGTCTTGGCTGGCTCTAAAGTTCTATAGTGCTCTAAACAAACATTAAAAATCCGATAGACTTGGCTGCCATATGATGTAATCTCCAAAAGCCATGCATTGGAGGGGCAAGCGCCCCTCAAAAATAGGTTTCCGGTAAACCAAAGATGTGGTCTACCTGCCATTTGTCTGCTGACTCCCACCATCCCATTCCACAAGATGAGTCTCCCTCTCTGATCAAGCCCTGCCCACAAAACCATGGGAGTTTGTGCTGACATTAACTGTCGTCTCACAACAGTGAGCATTTCCACATTCGGAATCCAGGCACACAAACACCTGATGAAGCCCTAGACATGTTTGTTGGTTAAATAAAAAGGGAAAGCAGTATATTGTGTGCGGACATTCCCTTCTTCTTCACTTGATTATGTTTTGGATCCGGCACAATGTTCAAATAACTGTGATGCGATGTGCATATCCTACCAAATTGACTGTCGCCATAACCATTGACTGGGTGGCTCCTCAGTAACCGAATCATCCCAATTTTGGCTGCAGGAATGCAGCAAAAACCAAATGCATTCATGGGATGTGTAATTGACAGAAAATAAGTACTTTTGTGGGTGAACTACTCCTTTAATATTTAAAGAGAATACTAATAATAGTTCTATTGATCCACATTGCTAGCGCCCCGCAACATTTTTAAATAAATCACACCTGTGTGAAGTGAGGGGCGCTCTTATCATCGTACATAGGTCTACACTATGACATCGTCAGACACTGACGTAAAATTGTCCATTCATTGTCAATGGGAATTTATTGTTTGAAGGACAAAGTTTGTGCACATACACCAAAAGCTGGACATAGAGGGGCTAGCGCCCCTCAAACATAAAGTTATCTAATCCTGCAGTGATAGTTCTTACTGTCAGAGTTCGTTGAGTTATAACAGCTCATAAAAGGCTGATTTGTCTGTGCTGCTCCGTCTTCTCCTTCAGCTCATAAGTGTTGTTCTATATATCTAGTCATATACAGAGCACAGGTCCTTAAAGTGCTTTTGCTTCTTCAGATTCAGAGGATAGCGCAGTCTACCAGGCTGCGTCTATCTGTATCGGATCGCTGCCAAGCAGGCTGTGGCCGTTGTGGAGGACAGGCAAAGGATGAGCCTCTGTGTTGAACACCCAGTTCTCCAATGGCAACAGGTCATCATTGGAGAACAACAGGTACAGATACTTGAGTGTCTCGGCCAGAAAGAAGCTCTGCTGCACATCGTCGTGAGTAGGGTTGGAAGAGTAGACATTTGTCAGCCCAGAGAAACCTCCATTCACCCTGCAGTACTTATTTATAGCCTGTGCAGCCTCCCAGCCCCACTGGCGGTACTTGGGGTCATGGGTTAACCTCCACATGTAAAAGTATGTCTCTATGACCTCTGGACGCAGGATGTAGCTTCTCACCAAACCGCTGTCAGCGGGCCGTGTGGCCCATAGGTCAGGAGCAAAGGTCTCTGGACCCAACTTTAACGCTGTCCTGTCATAGGACTCATGGCAGGTCTGTGCAATCTCGGCTCCCAGCTGGAGGTAGTGTTCTTCCTTGTTATTTGGCGAACCTTTGGCTCCCATGGCAAACATCCCCCCAGCAAAACAAGACATGTGGCCCATTTTCCTCTTGAGGTTACCGTATTCCCAGTCTCCGATGAAGGTCAGCCCACCAGTGGATTTACGGATCAGATTACGCTCTATAGCCTCGATAGCGTCATCATACATCTTGCGTGCCTCTCTGTCAGTCTTGTTGGACATGAGCCACGACTTCAGCAGGTACTCATAGAAGCTGTCCCCAAGACCTCCCACTGAGGTGTGGTGTTGTCCCCAATGGCCTGTGTGAGGATCCACGAAGTTTCGATATAGTCCGTTAGGGTGGTCCATTTTGGCTAGCAGCTTACGGATGTGCATTACCTTTTGAGAGTAGACAGGGTTCCCAGTTATGTATGTGAGATGAACAAACTCGAGGTGGAGGGTCCCGATTTCAGACAAAATACTGCCTGATGCCCAAGACCAGCCATAATGTGCACCACTTCGGAGGTTGACGACACCATGAGGGATGCCTGTAGGGGTGTTGAAGGCAGGAAGCAATTTATCAGCCAACTCCACCACCTTCAGTTTGAATATCTCTTGTCCAGAAAGGTAGTAGGCAGACAGCAGTCCTCCTATTAAACGGATGTTGGCCTCAAAGAGAGAGACGTCAGCATTCACGTCAAAGTCAAGGTTCTGTTCAATCCACTGCTGTCCAATCTTGAACTCCTCATGAAGGCCCATGATGTAGAGGGTGCCTAAAGAATCCACTATGGTCACACCCAGTTTGGCATTGCCAAACATGCGGTCATCAATGCCTCTTTTTGCCAGTGGCCTCAGTTCATTATGACCCCAGGCATACATTTTGTAGCTGTGCCACGCATGCATCATCATCTCTCTGATCTTGTCCCGTTTGTCCTCCGTATCAAATTCCGGCTCCTCTACGTCTCTGATCTTGTCCTGTTTGTATTCCACATTGTGTTCCGGTTCCTCTCGATCTCTGATCATGTCCTGTTTGTCCTTCACATTGGGTTCGACCGGCTCTCTGTCTTTCATCTCATCCTCATTCTGTTTGTCCTTCACATTGGGTTCGACCGGCCCTCTGTCTTTCATCTCATCCTGACTCTGTTTGTCCTTCACATTGGGTTCGACCGGCTCTCTGTCTTTCATCTCATCCTGACTCTGTTTGTCCTTCACATTGGGTTCGACCGGCTCTCTGTCTTTCATCTCATCCTGACTCTGTTTGTCCTTTACATTGGGTTCGACCGGCTCTCTGTCTTTCATCTCATCCTGACTCTGTCTGTCCTCCACGTCGTGTTCCAGGGTCTCTCCCTGGTAGGGGTCTGGGATCCCTACCACCTTCTTGGGCAGGAATGAGAAGACTGCAAAGCACAGGGTGAAGGCAACAAGGATGAGGATGATTAACCTCTTGGAGAGCCTCTGTGTGGCCCTGCGATGGAGGAAGGATGAGGCACGTGAAGAAAACGTGGGGACCCTGCGGTCATAGAGTGGAAGAAGGTAAGTCTTTGCCATGGTTTCTCTGTGGAGGTAATACTTGGAAGTAAGGTAAGGCAAACTAAGCGATGTCTGGGTGCAAACTTAGACAACAGAATAAGTACCCAGAGGCATGGCGTATCTTAGTTTACACCTCTCAGCCAATCATACTGTATGTGATGTCGGGACATAATTACCATATATGGCTATAGGGCCTCAACCAGTAATGGTCTCAGCCGACGGTCCTTCGGGCTATGAGATCGAGGACTGTCTCGTCATGCAGCGTGAGGCAGAGAGAGAGGCCAGTGCAGAGGCACGTTTATATTATTGCATTATTTCTTACCTCAAATGTTTTCAGATGGGTCTATATTGGGCGATACTGCCGACACTATTTGACCTCATTGATTCCGGGCCGGGGGAGCTAGCTTTTAACTTTTTACAGGGACCAGTTTCTAATTGCAGCTGTCTGTAAGTGCTCTTTTAGAGCGGTTTTAAAAGAGAGTAGGGATTTACACTCCTTTAAGACTGCATTTAACCCCTTGTTTGAGCCAAATCTGGGTTGAACGTGATTAGTGGAGCTCCCTCTGGTGTTGTGGTTGTGGACCTCATTGATGTTAGTGAAGTAGTTTGACAGGTTTGACAGTTCGACAATTCCACCAGAAGATGGCACCAGATATTCTGTTTTCAACGGGCTCTCAGTGAAAATATAGATTTTAGCCTCAGAAATGTCACTGTTGATTGATAGCAGACTTTCATATCAGTTTAATTTATGCTCTGGCTTCGGCTTGTGTCCTCGACATTAATATAATTCCCAGGCAATTGCAAAGAATAGGGCACTAACAGACTGATAGAACATCTCCAGGGTCCTATACACACCCTGAAAGACCTCAGCTTACTCAGAAAGAACAATCTACTCTGGCCCTTGCCATAGAGGGCATCAGAGTTGTCAGTCCAGTCCAATTGCTTGTTCAGGTGGACTCCCAGGAATTTAGTTATCCACGATCTCCACTACCTCTCTGTGAATGACATTAAGGACAGGTGGAACCCTGATGCTTGTACGCTAGTCCACAACCACAACCCTTTCCATGGTCTTACCGGACAGTTTTGGCGCCAGAAGGGAGAAGAGTTTGGGACGTGTCAAGCGTTGTCCCGGCGTTTTTAGTGAATGTACTTCCAGCTTCCCTGCGTTGGCTAATCTGAGTGTGCGGGAGGGTTTGAAGGATCCGATCAGACTTGCAAGATATGGGGGTGCCATACCTTTGGTTGCTTTGAAGGCCAGCATCAGAGTTTTGTACTCTGAGGGCGGGAGCCAATGGAGGGAGCGGAGAAGGGGGGAGACATGTGAGAATTCACCTTTAGCTAAGCCCCGCCCTCTCCCACTTAGACACTCCCACTTGGACACTTTCCAGCTGGGCTCATTCATTCCAATGTAAATATCATGGATTTTACACATTAAATACTGGTTAATTTTTGGAACCAGACCTTCAAAATCTCTTCCAAATCCGTCAACAAGGCCTGCCATATGCACTGGAAAAACATGTGTGTGACATTTCTTTTTTAAAACAATGATTTATCATATAGGAAAACTATTGGTGGAGAGGTTTGTCTAATACTCTAGGAGGGGCTTAGCTATAGGTCCATTTTGGCTGGTTGCTGAGCTGCTGATTAGGCTGCTATTCAAATAAAAAGACAATTAATTTCGGACTGCATACATTTGATTAAAGATTAGCTCATTTGTCAGTCTAAAGGGTAACGGTACTCTTTTAAACTCATTCAACACATATTTTGTTGTTCTTGATCCTATAATCCTGCACACCGGTACAATACTTAAGATGTTGAGGGTTAAATGGCCTTTAGATGTTTTTTGGATACCATGTGATTATGCATTGTTGTCATATTTTGCATTGTTGTGTCATATTTTGCTTTGCATCTGCTACTGTGCATGTGCAACTATCAGCAAATTGTAAAGGAAGAGAGATGGCTCACTCCTCTTTTGCTTAGTTACATTGATTTAGCACTGGAAAAATGATGGTCAAGTGGAAAAACACCCACAATTCATTGAAAAAAACTCAAGCAATTACTTGCCGATTCAATTACGATTAATACATCAGTTGCCAACTAATTGAATAATCGATTCGATTACGATTAATCATTGCAGCCTTACTGATAACTTGTCTTTAACCTAAACAGCTGATGTGAGCCAAAGATAATTTGTCCACAATGGAAATAAGCTCTCAAGCTTTATTGTGTTTTATCCGTTTCACATATATTTACAAATATATATATGTTCATGACATGTATAGGCATCTTGTCAATCAGTCAGTGCTTAGTATTATTTAGTTACTTCTGAAATCGTTCCCTGGACATAAGTTTTGTGCCCTGAAATGATGGTATTTTGTCCTCACATGCGGTTGGATATTTGGTTTTGTAAGGTGAATTGAAACATGCCTCATCATCCCACAGCACTCATCAGTGAGTAGATTGATTGCATTAATTTTGAAAGAAAAAAACAAACTAAAGCATATTGCACCATTTTGCAGGAGTGAAGGGAGCAATAAACTCCACTGTGTGTGTGTGTGTGTGTGTGTGTGTGTGTGTGTGTGTGTGTGTGTGTGTGTGTGTGTGTGTGTGTGTGTGTGTGTGTGTGTGTGTGTGTGTGTGTGTGTGTGTGTGTGTGTGTGTGTGTGTGTGTGTGTGTGTGTGTGTGCGCTCGCGCCACACACAACAGCAAACAGTGGTGGAAAAACTACTCAAAGTTTTTACTTAAGTAAAAGTATCAATCCTGCAATATAGAAATACTCTGTTACAAGTAAAAGTCTGGAATTCAACATTTACTTGAGTAAAAGTACAAAAGTATTGGCTTCAAAATGTACTTAAAAGTACCAAAAGTAAAAGTACTAATTGTGCAGAATGTGCCATTTAAAAATCTCATTTTTTGAATCTTTTGAAAATAGCAGAAAAAGCTCACAATGCGTTACATCGCGACACATTGTGAGCTTGTAGATCGGCTATTTTCGAATGGCCGAAATGTATATACAGTTGGGCTGAAGTAAAAGTACAATATTTGGATCCGAGATGTAGTAAAATTATTGGAAATTGGAAATGCTCAAGTATAGTGCAAATAAATAGTACAGCAGTTACTTTCCACCACTGGACACACACACACACACACACACACACACACACACACACACACACACACACACACACACACACACACACACACACACACACACACACACCCCTATTTTATTTGCTATTTGTAGTCTTTGAATTTCTTATAGATTTATTTAATTAAAGTTAAAGTTATTCAAGTTTTCAGATATTTTTAATTATTACTATTATTTAAAGAAAAGGCATATATTTAACTCCTTGAAACCCGAGAACGAGATACTTACCTTTGCACAGGTAGCCGTGCCCGAGAGAACGAGATTTGATATAACTTACAACCCCTAGAAACTGGACTGAGACCCAAAAAATGGGTCCCGAGTCCCAACCCATTGTTTGGGAAACACTGCGTACTAAAATTAACTTTGAGGAGTGTGTGTGGGGGGGGATTCACTACGCCATAGAGGGAGCCCCCTGTGACATGCATGGTGATTGCATCTCCTAATCTACATTGACATTCATGCTGGTGATGAAAGCTTGACAGCCTTTCTATTTCTGATTGGATTCATACATCTTTATGTTGCTATCGGGTTGGCATTTCATCTGCCTCTATAATATGCCTTCTTAACCCGGGTTTTATGCATCATCAACTTAGTTTTATGTCTGCAATGTACAGTATGTTTTGTCAGCACCGTTTTTCAGCAGTGTTCCAATTGTAAATTTGTCACATTTCGGCCCGTTACTGAACAAACACTCTACAGAACACTCTGATTACCATCAGAATGACATTGTGACTGTGGCATTGTGAGCTTGTATAAATTTTTCTCTCTTTTACAAATTGGCCCACAATTAGGGATGCCAGGGTTAAACATGGTTTTAAATTGAGATATTATGAAACATACAATATCATACGTACAGTATCATGTTTTCTCCCACGCATATCCCTAGATGTGAGAGTCTTCCAGCCTGGTTATGGCCTGTCCCTGATCTCCTCTCTATAGGGGTTTACTTTGGACTGCTCAGACCTTTGTACTTAAATGGAGCTCTAGCAGATCACACAATAGGCCAATTTACTGACTCCATGTTACACTATATAGACTTGTGTAAGAAGCTCTTACAAGACAACACAATGATCGTGGCTTATGACAACTTCTTTGACTGTGCCCCACTCATGCCAGCCCACGGTGATGTCTTCCTTCCTCAGAGTACTATAGACGAATAACAGTTCGACCCCTTATCCCATTACATTATGGATAATTAGTGTGGACTCAAACTGAAAAGGAGACAGGGTCTCCAGGGAATGTGGTTTAGAGTGGCGCAAGGTATGGGGGTGTGTCCCGGTTAGAGGACACGGAAATAATCCAGACTTTACCAGATGACGGTATTTATTACAGCTGTGGTCTGAAACATACAACATAAATGCATCTCACTAAATATGTAAAACAATAAATCACAACAAATATAATAATGACTGTAACACACAAAATGTTAACATGGACTGTAAATCAGAGTCTGTACATTCGTACAAAGATACTGTAAATGTAACATAGTACACAAAAGGAAATAAGGACTGTAGAACTAGCAACAATAATCTCACATTGATACAAATAAGGTAACAATAACATCACATACGGTAGATTCACATTCAATTTATAAACTTACTCAAGTAAGGAGCACCTGTGATCAGAGTGAGTATCAATGAAAATAAACCCAACTAGAAAAAGTGCCCTTCTGGGCACAGGTCTCCACCAGGAGGATAGGAGTGTGAGTGTGATGTTTGGCAAAATGTTTAGGAGCAATATAAACGTGTGTGTGTGTGTGTGTGTGTGTGTGTGTGTGTGTGTGTGTGTGTGTGTGTGTGTGTGTGTGTGTGTGTGTGTGTGTGTGTGTGTGTGTGTGTGTGTGTGTGTGTGTGTGTGTGTGTGTGTGTGTGTGTGTGTGTGTGTGTGTGTGTGTGTGTGTGTGTGTGTATGTGTGTGTGTGGCTTGGCCTGTTGTAGCGCCACCATGAGGCTGATTTGAAAACTGTCAAGTGGCATTTCTTCCAAAGCCTAGTGGGAATACGCATGCACAGTTTCACCACAATCGGACGCTGCGTTGAGTAGTTGTGGCGATTTGTACAAAATGGGTACAAAGCAGGCTACTCCTGAAAAGTTTAGAAGCCAATCGTAGCCAATGAGGGTGGATTATGAGAAATCAAACAAACCTGTCTATGTGACTATGGAGAGCATGTGTACCGATTTGCGTGAAATTTGGATAAAATCTGAAGGAGTAATATTAGAAAATGTGTTTTACATATGTCGGCCTCCTGGTGGCGCTATAAAGCAGATGTGAAAAATTCCAGGAAAAGGTTTTTCCTTGGCCTCTAGGGAGTTGGCATACAAAGTTATCCACAGATCCGTGCAGTTAGAGGTAAAACACTTTTCGGCCAGTTATAGCGCCACCATGAGGCTGAGTTGAAAATGTTCATGTGGCATTTCTTCCTCGGCCTAGTGGGAATGTGCGTGCACAATTTCACGGAAAGACCCGTTTCGTTGAATGGCTCTAGACTAGAGAGACTGTGTACCAATTTGCGTGATGTTTGGACAAAATCTGTAGGTGTACTGTCCAAAAACTTTTGCACAAAGCGGCCTCCTGGTGGCGCTATAACAGGCCGTTCTGGAAATTTTGGGGCAGAGGTTCATCGTTGGCATCCAGGGAGTGTGTGTGCAAAATTTGGCATCGACCGGGTTAACGGTGCCGGAGATTAGCTGGTCACAGACGGACGGACGGACGGACGGACACACGGACGGACGGACGGAGTGCAAAACATACTCTCTCCCCATGCCTTCGGCCTGGTGGAGACAATTATTAGTTAAGGTCAGTACTGTAACCTGGCAATACACACAATTAGGTCAGGGCAGTGTGGCCTTTCTATAACACAAACTGTTATTCGTCTATACTAGTACTTTATTATACATACTATACACAGTCGAACAACATGAGGTAGAGCTGCTATTAGGTGAGCAATTTCCCTGTGCAGAGCTCTTTGGTTGTTAGTTTAGCCGACCATGTGTGCCATTTTTGTTTTAAAGTAATCATGTCATTTGAAGTGTGCGCATGTGAAGGTGATGTGCGCAAGCAGTTTGATCTGTTTACACGTGCATTTCCCTCCCCTGTAGAGCGTCACAAGTTTTGGGGGAAACCATCTGTGTCCACAGATTCAAACTGTGAAGAAAATTAAATCCAACTTCCAAGATGAGTGATTATAGTAGAAAGCTAGAAACGGGGCATTGAGATACATAAAGAATTAACAAAATCTCAAAAGTTGATTACAAAATAAATGCTGACTCCGGGAGGTAGAAAAGATTATAATAACCAATTAGAATCAGATGTGAAATAGAGTAAAGTTGGAATATTGCTGCTGCCCATGGCCTTGTTGGTGATTAGAGAAAATATTGGTTGATTCAATTATTTTCTCTTCCACAGTGGAAAGGGGTGACTCTGTGTTTCTCTGACAAATTCCCTAACACAAACATTGATATGTTGTATTATATATAGGCCTACTAGTCTTTCAATTCTCAACTCTCAGTAACGTGTGTGTGTGTGTGTGTGTGTGTGTGTGTGTGTGTGTGTGTGTGTGTGTGTGCTCTACATATCTAAGCTCACAATCACATGTGTATGTCTACTGCACATGTACAGTAGGCTATGTGTGTATTGAGGTCATTCGAGCCTATGTAACACGCATAAACGCAGACATTGTAAAGTTGAGATATAACGGGTGACAGATTTGGGAAGGATGATTACTTGTCAACCAGCATATATTGGACATACATGACAATGTATGTGAAGAACAGGGAGATCATACATCATCGCCAAGTAGAGAGCTACTCGAGCCCACACTCTTTCTTCAGGAATACCATTTTCTAGTATTATATAATTATATAATTTTACTATTTTCTAGTAGTATTAATTATATAATTATTTTTTGTTTCTTTCCCCATCTGCCTGGTCAATCAGAGCAAATCTTGTGTACACGCTGTCATTAGGCAAAGGAAGTAACTCCCTGCATTGTTTCCACACATTATTCTTTTTTTTAGGGGCACTAGCCCCTCCTATATCCAGCTTTTGGTGTGTGTGCACAAACTTTGTCCTACACAAACATTAAATTCCCATTGACAATGAATGGAGAATTTTACGTCTATACGTAATTGTGATTGGCCGGAATGAGATGATGTATGATTACCGGTATGTACGATGATAAGAGCGCCCCTCACTTCACACGGGTGTGATTCTTGTTTTTTTATATATATTTTTTTCATAATACATTTTACATTTGGGAACCTCCAAACCAATTTGTAATAATTTTAGCCACTTGCTTCATATCCTGACCCAAACTGTCTCCTCAAAGTACAGAACATGCTTTGTTTTCTCAACATTGAACTAGCATAAGATGGAAGAATATTTCAACACTGAACTATGAGTGGCCTTGACTGGATTCCTTGTATTCAGTAGGTCCATGAATGTCTCATGACAGAATAATGACAGTCATGTAATATTGGTTAATATTACCAAATTACACCATAATTTGAGGTACATATATGGTTCCAAGCGCATGACTCATATGGAGATATGTCAACAGTTGAGATTCAAAGCAGATTATCTAGTGGAAATAATTGTATTCTCAATATTGGACCGTGGGTGAATGACTTTTTAACCTATAATATCACCTAATTATACCTTGTTTTATGTAACATGAGCTCTACCCCATAGATCCTGTTACCCTGATGCTGATAACAAAGCAGAATATAAAGGGAGCATTCTATTATAAAGATGTGCCTTTCTCACATCGTGAGTCCTCATTAGTCAAATTACTCTCATCACAGTTGGTTGAACTGATCTGTGATGACAAAGTATAAATCAGGCTAGGGCTTTTCCATTGCATTCACTGGATGCAAGAAGGAAGGTGGGTCCTTTTTGCAGAATTGTGCCGGATGTGGGTGTGTTTGTGTGAGCTACACATCGCTGTGTTCTGTGATAAGTCTACTGCTTTGGAAATACAATAATGTCAGAGAGTCTATGTTGTGTAAAAAGGAATTGATGTCTCCAACCATTTTAAGATGCCAGTTGGTACCTGACGCCATGGTCAAAGTAGCCAAAAAAACGAATGGTGAAACATCCCGGATTTAAATATTTTTACCTTTGTTGGTTAAATACTGTACAATGACCGTCTACTTTGGCTTTTGTGTGTACAACAGACACAGTTTTTATGTTGCTCGATTCAGTATACACATAGTGTAGAGTGTTTGTTTGATGTGTTTATTGACAATGTTTACATGTACAGAAAATGGACATAAAAGCTGGTAGTTTCTTTTTTTTAAGATATTTTTTTTGGCTTTTTCTGCCTTTATTGATAGGTTGAAAGTAGACTGACAGGAAATGGGGAGAGAGATGGGGGGAAGACACGCGGTGGAGGCCGTCGGGATCGGGAGTCGAACCCGCGGCACGCCGTCAGGCTGGCTCGGCAGCCTAGGTGACCGGACGGTTGAGCTAACCGCCCGGGCCGGAGCTGGTAGTTTTAAGCTTTTGGGTAACTCATTCCACCTTACAGCTGCCGAGTATAAAAATGAGTGTTTCCCCATACAGCTACTGAAATTGACAGGTACAAGGTCTGTGGTATTCCGTCTTTGTGAAATGATTATGAACGTTGCTAACTAAATCACACCTGTGTGAACTGAGTAGTGCAACTATACATTTATTGTTATAGTTACTATACTCCACTGTGCTCTGTACTGTATTGTAGTGTACTGTGCGGGGATCCCCGGAACATCCAGACCACCATGAACGCGCCCAGGGTGCCGGCCCGGTTCCGGCGAGCCGCCCTGCGTCCGAAACGGTCGAGAAATGACGGAGTTACCATGTGGGGGTCCCCGGGGGGGTCCCCGGAACATCAAGACCCCCAGGAACGCGCCCAGGGGGCCGTTCCGGTTCCGGCGAGCTGCCGCACGTCCGAAACGGTCGAGAAATGACAGAGTTACCATGTGGGGGTCCTCGGGGGGGTCCGTGGGGGGATCCCCGGAACATCTAGAGCCCCAGCAACGGCCCCGGGCTCGTACTGTAGTATACTCTGTGCCACTTTACTCTGTGCTGTAGTAGCTGTACTGTACTGGCCAATTTAGGTGTTGCAGTAGGGTTATCCTAAAACTCCATCCCAGAACACATCTTCTCCCTGCTCATTTTGACTTTTGCAGGTCCATGACCATGCCACAATAATTTCCCCCATCAATTTCAGTCCTGATCAGATCTGTCAAGTATAGCAGACAGGTATCTGAGTGGGATTGGAAACTGGTCGGTAGTTCCCAGGATCCAGTTTGCTACTCTTGCCTGTTTGAAGTCCTGTGGAAAATAGCCCTGTTAGATTGATTTATAATAAAAGTGCTGCATGGGGTAATGATGCTGCGTCCTTTAAGAATTTGGCAGGGATATTGTCCTGTCCCGTGGCTTTAGAGGAGTTTAGGGCCTTGAGGTTTTTTTAGAACTGTTTCTTGTAGAGGCCTGTGTAGTGTTGACAGACACAAAGATTGCAGTGCTAAGTGACATCTGACAAAATGTAAACGGAAAGATGAGTGTGGGAGGATGATAATTAGAGGGGAAGAGAAAAAGTGTAATGGGTGAGAGAGACACAAGACGGAACGAGGGAGAGATTAGGGTGTGGATGATTATGAGCTGGCTGGAGTTTCAATTTATTCCTTATTTCTTATTGCACTCCACTCACTATTACCCATGGTGCTGCCATTTGAAGCCAGGTCAGAATGAAACCGAGGTGTGTGTGTGTGTGTGTGTGTGTGTGTGTGTGTGTGTGTGTGTGTGTGTGTGTGTGTGTGTGTGTGTGTGTGTGTGTGTGTGTGTGTGTGTGTGTGTGTGTGTGTGTGTGTGTGTGTGTGTGTGTGTGTGTGTGTGTGTGTGTGTGTGTGTGTGTGTGTGTGTGTGTGTGTGTGTGTGTGTGTGTGTGTGTGTGTGTGTGTGTGTGTGTGTGTGCGATCATAGATGTGCCATAGACTACTGACGTTATAAGTAGTAACAAGACTACTTCTACGTGATGTGACTGATGTCACAAGCTGGTCACAGGAAGTCTGTCATCCACAAGAGCCATGTCTGCTATTCCGACCACAAGGACACAATGCTCAGCCAGCTTCTCACCACACAAACCGCTGCCGGAGAATCAAACTCCGGTGTTGTGTTGTATAGTCTCACTGCCAGTGCCAATGGAGATTTTCTACACACAATGATGAAGCCATAAGTCAAGTACGGTAATATAGGGGACAGTAGAACATTAGTAGGCTACTGACTGTATGTTCTCAACAGGGTTTATTGGAAGTAATATGTCTATAAGCGTGTGCCAAGGGGCCGACAATATCTAACAACAAATATCTATCAACCCAATCCAACGCTATGATGCAAATTTGTCACACATTCTGTATCCCAAAGCTCCATGGCTGCTCACAATCATATCAACCCAATATATCTTGAAAATTATGTTCTCCAGCTTCTGTGTTACACGTTCTAATTCTGCCTCATTTGACTGATGTCTGCTCATAACAAAAAGGTACATCTGTACTTTTATGAATGGGCCAATAACTTTTCAAGCAATAATAACACATCTGGGAGAGGATAGCTTATTTATTCTTCTGATGTCCACACAGGATGATTACCATCTCTTTTTGTTTCCATAGGTTTTAAAACGCACGCATGCACGCCGCACGCATGCACGCCGCACGCATGCACGCCGCACGCACACACATCGCACACACTATGTATGCACATAGACCTACTCGGTGTTGATTTTTGTTAATATGGTAACTCTTCTCATAATGTGGCGTTTTAATAATGTAGTGGTTTAGATTTACATACAGTGGTAAATGAATGTGTGGATATTCTGTTACTCTTTTATCAAAAGTTGAAAGATGATTACACTTTTCATATAGAATTACAGTACATGGCCTCTGCAAGTCTGAGGTTGTTTTGAAGCTTTTCTTATGTATTTGAGATTGAGACAAACTGTGCTAAATCATATGCAATCAAGTCAGTTAAATGGACATTATTTGAATTATATGAATTTGAGAGCAAGGACACTGAAATACCTACCGGTACATGTGCATTCATTTTGAGCAACTTGAGACCTATGCTGAAGATAAGGACATTTTAAAAATACGGTTGTCATCAAACATGACCAGTGCAACCTTTCATTTCAGTTTCCCACAAATATTGCAAAGTATTGATGAACATTAACTGAATGTAGTGAAATTGTAACGTCATTATGAACGTTACTGAACAATCAAAGCAGATGTTGTATTGGTATGACAATAAATACATGACACAGTAAGTTATGATGTGCACAATATTTTTAAAAAAAAGACAGATTTACAAGCTCACAGTCAGTGATGCCATGTATGTAAGAAAAAACAAAAATAAAGAAAATACAAAAATCTTTACGATTTTATTACCAGATTGAAAGTGTTTTTACGAGACAGTCACGTGTGAGGGTTTAAAGTGTGATAAAAAAACAGTCTGGATACTGTAGGCCCACATACCCTGTGTCATAACCTGCTGTGATAGGCTTGGGGAACGGCTTAACGTCACGTTCATTCAAGCTTTCGATCAAATGTTATGCATCTAGGTCTAATGCTGACGCACAATGGAGAGTCATTGATGCATGGAGGGTGTGACCCATACAAGGCTTCAAATGGTCCTGATGGGAGATCTAATCGCACATAAATACTACAGTAACACGAGAAGAAAGAGCAGCCACTAGAGCAGCAAGTAACCTATGCAGTGAAAAGAGGATGAACAGCTCCCAGCATCAAAGGCACGGTCTCAGTCAGACAGACAGCTTCTTCAGCACCGTCATGAGTCCACTCAGCACCACCAGCATCACCCTCGCACTTCTACTCATCTTAGCCATCCCAGTCTGCAAAAGTAAGTCCTCTTACTTTTTTCTTTTTTTTAGATGGACAGAAATTATGTTATAAAAATGCTTTGTGTGATTGTAACAGCACTGGAACACAAGGGAGGTGCAAGAACATTAACTTTAACTTACTGTATAATAATTATCCCTCTACTTTCCTCTCTGGCTATAGGTATAAAGCAGAACGTTTAAAGTTAGTTCTCTACATTTACAAAGAATAGGGAAAAGGGGAAAATATTTTCCCTTGTGCACCAATGGCTTTCTCATGTTCCGGCATAATGTACTAGGTTTGTTTACAATAGGTAGAAGTAAGCTGCAACACGATAGATTGCAACAAGCTCCATTACTGTAAAATATTTCAACTTATCAGCACTTAACCAGTTGGAATTTCAGCTTGTTGCATGCCTTGTTGGTGTCCACAAGGCACCTCTTGTTGGTGATTATTATTGGATATGTATGGCTGTCATGCTGCAGTTGTGGAGTAAAGCGGCACAGTTAACAGTTGTAGCCTAAATTATACAATTATGACTAGCAAAGGTGCTGTAATTATGATAATTTAAAGTTAAAACACAGTATTCTTATAGTAACCAATTCCCTTGCTAGAGTGTTTGTCCAGTAACAGCTAGGGTTTCCCAGTCTCTCCAACTCTTTAATGAACAGATGCAATTTCATACAATCAGGAGAGAGAAACCATTTATCAGCTTCAATTTCATACAATCAGGAGAGAGAACCCATTTTATCAGCTTCAATTTTATATTGTACCGATTTTGTCCATTCTTTTCTCCCATCACTTCCAATTTCACTTGTTTCATTCTCTTTTCTAATTCGATGAAATTGATATCCTGAAGTGAAAATGTTTTTGCTGATTACTAAAGAGCCAGAGAGCTGGGGAGATCTGAGACCCCTGTAAAATATCACTTGCAGTCCCTTTAATTGAATCTAAGAGATGCAGAACATTGAAATTGTTTGGCAGACATGTTTTTGAGGGCCACTAGAGGCTAGACCCTCCAATGCCTGGCTTTTGAAATGACGTCATATTGCAGCCACGTCTATGGCTGCAATACTTTTAATGTTTGTTTAGAGCAATCTAATGGCAGCGTGAGCCAAGTCTATGGACTTTTAATGTTTGTTTAGGGCACCAAACATGATGTCATGTTAATGTTTGTTAAACAGCAGTACGGCATGAGACGTCATGTGGCCAAAATAAATACATCTTGTGACTGGTTTTGTTCTACACAATAACACACTGTTTAAAGGAGTGAGTCACCCACTTCACACGAGTGACTTGACCACTGATTTTAAGAATGTTTAGATAGTCCAGTTGTTCTCAAAGTGGGTCCAGGGACTTGAGGTTCTAAATTGACCCTTACAAGTGTATAACTGACAGTATACCAATGGAACCAAA
>NC_136812.1:36654582-36789582 GCF_951216825.1 Electrona antarctica
ATCCTATGTTTTTTTCCACAGAACGGAATTGCAACAACATTGTGACTTTATTTTAAAAGCAAGAAAACTTGTGGCCTTCACCTCTGTTTGTCAGCATATAGGAGCATAACCAGATGACTTAGAGATCTGACTAAATTGTATGAATCCAGCGCAACAAATGACCAGGTAAATGGTCACATAACTAGAGTGCAAAGAAACTATTTAGTGATAAAAATGGGATACCAGCTAAATATAAAACTTAGCATCTTATTAGACATCTTACTATAAGTATAAAGCAAATGAGAAAAAGAAAAGAAAAGAGCAAATAAAACTTAAAGGATCAATAGGGTCCATTTGGTTCCATTTGTACTCTCTTGAGGTGATTTTGAGGATCATGAGGTCCTGTACAGTATGTGTATGCTGAATCAGCTAAATGAATGTGCTGTCTGTCTGTCTGTCTGTCTGTCTGTCTGTTTGTCTGTCTGTCTGTCTAGGAGGATCTTCAAGGACCTGGGGGAATCCAGAGCAGAGGGTATTTCCTCTATCGGGTACTAATGTCAGGCATTTCATGAATTTGTGAAGTTAGGGTAAAAATGACACTTGTACTAATTTGCTCAATAACCTTTTCTTCACTCTTGCAGCCAAGGAATGGAAGAAGATCCCTAGAATATGCATAAATTAAAGGTATTACAGCTCATTGTCAGCTGCTGTTTTGACTTTGTCTTTGCCGAGTCAGAGTCTATGGGAAGTATGGAGACTTCCGGTGGAACTTCAGAGCTCTAAAATTCTGCCAAAGCTCTGTTGTTTATTCCTTGTTTGTGCGTGATAATAATTCTAACTCAAGTAGATTGCAGAGTCTATAACACATCTATAATGCCAACGACATTGGTGAGGGCGATATCATTGGGATCACTTCAGAGCAGTTTGGTGAATGATAGAATTAGAAACACTAAGCCAATGAAATTTCATCCTGATTTACAGGAAGTCACCTCAGTCATGTTTATATATTATATTATTATAATATATAATGTTATTGTTCATTAGTGTGGATTCTCAAATCATTATCATTATAGTGTGGTTGCCCTAACAGGGCAGCCAGACTATAGTAATTCCCAGACTTTTCATAGAGTAACCCCAAAAAGTGTATTTATTATTCCGCTCCCTGTGATGTCATGTGGGTCAATCATCATCATACTCTACTTAGAGAGCTACTCGAGCCCACACTGTTTCTTCAGGAACAGTACAGTTAGCTGACTAATTGCACTCAAGAACGGATTCCTTGGATCCCCAAGGCCGCAAACCACGACTTGTGTCGGGGCAACCACACTTGCCATTTCTCAACATTGCAAATTCTTTAGTTATCTTAGGTCACATTCCCAATAATACTTCGGTAGACTCGATGCGAATGGGCAGAGAATTTGGAATTCTTGCATATTTAATTTGCTGCGGTTTGCCTTCACACTGTCATCCGCAGCAATTGGAAACGCAGCAGGGGGGACCTTTATCAATGTGTTTCATTCATAAACTAGCCTACACAGTGAAATCTATGGTGTTAAAATTATACTCGTAACGTGCATGTGTCGTGCCGTCTGGGACTGGACTCTGGACTCTCTCTCTCTACGCACGCAGGACGCAGCCATGCACTGTTCTTTTGGGCATGGAGGCACAGTGCTGAGCGCACTGATATAACAGACACTCAGCAGTTCAGCTCCTCACCCGCCACATCGTTTGCTTCATTTCCTTTATTTGCTGCGGATTGCATTCCCACCTGCACCGACTCGAAATCAAGTGCGATTGGAAGCGAAGCGAAACCCCCGTTTTTGGGCGGAGTAGAATGCGGTTCTTTGCTGCGCATTAGGATTCGAATGAGCCTTCACACCTGCCAAACAAAGCGAAATTTCGGACAATGCGCAGCAGGATTCGTTTTAATCGCAGTAAAGCTTTCTGGTGTGAATGTGACCTTAGTTATCATTCATGGCATGGGCGGCATTTAACCACTTTCAACCTGGCGTCCCTATTTTGGGCATGTCATAGGTGTGAAGTTTTAAAAACAAATTACGAAAACCTACCGTATATCTGTTGCTATTCATTGTATACCTGTAGTATAGGGGTTTAAGTGGTTAACAATCAACTTAAAGGAGTAGTACACCCTAAAAATGACTTGTATCAATTACACACCCCATAAGCTTTGAATTCATGGATTATTATTTCTTTCCTGCATTCCTAAGCCAATTTGATGACCGGCAAAGTCGGTAGGAGACTCAAAGAGTCATCAAATTATTATCATAGAGAATGTGACAAAAACTAAAATATCTCCATGAATTCAAGGCTTCTACCTTCTTATTTCGTGTATCATGCTCAAATGTCCAACTAAATAGCCACGCCCTTGTCTCTGGTCCCACTTGGAAGAGGCCGGCCTCCGAAGGTGGTCTGTACAGGGGGCAGGTGTTAATTATGTGTTCGACAGACAGCTCAGGCTCGCCACACTCGCATGCTGCACTGTCTGTCAAGACCCACTTCTTCATAGCTGATTTGAAGCAGCCGATTCCAGTGTGCAGGTGGTTCAGTAGGGTCCATTGCCAGCATGGTAGGTCCTTCAACGCCATCACCTGGGTCCCAGATGTAGTGATTTCCAGCCCTACCAACAGTCATTAATTCATGTGAATCCCTTGACTCCTTCAAAACAGCTCTCAAAGTGCACCTACAGACGGCTGCAATTCAAAACTGCCCCCCCCAACCCCCTTTTCCCCTCACTGTATATTATCTTTTCTCTTTTTACCTCCTTTTATGATGATTTCCTGTTTTTTTGTTATATGAAAGTGTATATTTGTACAGTGTCTCTAAATGTTCAGATTAATTGAAAATGGTGGACCCTATTGTAAACAAGTGTAATGCTTTATGGTGTGGTCCACAGTTAACAGTTTTTGTATTGCGTTGTGCTTGAAATGTACCTATTCTGCATACTGTTAATAAATCTTTCAATCAATCAATCAAAAAACCAGGATGCCGCCAGCCATGCACTTGTGGACAAGTCCTCCGGGATGGAACGGAGCATGCCTTGTGCCGCCTTATTGTAAGGTGGCAGGACCTGAGTCTGTTTGGAGGCTTTAAGTTTATTTCCACTGTAGTGTTGTGCAAAATATGCCAGTCATGATGTAATTGGGCTTTCCTTTTCCAAGAGCTTTCCTTGGTGTGTAAATTATAGAAAATAAGAACATTTGTTGGGTGAACTACTCCTCTAAGATTCTATGTGATTATTGCAAGATCATGACTGCTGAGGTGTTTTTATGGTCGTTGATGGTTGACGCAAACTGTTTTTGGCAATGTGTTGCAGACACTTCACCTGTCAAGTGAACTGTGCAGAGACAACACATTGTGACTCACTGCACAATCCACGCATCCACGTCGGTGACCCAGACTTCAACCATACTGCACCACCCCCACCCCGCATTGCATAGTGCTATTTGAATGTACGCACAGATTCACAGAATGTAATTAAAGCACGGTTTTGTTTGTCCACCGCTCCGCCCTGCGTCATACTTGTGTCATTTGAATTAAACACTGCTGTAATGTGATCACGTGTGTAAGTCGTGTAACTTTTTATTCTCACGCTTCAGATTTTGGGTCGCGTTCAAAATGGTTCTTGTCACTGCAAATCACTGCACGCAGACAAATCACTTACAGTGGTGGAAAGTAACTAAGTACATATGTACTCAAGTACTGTACTTAGTATTGTACTGTATGGCTTCTTTTTAATTTGCTGGACTATCTAATATATTCTGTAATTTCACTTCTACTCCACTACATAGGCAAATAATGTACTTTAACGCCACTATAATTATTTGTTACTAATTATAGTTACTTTGTAGATTTTCATTATTATTACAAAAGCACTTCTATACACTGTAGTGCACAGTATACTTGGGCAATTTGAAAAGAGCCAAGCGATGAGCTTGGATTTACATGCATAATGAGTACGCACGCACGCACGCACGCACGCACGCACGCACGCACGCACGCACGCACGCACGCACGCACGCACGCACGCACGCACGCACGCACGCACACACACACACACACACACACACACACACACACACACACACACACACACACACACACACACACACACACACACACACACACACACACACACACACACACACACACACACACAGGGCTATAATACAATCAGTTATACTATGAATGCTGTGCACAATATACCAAATGAAGCAATAATGTTCAGACCATCTCAAGAGAATATCTGTAACTAGAAAATGATTTACCATTCAATATTCACAAAGTATCAAACTTACACAAGTGTGCCAAATTGACACACAAAGAGTGATGTGATTTTATCAAAATAATATGTTATATGCCTACATTTGACCTACCATCATTGCCAGTAAACAAAAGGGAACAACGCTTTAATGTTATCTGACTTAGCTATAAGCGTTTAAGTTAAGCTATAAGTGTTTCTCAGTATTTCCAGTCTCCCTAGTCTAAAATTTCAGAATTTGTTTGACAGTGATAGATAGATAGTGGTGATCTCTCTGCTGATGCTCACATGCCTAAAATAACCGATCAACAAGCTCACACTCACAGCACCTCACATCAGGCTTTTGTCAATAATGGACTTGCGAATTAGCACGAGGCAAGAATGGGTCGAAGTGCAGGATGTGCGTGTGAAATAACCCTGTATCAATAACGGTGGGTGTCAGAATCAAGTCAAGCAGAAAGGCGCGGGCCTTGTGACCGGTCATGACAAGTGGGCAAAGATTTCATAAAGCACTCATCGAGCAGAGTGTGTCTGACAGAGCACAAACTTATCACAGAGAAGTGTGAGCAGCTATGCTGATACTGTAGTATAAGTTGTTCTAGCATGCTCAGAACGTGTCTCATTGCAATTTACAATTTAGGCATTTAGCAGACGCTCTTAATCCAGAGCGATTTACAGTAAGCAAGGTCAAATGCATAGAAATAGGATCAATCTAGGATCATAGGTAAACCAAGAACATATATCTTAAACAGATACAAAAAATGCCAGGTCTACAAATGCACATGGCATCTGTCTACGTAACATGCTATGTAATGCCATTTTAGCCTTTGCCTTAGCCTGCACATTCGTCAAGGCTAGGGCAAGTGCTATGGCAAGTGGTACAGGCCAGGGTAAAGCGGAGTCTGGAGAGGCGAATCTTCAGATTACGGCAGAAGACTGGGAGTGAGTCTACAGTTCTTTCTAACTGCTATGGGGAGTTCTAGGGATGTTTTAGAGAAGTTTCTGACAGCGTCCCTGTTAGCTAATCTGAGTTGGGAGCGGGAGGGGTTTTAGGGTTGGATCAGGCTTTGAAGATATCGGGGTGCCATATTGGTTGATTTGTAGGCCAATATCAGCATTTTCAGTGATAGAAATAGTTGAGTGTCATCGGCACAGCAGTGATAACTTGAGACAGATTGTGAGCAGAGATGACAGAGCCCAGATATATAGTGTACAAGGGAGAAAAGGAGGGGGCCAAGTCCCTGGAGGACCAGGTAGAAGGGTAAGGGTTAGAAGGGGGATGAAAGCAAACCTTTCCAAGACACCTGGTAGGTCTGGTCAGGTCAGGTCAGGTAGGAGGAGAACAGGAGCAGTTGGTGGTTAACTGTCAAACACTGCAGATAGGTCTACATTAGAGAATCAGGACTGAAGAGTGTGAGGCAGCTGGGCAGTATGTAGTGCTTCTGTGACCGCAAGGAGTGCAGTTTCCGTGGAGTGGGCCAGTTTGAATCCTGACTGGTTGGGATCCAGCAGGTTGTTCTGTGAGAGATGGAGAGAAAGCTGGTTGGAAACAATGAACACGTTCAAGAGTTTTAAAACATAAAAATAAAACAGGGCTTAAGGTTTTACACTGCTCATTTTGCCACGGACCCCCTTGATGAACCCCTCAAGGACCCCAGGCCCCAGGGGGTCCCAGACCCCACTTGCACCAGTGGACTTTGACCATAATACTATCCAGTGGTTCTACAAAAAGAAAACGAACGCTTATTTATTATGTCGGAAATGTCAACATCGATAAAATTACTTACACGAGAGTCTTGATCAAGGCTATAGATTTATGGCTAGGTTCCAAATATCACTCAATGTTAATTTCTTGGTTTTGTTTTGTGTTTCCTGTTAACTTAACTCAGAGCCACTAACTAGTGCTTTTTTATGTTAACAGCAGATGGCGCTGTGCTACAGCAGACTAGGTCTGCCTTTGGGACCACTTGCAGCAAACATATTTCAGTCTCAGTTACATTGGTGTTTTATCCAAAATTAACTATAATGTCTAATCAGCCTAATATGTAGGTTAGTCTAATTACATTTTAAAGTAACTTTCTCAACACTGCCTGAAAAGAGAACCCATTTACAGGCTCTTAGCCATTCAATAAAACAAAATAAAACTGCTTGAATCTGAAATAAATAATAATGTAAAAAGTACATCCTGAGACACTGAAAGCAGGCTGGTTTTACTTTGTTGGAGCTAATACATATTTGGCATCCCCCATGGGCCTAATGATGATGAATAAACATAATGATAATCATAAAATACATGTCAGAGTTTAACAATTGACAACTTTGAAGCACAAACTCGTGCTTACAAGTTATTACTAATAGGAACGATGATGATGATGACGATGAGGAATCATGAAAATGAATGATGAAAATGCTAATTTAAGATTGTTAGATTGATTGAAATATGTATTAACAGTTTGTACAATGGGTACATTTCAAACGAAAGCACAACACTTGTTTACATCAGGGTCCTCGATTAATCAATCAATCAATCAATCAAATGATGATGATTGATTGATTGATTGATTGAAAGATTTATTAACAGTGCAGAATTTCAGTACATTTCAAGCACAAACTCAATACAAAGGCTGTTAACTGTGAGTGGACGACCCAATTAAGCATTACACTTGTTTACAAGAGGGTCCACCATGTTCAATTCATCAAAACATTTAGAGACGTACAAATAGACACTTCTATATAGACAAAGAACAGAACAGGAATTCGTCATTCATCATAATAATCATAATGATGACGATTATGATGAGAATGAATGATGAAAATGCTAATTTAAGATGATGAAGAAGATATTAAGATAATGGTGGTCTACGCAGGCTTCTAGGCATGTGCGCTCTGAGCTCCGTCTATTCTATTGAGGCCCTGCCTGGTTCTTTGAACAACTCCAGTCAGCTGGAGCCCTGCGCAGCAGCAACAGACCGACCTACGGTAGTAGAGCAGGAGATTCCTTCCAGTAACGAGGGACAGACAGACAGGTCCAGCGGTAAGTGTGTATCTTGACATTTATTTCTAACCATAACGTCAGTCTCCTGGTTGAATTGAATACCTGTGCTTTTTGTTGTGCAGCTCTTTTCCATTTGCTGATTTGCATTAGAAAGAAACAGCGGGTGTGTGTGTGTTGTGTTTGACAGAGAGAGAGAGAGCGAGGGTGGGGGGAATCAGGGGGGGGGGGGAGCCGAGCAGGCCCGCTGAGTCTGACCCACATTCTTATCTAAAGCCTTGAGTATATACTTAACCGCGCGCCTGTGTCGCGCACCGGGAGTAAAGGCAGATGTACAAGTTCAGTAGCTCATAGTAGTGCGCCGCGAATGCGAAGCGTTGAGATCTTGTAGATTGGCATTGGCTGGTTTCGGAGCGCGACACCGGCGTGCAACTAAGGTACAACTCTCCACCCTCCCCTCTCCTCTCCTCCTCTCCTCTCCTCTCAACCCACTGAACGCTAGCACTGCGAGCTAACGGTGGCTAACGTTGACACACATTTGGGACGCTTGGCTGCAGAGCGAGCAGCGCAGCTGGTGGCCGCTTTTGTTTGTCATTTGTGGAATGTCTTGAGTCTTGACTGTCCATGACACGCGTTCCAGTAAGTGTGACAAGCTGTTTAAGTTGTGTTTTTAATATTGTTATTATTGTTGCTGTAAATGGACGCTAGCTAAAGCGAGCTAGTTCGTTAGCATCGCAGCGAATTGCACCGACACCCGCCGGCTCGCCGGCACATCCGTTACACAGACACGCGTGACTTATCGAATTTGGTGACCCCCCCAGGCGGTTAGCTGTTGTGTATCCTGGCGCAATAAAAGCACAACTCGAGATTTTGCTGTTGTAATACAAACGCCAGAGGATTGTATAATGGCAGGCTGGGCAGCTGAAGAAAAGTTGGTTTTGGAGGTTTTTTTAAAAGATGCAAAATTGCAAAACGACCACCTCTCTAGGCACTGGCGTTGATAGGTCACCGATTTCGATGTGGCAAGCTTCCAGGGGCTGCTGTGACTGACCCCTGCTAGAATTTGGTTTGACTTGGTGTTGTACTTTATATAAATGTGACAACCATCTCGTTGCCATCGCTCGTTGCTTGTGTCTCTTTTCCTCCCAGTGACAATTCATGTCAGGAGATCACTGCTACTTTTCTCACTTGAGTTCTGTTCTGTCAGTAGCTTTTCAGTAGTACATGTGTAAAGTTCTGCACTGTCCTTCATTTAGACATTGATTAGAATCGGAGAACTCTTTATTCCCACGTATGTATGGTCCGGTTTTAAATACATAATTAGCTTTGTTTTGTGAAGCAGTGACAGCCCATCAGAACAAATTTTACTGCTACCACCAAGCACATAAATTAGACATAACAAGACACATTGTAGAACATGCATTCGGACAATGCAATAAATTAGACATGAGACTTGAGATGGAAGGAGTTATTTATAGAAAGTATGCACAGTTTTAATGTTAAGCAGTGAGTACTGAGTAGTAGTACCATCTATCATGATTACCAGGGTCCAATGTACTGTATGTACCTGAAGTAAACAACAAATTGGATACAATGATGTAGACGAAAAATATTGCATGGATGCACCTGGGACGTATTCTCAGTGATGTGAAATGAAATGAAATGAAATCTATATTTACCCAGGGTATCTGGGCTAAGCTCAAGAACTTGTTTCCAGCCAGGCCCTGCTCATAGAACACATTTCATCGTAGTGGTTGATGCCTTGTTCAAGGGCATTTCAGCGGTGGTAATTTTAACGTGTCGGACGGCTGGTTCGAACTGGGAACCTTCCGGTATCTAGACCGCGCCGCTATCCGTTCGGCCACCGCTGCCATCCCAAGGTCATCAGGTTTTCTGGTCTCGCAACATCATACCCCTCACTCAGGTGACCCAGCCGGGGTGATCAAGTCCCGACTTATGTCCCAGTAGCTACCCACGATCAGTCCCATTAGGGAAAGACCAGGGCCACACAAACCGCCGCTCCAGAACTCTGCCGGGACTGGGAGGTAGACCAATCTGGCGCATGGAAGGACTAGGCTCTGTGGGTTGACTCCTGTCCGGTCCCCTCCTACGTCTCACCAGGTCCCCTCCTGCTCTCACCAGGTCCAGGACCTGTGTGTTGCACCAGACTCCCAGCACTCCTGACACTTCATTCAGGAGTGGCGGATTCTTGAGCCGCAATGGTTCTGCAGGCTCCACCTGGGCAACTGAATGGACTTGAATGGCACTCCTAAAAGGCCTCACCGTGGGTTGTTGGGCTTCCTTCTCACGGAAGACATTATTAGCCTGCTGTACACATAACTATTGACAAGGAACGTGTGATGATAATCTGAACTGGCTATCCAGAATGTATGACATCACATCAGTGAATTCAACACTCACTGCAGTGGCTCCAGCGATCTCACACACACTTGTCATACCTTATGACAAATGTAACTAAAGTCCATTATCTTTAGCCCTTGATGGAGGCCCGAAATATTAATGTCTGTAATATATTTGATTCCCTCTCTGTACCAAATTCTAAACCCTATAATATACTTTGTTCTATGTCAAACAGCGAAAATAGGCTATCTATGTGAGCTAGTACTAGATTGCCTACCTTTCCTAATTTTGCTGAATGTTTGCCTTTTATGACATGCCCAGAATATGGACAGTAGGGTTAAGATTTGTGTTTGTCACAACCATGAGAGCCAATTTGATGCACCCCTTGACACAATCATTGTTATTTAAAAATAACTTAATAAGGCAGTCACTATGAACATTTAGAGGCTGAGTCCAACTGTCCACCAAGAAGTTTAATCCTGAGTTCTGGTTCATGTTTTGAATTGTTTACAGTGGGAGAGCGGTCACGTGTGCCGTTTTCTCTGCTTCCTGAGTTAGCCTCGCGTAGCGATACTAATATCACTGCGTGGATATTAGTCTCGACTCTCGTCCCTCTCGGTATTAGATTTTTTCTTTTGCGATGTCCCGCCCCATATTTGCATACTGGGCCCTGGTTGGTTATAGCCTGGTTCCAGACGAATCTGGTTGGCTCGTCGTCACCACTTTGACCGTGAAGTCCTGTAGTCCTCCACAATTGAGAGGAGCCAGACTTAATCTGCCTGGGGCAATATGCATATTAAAGCATTGCAAAGGCAGATGAAGGCTGGCTATGCGAGGCTAGCTGAGAGCTACAATATTTTCAGCATGGACGTTTGGAATCGTTTAAGGAGAGCGCCATGGCGTTTTAAGCTGAGACAAGACGCCCGGTGGACACGGCCCCGGCCCCGGACATTTCGTAAAGTATCACTTGTATTGGGTATCCACTATCCAGGTGTCGCAAAGAAACATTTCCTGCCCATCACTGTGTAGACTAGTGGTGCATTCAATTAATCGATAAGATATGGCAATATATCGATCGGCAATCCGATTCCGGACGATAGGTGAACCGAGAGGCTGCTGTATCGATACAGCAATAAACGGCATGAATTATCTGTTGCCAAGTGTACCTCTGTTTAACGTTATCAAAGCCCCCCTTGCAACTGCAAGTTGCAAATGCACTCCCTTCCCAGATCCCTTGTTAGGATGCTTATGCATTTATTTTAATTTAAAGATCTCTGTGGGCCTGAAAGTGCTTTATTGTATTTGTGCAACATGGTCATGAATAAACGTTTAATCGATATATATCGTATTGTGGCCTCTGTATCGTGATGCACATCTATCGTGAGATTGCAAGCAGTATTATCCACCACTAGTGTAGACTGGGGTTCGATTCCTCCACGTTGCCTCCAGCTTGACCGTCGTGATCCAACAAACAAAGGCCATGTACATGGGTGGGAAACCATCAGGGGACTGAGGGGAGGGTGTTCTGTGATTCTGTCACTGCACTAGTGACTCCAACAGGCACCTGTTGAGTATGGCACTGAATGTTCCTCCACACCACCAGCCAGGTAAATACCTCACTGTCGGGTGAAAAGAAGCAGCTGGCGATGTGTATCGGAGGAGGCATGGTTGTCTTCATCCTTCCCAAGACCAACATTGGGGGTTGGCAGTGACCGGGACTATTTGAGGGAATTGGTATAAGGAGGACTGAATTTAAGGAGGACTGAATTGGGGAGACAGGAGAAAAAAAAGGGAAAATGGCATCACTTCTATAGTTAAGTTAGAACACAACTAACAACTTCCTGACTGCTAGAGGCGGTGTTTAACACTGAATGATGCAGGATTGTCCCTATCATGCCTCGGCTGACATTTTTGTTTGAGTTGAAATAAATAAATAATAATTAGCACACTATGTTAAAGGACAAATTTAGTTTTTTTCAACCAAGGTTCATGTTTTAGATGTTATTAGAGAAAGTATAAGATGAGTGTTAATTTATTTTCATTTGCTGCGTTCTTTCGTTTTAGCGATTTTAGCTATTTTTGACAGGGGGGCGGGGGCATTCAAACATGGGGCTAAATATGTATTTTTTTACAAGATTTTATAGCGATTTATTTTTTTATTATTTACTATAGTCCTACTAGACCCCAGGAAATTATATCTGGCCACAAAAGATCACAGGATCTACTGAATGTGAAGGGGGGTACTATAGGGGGCTGCTATACTGTGTTGTATGGCTCAACAGGTCAGTTTGTCACCCCCTTCACATTCAGTGATCTTTTGTGGCCAGATATAATTTCCTGGAGTCTAGTAGGACTATAGTAAATAATACAAAAATAAATCGCTATAACATTTTGTAAAAAAATACATATTTAGCCCCATGTTCGAATGCCCCCGCCCCCCTGTCAAAAATAGCTAAAATCGCTAAAACGAAAGAAAGAAGCAAATGAAAAAAAAGAACACTCATCTTATACATTCTCTAATAACATCTAAAACATGAACCTTGATTGAAAAAAACTAAAGTTGTCCTTTAACCACTTAAACCCTAGTAGTACTTCATTGATCAGAGTCTCCCAGGGCTCTATACTAGGTCAGCCCCCCCCCCCCATACACTAAATATCATCGCTGAAATGTTCTGGATGGACTGATCGCCCCCAAAATAGGGACGCTAGGGTTCATGTCGTTAAGTGGCACACACTATCTTACCCACGCTAAAATGTGTTAAGCAAATTGGCAATTTTGTGACAGAATTGTCCATTCAGCTGTTGACACTCAAGCAGAAGGCTCCCACAACTCATAGGACGTGCTTAACATGTTCATTCGGTCAGCCATACTGTTTGCTTTCATATTTAAAAGTAGGACAGCAGTGTAAGCATTAAGCAAAGGAACTGACTGTGCATAAGTACTGTGTAAATTATTTCCTGAGAGATTTCCTTGACTTTGGAGGTGTCAAGCGCTGGACTCTTTTGGTGATCATTCAAATTAAAAAGGTATGACAGATGGAAGGCTATTTCTTTAACTCTGGATATTTATTTAATGGAGCACTTCACCCATTTTCAACCGTATCTTCATATAATTGGTCCTCAATAATGCTCATTATAAGATGGCAGGCACCATACTATTTCCTTCTACAGTTCTACTTGCTCTGCCTCATAGGTGGGTTATAATATGGACAGTTCCATCATCAATGGAAGCTAGTAGGATTGCTATGATTTCGCTGAAATAGAAATCCTTGTGCTTGCATCAATGAAGTAAAAGGTTTGAAATATTGTTTAAAATGATGCCTACTGATGATGTCCCTGGTTTCTGAACTGTAAACAGCCCCAGTCTGAGAGATTAGTAGACAAAATGTGATAGTACCACTACCATGTTATAATGAGCATTAGTGAGGAGGACCAATTATATGAAAGTAATGGTTGAAAATGGGCAAAGAGCTCCTTTTAAGGCAGCATGCAGGTAATTGGTCCACACTGCAGAGTGCTTAGTACAGTCAGGCTCTCACCCAAAAGGGATGGGGTAATACCCCAGATATTATCTGGGGTATAGTACAGGAAATCTATGGAAAATACAGGATCAACCTCTAACTAATTGCAAAAAAAACAAACTCAACTGATTTTGCATCTTCAATATATCCTGAATAACAGAAAAAAAGTTGCCTGGAATTGTCTGAGGGGAAAGTGTTGAAAATGGCCTGTACAGTATGGCCACCATTGACATCCTATTATAAGGCAATATTTTCAAAATTTCCTTATGCTTTAAGTAGCATGTGACATATCAAACTATGGGGTTTTCATGATGCTGAATCCATTCCAAGCATTAGTTTTGCATAAAAACACTCATTGGGCTAAATTTGGCCATAGCAACTTGCCAAACTGTGATGATGTCAGCACATTTGGGCAAGTTGCTATGGCCAAATTTAGCCCAAAATGAAATTTAGAAAATATTGCCTTATAATAGGATGTCAATGGTGGCCATACTGTACAGGCCATTTTCAACACTTTGCCCTCAGACAATTCCAGGCAACTTTTTTTCTGTTATTCAGGATATATTGAAGATGCAAAATCAGTTGAGTTTGTTTTTTTTGCAATTAGTTAGAGGTCAAATTACATTATTACTGGACTAGTAATGGGGTATTACCCCTTAACCTTTATGGTTAACCTTTGTGGTTAATGGTTAATAAGCCAAGTTTTTGATCCGGCCCCCAGCCTAATGGGTTTTAGATGTGCGGGTCTTTTTTTTGCTGTTTTTCAGCATCCTTTGCCACTTAATAATACAAGGGTCACAGTCACACAAAAACAAATAGTTTATTTAGTTTGTTCTTGGTTAATTTCTGAGTGCAACTCTTTCAGTTCATAATGCACCTGAAAGGTCATAGCACTGGTAATCGAAACAAGTTTATAATTAGAGATGCTCCGATCGGCCAGTGATCAGCCATATCGGCCGATATTCACTCTGATCTGTAATCGGCATTTACCCTATCTGTGATCTGCAATTTACCCTATCTGGAGAAACCGATCATTTACACCATTTAAGTGGTATAAATGTCAATCAGATGTATAGTATAACATCATTTTGCATTTTTGTGACAGGCCTAAACATTCCCCCCTTCCTCCCCACACACAGGAACAGTTTTGACGTGGGTTTTGACATATAATCATTTTGGAAATATTCAAATTTGCAACCGATCATGAGAAAAACAATCGGTGAACGGTATCGGTCCCAAAAACCCTGATCGGAGCATCCCTATTTATAATGGGTAATACTGCCTTCCCCTATCATTGTTAACATTCTGCAATAAATATTAACTCTGCCTGATGCTGAAGTTTTTAGTGGGAGGCCCCCCCAGGCATCAGCCACACTTCTCAGCCCTGTTTTCTTGGAAGGAAAGGAGAGCATGAAGGGCTCAGGGGAGGGTCTCTGGGGGGATGACATAAGTGCTGCTGTGCAACACAGTTTAGGCAGTTATTTATAAAGGGCTTTGTAAGTTTGTAATGGGGAACCCTCCTCTCCACATAACATTTCTTCACCGCACAAAATAGGCCTGTCTTTATACTCCGCTCACGTGGTAACGAGGTGGCTGAGCCCAACCGCTGACGTGGTTCTGACATGCTGCTCCTGCACGGCACAGCACAGCACAGCGAGGTCCATATTGAAAGCGATTTGTGAACTTTACTTCAGCCTCATTTCATCTTTTGACTGTATTGACATTAAAGTACAAGCTTGATGAGTGACTTCACTTTACCTCATTTTCAATTGCTGTCATACATTTTCCTCCATAGCCCCTGTTGTGTGGCATTGTATTGTCTTCTTTTTGACTCGAAGCTGGCCACAAAGTTTGCAACCCATTTTGATAGTCTAGGTTGCTTGGCTCCGGGTAGAAGGCAGAGTTAAAGGGCCACTTCACCCCTTTTGCAACCAGATCTTATTTTAATGATGTTTGGGAGACAAGAAACACTTTCATGTGGTTTTTATATGGGTAATATGTGTTTTTAGATATTTTAGTATTTCAAAGTGTCCATGGGCTCCATGATGTCATGGACACTGGGCTCACTTACTTCGTGGACTACATGTTGTCTTAGTAACACAGCCCTCCCCCTATCCACAAGGAGGAGCAGTGCACCAAAGCATTATGGGAATTGTTGTCCAGGAAGGAAGTGAGCCCAGTGTCCATGACATCATGGAGCCCATGGATACCTTGAAATACTGAAATATCTAAAACACAAATGACCCACACACAAACCCCAGGAAAGTGTTTATTGTCTCCCAAACATCATTAAAATAAGATCTGGTTGCAAAAGGGGTGAAGTGTCCCTTTTAAGCAATTGGGATTGAAATATAAAATTGTAAAGCGACACTCACAGCCACAATACTAGAGGGAGTGAGAACAACGATCTGGTACCACCCACTTACAAAACAAACATGGTTGGCCTGGGCCATGGCTCAGTGGTCCAGGCACCTTGGCTGGTAATCTAGTCTGGCAGTGTGCCGCGGGTTCGACTCCCGATCCCGATGGCCTTTACTGCATGTCTTCCCCCCATCTCTCTCCATTTCCTGTCAGCCTACTGTCTGTCCCTCCATAAAAAAATATAAAATAAAGGCAAAAGCCACAAAAAAATCTTAAAAACCCCCCCAAACAAACATGGTTAATTCTCCTAGTCCTACAGCACTGCCACCCAAGTGTGGAATGCCCTGACCCCTTCCCTCAAAAAATGCAAATCACCTGTTCTTTAAAACAGGCCTGAAAATCCACCTTTCAGCAGGCCAAAGGGAGAGGAAATGATCGCTCCTCCTGAGTCAAGTGACTACCCCCAGACCCCCACCTCTTTATAACCCCCTTCCCTTTTGAGTGGTCCAAGGAACAGCAATGTCCGTGTTAACCTATGTGTTCGTTCACCTATGTGACTGACTATTCATGAGTACCAGTAGGGGCAAAAGTGGTGCTGTTGTGCCAGAGACGGAGAGAGAGAGAGAGATAGTGCTGCACTGTTGCCTCATAGAGTATATATATAATAGAGACTGAACTGGCGCGAAGCTCCGCCCCCCCAGCTATTCATGTCAGTGGAAGTTGCTCAGTGGCGTTTTGAAGCACCCGGAAGACTGCCGGAAGTCCCTCCCAGGACCTCAACTTTGAGGTCCTGAGTGACGTAGGGCAACCGAGCGCTCAACGTTAGAGCCCAGCTGCACGGGGTTTCCCGGTCATGAATCCACGGGTCCGCCTGTAGTCCCTCCTCCTACCACTAGGACCCAGAGCTTCAACGTTGGAAAGTCTGCCTGCCCCCTTGTGTTGCCTGCTAATGAGAGACAGAGAGGGAGAGAGGGGGGGGGGGATTGCACCACTCAGTTCACTCAGTGTGATTTTTTTCTTTCAAAATAGCAGCTCGGGGTGCCGCGCAGATATGGCAGCTTTTACTCTGAAAGCCCCCCGTTCCGTACAAAAACCGGGAGAAAATATTGCTTGCTTACCTCGCTATGATTACGATAAAGTCGCTCGATAATCCGTTGTGTTCATATTTTAAACGAGAGGCATGTTGAAGTCAGAAATGAAGAGCTTAGTATATCCATCTGGTCAAAACCACGGAGAGATTAGGAGTTACGAGCCTTTCTTTCTGAGCGGTAAACAGGGAAGTGAACGGCAGAAGTATGGTGCAGAAGGAGAAAAAAAAGAAAAAAATCTGTATTTCTTTCGTTTGATATCAATAAAAATGCTCTAGGATGTGTACACGTCCTCGCAATCCATCGGTTGGTTTAGCTAGGACTGCTCCACACGTCCTACGGTCTAAATGGGTTAACACATCCACTGCCAGGTATTCATTAATTAATGCTTCCAAAACGGCAGTGTTTTTCAGTGAAACCCTTATTTTGTCCACCGGATTCCGAGATCTGAACAGGATGTAGGAAAACGCTGATGTAACTTGTGACAGACGATCGTCTTTTATTTCACCCGGAAAGGAGATTTTGTGGCTGTGATCGTCTGTTCTTTTGTTGTGGGCCGTTGAATAAAGCTTGTTTTGACCAGGGACGCAGTCTGGGAAAGGAATCCGGGACAAACATTTGGTGAATCTTTGTTTGTAGATCGGCTATTTTCAGCAAAGAGAAAAAATTAGGAGGCTGAGTAAGATCCCTGGGGGACCATGGTCACGGAAGTATATACAGATTAAGTGGTTAATACTACAGCATAATTTGGTTATTTGTGTACTGGTTAAATTAAAAATAAATCCAGATGTCTTCTGTTCTCGTCAACATTGTGTGTGTGTGTGTGTGTCAGATAACAGCTTTACCACATTTGCGTAAACTGATACTTTGGGGTCTGGAAAATAAAATATATGTTAGACTTTCTTTGCTTTGGCATTCCCACAGATCACAATGAACAGAAACATTTTGGTGAGAATATTGGATGGTCACTTTCAAATATACGCTAAAATATTATTTATTATAGTATTACGGTAGTATACATTATTAGCCTATGTCCGATTACGATGAAAGATGAAAATAACATTGAATTAGAAATAAAAAGATGAAATCTCCATATCATCTGGATCTAATTCAATTTGGGGAAGCTTTGTCATACGCACACTAGCAGGCATATTTACTTTCATGTACTTCCAAGAGCAGATGCTTGTGTTTGTGTCTCTCATAGGAATGGGGGTCTAGCAGAGCCCCATTCCATCTGATGGCCTGGAGCTTAAGTCTGAGTTGGACTCGTGCAACGAAGTATAAATCAAGCTTTAGCTGCCGGGAGAGAAGAGGAGAAGAAGTGTCTGTGCAGACTGCGTGCTCACTTGTCTGTGTGTCTTTATTTATGCACGTACATGTTCATGTCTGGTCTCTCAATGCTGTTGGAGTCTCACGATGACCCAGATGTTTTAGTTGTGATTCATCTCTTAATCCGAACCTCTGGGACTGGCGGGCCGGCTTTTGGTGGATCTGGAACAGAACTCTCAGCACGGCGCAGGGCACCGCCTCAGACTTCTAGCTTTACTTCAAACTCAGCTAGATGATTCCTATACTAAACACTATCTGACACGTGTGTTTAGTAACATGATAGTTTGCAGTGGAAAGCAGCGATTTTGACAAACAATGGCTGGGAGGGACTGGGGAGTGAATATTGTCACTGTTGATGGTGATCGTCTGGTTTCTGAATGGTATCCTTCCAGGATACAACGTGAGTGCTCATATTCTTTTCTACATTCTGAATGGTTTCTCTCTCTCTCTCTTTCCCCCTCTGTTCAACAGATGGAGAAATCAAGAAGAGTTTAATGACTGAAGCGGTTATCGCCCATTTGCCAAAAGGTAGGAGGATGAACAAAGAATCTAGGTTGAAGAACGGAATGGTTGCTGATGGATAAAGTGTTGTTGATAAGGGCTAGTTCTTATTTAATACACCATATTTATTTAGAAATGTTCAAATGTGGAACCTAATTCACAAGAAACCACAGTGGCCTGGATTTGCTCAGACATTATTCATTTTCACATTGCAAAATCCCCTAGCTTCTCTTCATTAATTTGGAAATTAAATAATGATGACTTGAAACCAATGGTGGAAGAATAAGATTATAATTGTTTTTACTTGCCAAGTAAAAGTAGCAATACCACAATGTATAAATACTCTGGTACCAGTAAAAGTCCTGTTTTCAAACATTTAGTACAAAAGAAGCACAAAACTATTGGCATCAACATCTATCTATAAATGCACCAAGTCTCTTTACGTCTGTACGTGTGTACGTCTGTAATCCACTCGAGAACCGTCTTTAAATTGGACGTTCCACACCCCCACAGGGAGTGCAGTGCCAGGTGTCGAGTTGGTCGGACCCGCGGTTGTCCAGAACCGCCACAAAAGGCCTCTGTCCTGTGAACTTGTAGATCGGTTATTTTCTATTAGACAAAGAGATCTATAAATACTTGTGTTGCACAGCTGGTACCACTAATTGTAATTGCAGACAGTTGTAGATTGCATTGAGTGTTTTCTTTATTTGGTATTTATTTGACATGCCTAGACTTAACCTGACCAAATTGAAGACTTGTTTCTGCTTGGCCTTGAATATGACTTGATACTACCTGCACAGTGTTAGTGTTTTCATTCGCAATGTCTGACTGGATTTGACTTGTGTCTCAAACATTTTACACTGGCTCATATTCAGACTTATCAATAGGGCTTAGAAGAAACTAAAAAGTATGTTTCTTCTTAATCTAATAAAGTAAAAGATCTAATAACAAACACAAGTTTGGCTAAATCTAATCTAACGATATGTTGATTTTATAATGAGAACTTCATTTTAATTAGTTTGTTAGAATGTGCCTTATTTGTTATTTTGGGTTATTACAAGCAAAGAAGACTAATGTTGTCTGGCTGCCCATGATTTTATTTACACATTTGATTTATCTTCTATTCCTCCAGGGTAGTAATGCTGAATATCTTTAAACAGAACCGGGCCCTCTCACACCAGTGTAGAATTTGATTACTGAAATTGTGTGGCAAAAACAAAATGCAGAGACTTTTGGGACAGACAATATCACAAGGCTTTAGATGAACAAACATTGCACATATTTGTATTGTGTGTGTGTGTGTGTGTGTGTGTGTGTGTGTGTGTGTGTGTGTGTGTGTGTGTGTGTGTGTGTGTGTGTGTGTGTGTGTGTGTGTGTGTGTGTGTGTGTGTGTGTGTGTGTGTGTGTGTGTGTGTGTGTGTGTGTGTGTGTGTGTGTGTGTGTGTGTGTGTGTGTGTGTGTGTGTGTGCAAACGCATTTCTATCTCTGGGACCCTAATTTATATTGTAAAATCAATGTTAATTTAACTGTGTACGCATGCGTGCGCGTACACAGTTAAATTAACATTGATTTTACAATATAAATTAGGGTCCCAGAGATAGAAATGCCATTAAAACTGGGTCTGAGAATCACTGCTGGAGCCGTAAAACTCTTCTCTTATGGGGGTCCCTGGCATACCTTTTCAAATGGGGGTCCGCAGGCTAATGAGTGTCAATCATTTGGGGGTCCTTGACATGAAAACGTTTGGGAACCACTGAACTAAGTAACTAGCCGCTGGGAATCCTGTCAGCTAAGTATATGTAGGGTTTAAGTCACTGGTCACCAAACGTTTTAACCCCAAGATCTTTTGCCTTTGGCCTGGAAGGGAAAGAGATTGGACTTTCAACTTGAGGCCTTTTATTTAGGTGAATGACATGCAACTAAATTGATGCAACCAAGAATGCAGTGTAACTAGCATAGTCTGTCGGGTGGAAAGCCTGGAAACCTCATGTCCAAAACTAATACTTTAAATCAGTGAATCAGACTTTTCTGTTTGGATGTATGGAGTCCATAAAGTAGTTAGTTTGCCACTCAGTAGGCGTTCCCGGATAATTTCCGGGTATGATGATGATGTCACGTGCATACCCTCTATTGACCAAAAAATAAAGAAGAAAAATGCAAAGTTAGCGACGATATCAAATTGGCCATTGCTGTCTTTGCTTTAAGCATTTTTTGTACCTCATGTTCCAACACCAAAACAATAACGGCATGTGGCCTATTTTCCATAAGGAAATTATTTTGTTCATATTAATCTGGCCGGAATCGCCCAGGGCTCTACTAGGCCCCCTCTTTTTTATTATTTGTTTTTTCCCACTGCCAAGGACCCCCAAATGGACTCCCAGAGGACAAGATTTATGAGAAAATTATTTAAAAAAAAATCAAACCGTTTCAATAAAAACATCTAAAATTGCAAATGTACATTACCAGCGCTGTGAGCTTGTATTGCTATTTTTTAAGCCAACATATAACATTTGGATAAAGGGGTTGAAATGATTGTGATGCTGTATTAACAGATTATGTGAAAAGTTGGATCCCTATCGAAATCAAAGAGGTAGCCTAACATTAGCAACATTACAGATTAGTGATTCAGTCATCAGCTCTTTAGTGCTGAGAAAGACATGCTGTAGGAAGACTGTAGGAACTACACTGGATTTCTCTGAGTTGTTTTGCCTTTTTATCAACAATTTCAGTTTCACTTATATCCTGTACTTTGCCACCTTAACTGCCATAGTATGACACTAATTATGATGCCAGATGACCCTGCTACTACTAGTCCACTTTAATGCTGCAGATTTAGATTATGTTAGATTAGCCCTTTGTGTGCTCAGTTATGTTTGATGGAAGATACAGTAGTAACTGACGAGGAATCAGAAGTGTTTTGTTTATCTAAGCTTTAACTACATGCAATATAGTGTGACTTTGGACTGACTGGGTGTAGTCTCAAGCATACATGTGCCTGTCTCGTGAGATATATAATGACAAAGTCCTATTCCTTCCATTTTAGACAGGTCACATACTCTATGTGAATAATGGACGAAGTAAGATTCTGGCCACTACTGCTGCTCGAGAGTGAAGTCCTTAGCTACCTCTCAAAGTATTTGTCACAAGTTTCACTTCTTTCTGTTTCACAATCCACTGCTAATGTGGAAGTCTACTGACTATTGATTCCTGGGGCTGATTCTGTGAGTATAAAAAAGAGCAGAGAGACTGCGCCCATTGTAGGCTATTCCTTGGATGTCGGTCACTGTGTACGGTATTCTAGCTAAGATGTTGCCAAGTACTCCATGTCTTTACTCGCTGTGTATGGTCTGCGGTCGCTGTGTGAGTCACTCCTCTTGTGCTGGTGCTCTCTGTTCTGAACTCCAGTGACCCACTTGGCTCTCGTATGAGGGCCCTGGCACTACTCCCAGTCCTCCAGGAGAGTGGAGCAGCGGCAGGCAGCAACAGCAGCACAAGGGTCCCTGCCTGTCACCGCTGCAGCCGTCTGCCAGTGGAAACCGCCGCTGCTTCAGACATTCCTGTCTGTGGGGCGCGGGGTGAAAACGCAAAAACAAAGACCCCTTTTGTGGCGCCGAGGTCTGTGGATGCGTAACTGTTGGTTGGAAAAACGGCTGAGGACTCAGAGTTTTAGGGGGTTCGGCCATTATGATGATGACGCGGTGCAGTGATAATTGTCACGCGCGCCCTGGCCGCGGGTTTCCATACACGGGTACAGGCTTTAGTTACGACATACTATTGGTCCGACTGTTATTAGACCGACACCCTAACCAAAAAACTAACCTAACTAACCCTAACCGCAAGCACGGCGCATGTCGGACCAACGCATGTCGAGAGCGACGGGTGATTTTCGCATGTCGGACCTTTGGTGTGTCGGATCTGCGTGTGCACGCCTCCGTACACACGCAAAAAAAGTACACACGTACCTTCTCCCACGCCCATAAATCACACTACGCTAGCCACGAGGAAAATCACCCTCAATTGCTCTCCAATTGTCATCAAGAGGTGTGGTGCACCATGCTGCCTCAAGGCACAGTGTGTGAGTAATAGTTCAGATATGTATTCATGGTCCAATGTCCCTCCCTGGAAATCAGCCTGTTTACATTAGCTGACTTACATTAGATGACATTATCCTCGCTGTACTTCAGGCTTTAGAGTGGAGCTTCACAGCAGGTTTCAAATTAAGTCTTCCGGAACTGCCGGGTTACTATGGCAACGGTAGACTCATTTTCCCCGCAATCTGTCTGGATGCCACGGACAGGCAGCGGTTGTTGTGTAGGACTGACACTCAAGATGGGTGTGCTTCTCATTAATGGATGGCTGACAAACCCCCCTCCACTTACAGTATGCTCTCAGGTGTCAATGATGTGACGTGGGTGATGATGAACTTACCCAACGATGGGATACACGAGCAAGCATTACACCACCACGTGATTTGACAATACCTTGATTAATACATAAATGTACTTCTAAATGAGTGGCCCCATTTACAAGCTGGCATTAACCAGAGAATGACCAGATTACATTTACACCTGGTATGAAAATGCATCTTGTGAATCCCTCTAGAAAGTTGATGAACGTTGTCTTATTATATTGTAGGACCGACCTGATCAGATGCGATTCTTACATCATCCTACATCATCGACCTACCTGGATTGGTTACTGTGCTAACAATGTAATGATATAGGAGTGAGACAGCAGATCTATGACCTTACAGTGCATCCTGATGTGGAATGTTGTGAGCTTGTAGATCTGGCTGTTTTTGATAAATCAGACGTCAGTGTCCTTGTGTCCAGAATGAGACCCATCTTTAGAAATCAGATTTGAATTGCATTTCAGTTCTCAGTACTCTAATGATGTCAAATACATCTCAGTGGGGTTTGGGGTGGTTTTCGTTGTGGTGTCGAGGGGAGGATTGAGAGCATTTACTATTTTCTTTTTTCTTTTTTTACAACATATTAGTCAAAACATTTCTGAGGACTCGTAATCGGCATCAGACCCAAATCTGGCTTAGATCTGCTATTTCAGACCATTTTTTAGAACCTTTTTTCTCCTACACAGGGCTCCCACGCTCATGGTATTCCTGGAAATATTTTGAAATTAGAAAATACTTTTTACAGTGCTGGAAAAGGTTCTATATTCTTTGCTTTGCACTATAGAGTGTCGCAGTCCTGCCCCCTTTGAGGGCACCAGGAAATAATTCCCAATTCATTTCCCCATGGACGTTTCAAAAAGTATTTATTTAAAGACCTTTAAAGCCTCGGACAAAGCCAACTCGGTAGGTGACAACTCATGACAATAAACACATTTTTTTTGGGGCTGAACAGATATTTAGAAAGACGAAAAAAGGCCCGGGTATCGGAGGAGACCCGAGGCTTTCTTCACCCTCCCAGTGACTGATTGTGGGGGTTAGCAGAGATGGAGTACTTGTAGAGAGGCTGGGGAATTGGGAATTGGCTTTACTAAATTGGGACTTGAAGTGGAGAAAATGTTTTTCTTTTGTCTTGAAGGGGCATGTTTTGCACAATAACAGTCTTTTCATTATGTCTGCCCACGATCTCTGTGATTCATACAGTACGTTTGTTTACCTCAGTCACTGATACTAAAATCTGATTTAATTTTTTCTATGAACCTGTGACTTGACACCCATACTGTTATAAAACGAAAAACCTTTTGACAAACTTTTTTGTTTTTCTTCTTTAAATAAATACTTTTTGAAACTCCTATGGGGAAAATGAATGGGGAATTATTTCCTGCTGCCCTCGTCGTTCTGAAAGGGGGCGGGACTGCGACACACTATAGCTATTAGCAGGGCATTGCACATGGGAGTAAGAGACTCACTATTACGCTGAATGATAGAGGTCTGGAAATCTAATATATCTACCAGTGAACATGAACAACTGAATTTCCTTACTCTATCATAATAGTTTTGACACTCAATCTGGAATGGTTCAGTGGACAGCATTGCTGCATTGTGACTTACAGTAGATCCTTGCATGCATAACCTGTTTGTGGGTTGAAAGGGTTGAAAACTATATGGTTCATTGTGACATGTGTCACATCACATGGTGCCTCCAGAGCTTGGTGTGGTCTCTTTGCCTGTACTGGTTAACTCTGCCTTTGTCCTGCTCCCTCGTCCCATTCTAATCTCGAACAGGAGAAGCTCTCTCCATTATGGAGATCAGCATGTTGATAGAATGGGAAGGTTGGGACAAGTGTTGACCTATTATAGCAGGCTGTATATACACAGGTCCATCTCAATGAATTAGAATATTGTGTAAAAGTTCATTTTTCCCCCTAATATAATTCAAAAAGTGAAACTTTCATATATTCCCAATTCATTGTGCATAAAGTGAAGTATTTAAAATATTTTTTTGTTTTAATCTTGATGAGTATAGCGTACAGCTCATGACAATCTAAAAATCCTATCAACAAATTAGAATATTGTACGAGACCATGCCACGGCAGCCACGCCCCATTGATGAACTAATTTGTTCAAAAGTAGCCCAGACCAGAGGGGCACGGTAGTGCTGTCGCCTCACAGCTAGAAGGTCCTGGGTTCGATTCCCGCTGGGGACTCTGGGGGCGTGTTCTCTCCTCCGCGTCATCAGCGCCCATACCCGAGGCGGGGTTGGCGAAAGGGCCTTTCTGTGTGGAGGTTGCATGTTCTCCCTGTGTCCCCTAGAGGGTAGGTACCCTCACAAAAACATGCAGTAATCCTGGTCTCTAAACTACCTCCCCCTGGTCAGCCGGGGAGCCTGATGGAGGGGAAAGGAACTGGTCGGAATAACGTGTTCCTTCCACACGCTACGTCCGGCCGGGAAAACTCCCCCCCCGTCAGGTGAAAAGAAGCAGCTTGGACTCCTCATGCATACAAGGAAGCATGAGGCCAGTCCGCTACCCCCCCAGGTTGTCAGAGGAAGCGTAGCGCCTAGGATTACATTCGAAAAATGGGTTGCAAAAAAGTAGCCCAGACCAAGCATTGACTGCATACATTAATATACTTTTCAGATGGTTGACATTTCTCTTTTAAAACAATCGTTTTTTTTAGTGGTCTCGTAAAATATTCTAATTTGTTGAGATGGGATTTTTTGATTTTCATGAGCTGTACGCCATAATCATCAAGATTAAAACAAAAAAGGTTTAAAATACTTCACTTTATGCACAATGAATTGAGAATATATGAAAATGTCACTTTTTTAAAATTATATTACGGAAGAAAATGAACTTTTACACTATTCTAATTCATTGAGATGGAGCTGTGTGTTCTGTCTGTATGTCTGTCTGTCTGTCTGTCTGTCTGGTGCAGCGGTTTACGGTTTAAAACCAAACCATTCGGTACGCCCTGCATGGTTCAATACGGTTTTACGGACCGCAATATTTCGGTTTTGAGGAGAAAAAAAAAAGAAGCATCCATCCACCCATCCTCCCGGTGTTGTTTGGCAACAGTTGATCCACAAGCATCAATACACATTAGGAGCCTGTAGATCGTCTATATTTGTCAGGCGACACCATCGGATTAATACAAGATCATATTGATTAGCCTACCTGACGTTGTGCTCGCAGCAGAAGCTCATTAAAAGTATTTTCCGTCAGAAAAAACACAACAATATGGCTGTACTGTACATACTGTAGGAAGTAAGAACACTTCTTGTAAGCATTATAAGCATATCTTTAAATCCTTGTTATGCAGAGATTAAATGTGGATCTTTAATTGTAAACTAAACTTGTGTTTACTTTTTCTTTGGGCACACTTCCCCCTGCCCCCGTCCCCCTCTCCCTTCTCTTGCACTGCAGCTGCACGTGTGTGAGTGCATAGGGTGATTTATTTTCCCCTTGAGTATAACATTAGCTTGGGCAACACGCCCTAGTCACCCTGCTCTTTATTATCATTATTAATGTTACTACCTGTATCATTTCTTGTTATTATTATTATGATTATTATGCATTTTCATTAGATGTTTTAATTTTATTATAATTAGTTTAAACTCACTTGGCAGCTTTAAGGAAGGCCACTCGATAAGCCCCTCTGGTTTTTTTGGCCCTTCCCGGCACATTGTTTTTCTGATTTTTATTTTATTTTATTTATTTTCATACAAATGTATTTCATCCCATTTGAAATGTCCATTTGTACACATGTGCAAATACACTAAACTAAACATTGAAAGGCACAGTATATGGTGACATTCTTCCTTGATAATAATGAAAAGTCTGGATTGTGTCTGGAAAGGGGACAAATATAATAATAATTGTAGTGATCATAATAAAAAACATGTATTGCTATTTATATATTGTTTTTTTTTTGTTTTGTTTTTTCTGTACCGAAATCGAACCGAAACTGGCCCCCATACCGAAGGTATACCGAGGTACGAACCGAACCGTGAGCTAAGTGAACCGTTGCACACACACATATATATATATATATATATATATATATATATATATTAAAAAAAAGGGTCTTAACCACTTATGCCACATTTTATACTTACTGATCGAAAATAGGCGATCTCGAGCTTATAGATGGCTGTGTTTTGCTTCTTCTTGACATGAGTAGTAGCTACAGAATGAAGATCATATCAACAGAACATACTGTAGCACTGACTTTAGTGTAGCTTAAGAATCTGTACAGTGTACACTGTTGCACGGGATATTGCACCGGAATTCGCAGATGTTACAGGATATTGCATTGGTGTAGAATCGTCTAGAACAGCGTCTTTACATTGCCGCAAGGGGAGACACCCTCTCATCTAAATACTGGAGTTAGGGGATGCTAGCTCTGATGTGTGTGTGTGTGTGTGTGTGTGTGTGGGGGGGGGGGGGGGGGGGGGTCAGCTGTGGAGGAATTCAGCCAAGCTATTTTTGCCCTGCACGGTGAGGTCGGTTGCTATGGCACTGCCCGCTGTTGGCACAGCCGCTGTGGCGCCTGGGTGCGTGTGTACTGTGTAGGAGGAGTGAGTGATGCTCTGCACTGCCACACGGTGACTCATATCCTCAGAGCTCCACTGCCCTACATATGAACACACACACACACACACACACACACACACACACACACACACACACACACACACACCGTATATCAACAGTGCTCCATGTAAGTGAGAGGAAATTGTCAATTTTAGATCTGAGTCTGATTTTAGAGACAGTTTTCTGACAGAAAAAAAAATAGAAAACTAAATTAAAATGTATGTTACTATATATTATCGCTGTCAGGCAGAATCCTCCTATATCCATGTTGGTTTATGATAGATCGCGCTCTTCACCAACGGTTCTAGGTTGCTAAGCGACATCAACAACCGGAAATGAACCGCCGACCGGAAGTGAACATTTCGCCTTCCATCCGCCTCAATGTTATCAGATTTAGAAAAATACATTTATCTCAGAGATTGCGTCTTTGGTTAAAAAAACAAAAATCAAAAAATAACCTATTCAACGGCCATAACTAAAGAACCGATGATCACGGTTACATTTATTTTCTGGGTGAAAGAAAAGATGATCGTAAGTCACTCAACACAGCATTTGTTTACATCTTGGGTTCCGTGGGACTTCAAAATAAGTGTCTTCACTGAAAAACACTGGCAATGGCGAATTAATTAATTTAATTCCATGTTGAAAACTGTTCATACATTTTCAAATGTTTCTCCCCCCCCAAAAAATAGCGGAAATAGCTGATCTATAAGTTTCCCCCCCAATTCATGAGCTTATCTACAAGCTCATGAATTGTGAGATTGTAGATCGGCTATTTTCACTATTCCGTGTTGTTGAAAATCTAATCATAAAAACGAAGGGTTTTGGTCATGTTTATATTAGCAACATCTAAAAGGACACGGATGCTGTCACAGATTGAAAGGTATAACCGCGTATAGGTTTAACAGATCCAAATTAGATAGACCAGTGATTGAAAGGTATGACAGCGTATAGGTTTAACAGATCCAAATGAGATAGACCAGTGATTCCCAATCTTGTTCATGTGAGGATTGGATATGCATTAGGCCACGGACCGATGACAATTTGGTACGATTTGTTTAATTTTATCTCTGGAACCCCAACTGTAAAAGCCCCCATGTTTATTTTACTCCATCTGGTTCCATTTGTACACTATCAGAATTTGGTCCCCAGACCTGACGTTGAGAAAGCACTGTGTTCTGGAATGGAAAAACGCCAGTGATTCTGACTGTGTACAATATCCACCAGCTGGCTGAGAGTCTTCCGTTTGTTTTAATCGCTAACTGAGCAGTCCATGCTGCATCTGTCCTTTTCCCTCCTCCTCTGAGTCCTCTCCCACCTTTCCTCCAGACAGCAGCACAGTGATGTGCATTTAGTTTACATACCATGTGATCATACTGATCAAATACTTTATTGTAGTTTGATTGCCCCCTCACAGCACACTGTATAGTTGTGTAACTTGTGTTGTGTTTAGGGCTGCGACTATTGATTATTACCATAGCAATTATTCTTATCGATTGCTTTTCTGATTAACCGAATAATTGATTTATTTTTATACACAAATAGAGTAACCACTTCATTTTATACTTTGTTGTACCCCACGGTGTTGTGAACACAAATATCTGCACTTTTTTTGCTTCACATGTGAGCTTGAAGATCTGCTATTTCCCCTATTTTGGGACGTTTTTGAGATGTTTTGAAATTGAAATTGTCCGCCTATAATGACAATCATGCCCAAATTATGGATTGATTATTAATTGAATATTCTAATTAAATTGTCTATCTGTTATTTTCTATAATCTATTAAATTGGTTAAGTTCGATTGACTGTTGCATCCCTAGTTGTGTGTTTATACCTGGTGGAATAGTTTAGCCTGTTGAGCGTTTGAGTTGAGACGTAACTCAAGAGTTATTGGTAAGAGAAGACGGTGGGACTCGGAAGGGTGTGTGTGAGGGAGGGGGGCTGGGGGTCTGCCTGCGGAGCTGCAACCAGTGTTAGTGTGGGAGGGGGGCCGGGCGGGCCGGGGGTCTGCCTGTGGAGCTGCGACTGTGTTGGGAACAGGAGGAGGAGAGGAAAGTAGGTCATTGGGTCAACGGGTCATTGAAGCACACATGACATCACAAGTTATACAACCCCCGCGTCTCACTGCGCCCCCAGTGGCCGCTGCTCGTGCTCACCATTGCTACAATCTGTGCCTCAGCCTGTGTTTGCCTTCTGCCTCTCGCAGCAAAGGAATTTTCCTTCACGCTGGATCCCTCCCTCTCTCTCCCCCTGACTGTCCATGGATCCCTCCCTCTCTCTCCCTGACTGTCCATGGATCCCTCCCTCTCTCTCCCCCTGACTGTCCATGGATCCCTCCCTCTCTCTCCCTGACTGTCCATGGATCCCTCCCTCTCTCTCCCCCTGACTGTCCATGGATCCCTCCCTCTCTCTCCCTGACTGTCCATGGATCCCTCCCTCTCTCTCCCCCTGACTGTCCATGGATCCCTCCCTCTCTCCCCCTGACTGTCCATGGATCCCTCCCTCTCTCCCCCTGACTGTCCATGGATCCCTCCCTCTCTCCCCCTGACTGTCCATGGATCCCTCCCTCTCTCCCCCTGACTGTCCATGGATCCCTCCCTCTCTCTCCCCCTGACTGTCCATGGATCCCTCCCTCTCTCTCCCCCTGACTGTCCATGGATCCCTCTCTCTCCCCCTGACTGTCCATGGATCCCTCCCTCTCCCCCTGACTGTCCATGGATCCCTCCCTCTCTCTCCCCCTGACTGTCCATGGATCCCTCCCTCTCTCTCCCCCTGACTGTCCATGGATCCCTCCCTCTCTCTCCCCCTGACGGTCCATGGATCCCTCCCTCTCTCCCCCTGACTGTCCTCTGTTTCTGTGAATCACGCTTGACTTTGGACTTTTATACGCTCAAGTGCTTCCTTTCCTAGTGTTTTTCTCCCGTTCTCCTCATCCCTGGAAAGCAAAGCACTGCAGTTTGTTTTCAGGCAGCAACAAGGTTGATAGTTGATACCGTAACGTTTGCTCTGTTCGGCAGCCAGCCATCAGTCAGTGAATGACTTTGCTGTGACATTTAGACACAGTGAGCTTAACTCACACTACTGTAGGGCTCTGCACCGTAACGACGGCAGTTTGTTGACAGTAAGCTCCTTTTTAATGTCGCCCCAAACAAAGATGGGATTCTTTGTGACCTGTGTTGGTGTCTGACAAATCACGTGCAGTGAGCGGTGAAATAAGCCTGCAGCTGGATGTCTTATTGGCCACGATACAGCCCCCCACCTTTCAGAGAGCCAGTAAGCCTCTTTCACCTTTAGCAACACGGTGTCACTCTCCCAGCACTATACATTAATTAATCCATAATAAACTTTCAACACACTACGCAATGTACAGTAATGGGAATTGATTTCCTATTTTCCTTGAGGATTATTTGTCTGTTTTTATTCAGGTGCTCGCTGGGCTCTGTGCTGCTCTCTTTTTGTGTGTAGAAATGTCTCGATATGGAAAAATGTTTTCTGGTTTGTTGAATGGAAAACCACAGGTTCAGGGTGTAGGGTTTGAAAGGGAAATGGTCTGTTCACTAAGGCTCTGCTCAATCCAGATAATACAAGGGCACTTAGGCCAGGCTCCTTGTCTAAATGTTCAAAGCAGTTACTCACCTAATTTTGTTACTTCTCTTCCGTACCAAATTACCACTTCCCATTACCCTAATCACTCATTACTCCAAGCGGTGGTTGGTGTGACTTCTTGGAATTGGACAAAGTGACGCTCCTCCCATGCCAACCTCTTTGGCACAACAGTATGACTTTTGAAAACCTACCACCAACCCATTGCCCAATTCACCTTTTAGCTAAGCCCCGCCCTCTCCCACTTAGACACTCCCACTTAGACACTTTCCAGCTGGGCTCATTCATTCCAATTTACACATTAAATACTGGTTAATTTTTGGAACCAGACCTTCAAAATCTCTTCCAAATCCGTCAACAAGGCCTGCCATATTCACTGGAAAAATATGTGTGTCATTTCTTTTTTTAAAACAATGTTTTATCATATAGGAAAACTATTGGTGGAGAGGTTTGTCTAATGGATGGCTGGCGTAGACGTCTGGGCACCTCGGCTGTTGATCCAGCCTGACAGCGTGTTGCGCGTTCGAGTCCCGATCCTGACGACCTTTTCTGTGTGTCACTCCCCATCTCTTTCTCCCCATTTCCTGTAAAGACTATTTCACATTTTCAAATAAAGGCAGAAAAAGGCCCACAAATCAAAATCAATAAAATAAGATCAAAACGTTCAAAAATAGAACACAAACAATCTCACAACACATCAGTACGTGTTGTGAGCTTGTAGATATTTTCAAATAGACGAAGGTTAACGTAGGGCTTGACTGTTTAATGTATGTTTTGTCATCTAATTCTACAGTACTACACTACAAGTTACTTACAAGTAACTTGTAAGTAACAAAACTTTGCAAATAATTGATGTGGAGTAAAGTACATTTGCCACTGAAGAGAAATATAAAGTATTAAAAAATGGACATACGCAAAAAGTAAAAGTACCTCAAAATTGCACTTAATTACAGTACTTGAGTCAATGCACTTAGTTACAAGCTTAGTTTCCACCTCTGACTAGTTGTTACTCGATATGTTTATGTTGTGAAACTGGGGTGTTGATGGATTCTCCCACAGTAACTAGAATAGGGTGGGGGAGTAACTGAAACAGTGATAGCTTTAACAACACGAACCCTGTGTCCCTATTCTGGGAATGGCATAATAGGCAAGCATTCTGTGAAAACAGGAGGAAATCTGGTTAAAATGGCTGATCTGCAAGGTCACAACGTGTCACTTTGTGAGCTTGTAGATCGGCAATCTTTGGTTAGTACTATTAGATTTGACATGACATATTTTTACATGAAAAGAAAGAAGGGATCAAGTACAGACAACTGGGTGTTGACCACAGTCAACAAATTGTATAGGGTTGAAGTGGTTATGGGTCCCATGGTCTTCAAGTTCCGAGTCTGGCCTAGAGTCATGCATAATGAAGGCAATTATTTGAGATATTCGCAATTATTTTGCACGATCATCATAATCGTTTCCATGTTGAAAAATGTTCATACATTTTCAAATGTTTCTCCCCCCCAAAAAATTGCGGAAATCGCTGATCTATAAGTTTCCAACAGGTGTTGAAAGTATATTATTAAATGTGTCAGTAATTTCTTTGTATATTGGAAGTCATTTGTCATATCTGTGCAATTTGTGATTATGAAGCCTAAAAACCAAACAAAAATTAAAATAAGTGTGGGAAGTATATGGTTTAAGTGGTTAAAACTTGGTGCCATCCTGGTAATGAACCAGCCGTTGAGGCAGCTGTGTTGCATGTTGTCTTCTCCCCCATTTTTTCTTTCCGTCTTACTCCACTGCACTTTTTTTACTAAAGCAGAAATGCGTGAATAATAGGCTTGAAATCCACATTGGGTAAGGCCTTTAATGTTTTCCCCATGTTGTGTGTATGTCACCCAGTGCCATGAGGTCATATGTTAATTCCTAAGTCAAGGTTATGTTATCATCAGACATGTTAATTTAATCCCATAACTGACTGTTCTGACATGGCCATGGTCAGCTTATTGTTGCTGTTGTTGGTCAGAAACCGTGTATGTCCATATTTCAACTTTACTTTGTCGTATTAGAGCAGTGGTTTTCAAACGTATTCCCCCAAATTGACACTGAGCAGCCGCAGCCCCCGCTTCCGCATTTGAAAAGATATGCCAGGGACCCCCAAAAGAGACATTTAGTGATTTCCAAATGTTTTTAATTTCAAGGATCCCCAGCAATTTGATATGCATTAGACCACAGACCCCAATTTGATACCATTTTGATCTCTGGGACCCCCAATCTACACTGTAGTCCCTCTGGGACCCCCAATCTACACTGTAGTATCATCAGTGTTAATTTAACTCCGAGTGTGCAAATGGTAGCACTTGCCGTAGCACTTGCCATAGCCTTCAGAACCTTGCAACGGCTAAAATATGTACAGTTGGAGGCCATCAATATTGTCCTTTTCTTTTTGCTGAGGTTTGCGTGATCTGCGCAAAAGGACAGTTAACCCATTTTGGGCGGGAACCCCTTTTGGTGTTTTAAACATTGTTATAATTTAGCTATTGAAAAATAGCAGATCTAGGATCTAGGTCTGCTATTTTTGAAAAATCGTGAAAATATTTATTTCAGAAAACTGGAGGATTTAGAATTGAGGTCAGGCCTAAATGGGTCAAATGATAAGGGCACCCAACTGTAATTTATATAGCATGTTAGTAGACAGATGCCAGGTTGATTGATCTGACTAGCATCCTAATGATACTACTTTGGATCCATTGGAAGACCACAGATTCTTTATTTCTAACATACAAGGTTTCGACCACGACGGCAACAATAAAGTGGTCCTTCCTGTCTGTTCTGAACTTTTAAGCAGTTGTCGTGATTAAGGCTAGACAGCTAACATTTTTGTCCTTTTGTTCTCCTCTAGATTCAAGAGGAAAGTAAGACTGCAGTGTGGCTTCACATCAATTATGTGACTGGTAAGTGATTTTCTTTTTGGTATTATCATCCCCAGTCCGCCTACATTCAATCTAGCAAATCTGTATATGATTATCGCCCTGGCTCCACATTTGTGAGGTTACTCAAGGGTCGGGGATTGGCCCACTTAACCATGGTAGCAGTCCCACCTTTCACTGGTGTCTTTAAACATTAGTTCAGTAAACTCAACCAGGCATGAAATTAGGACCACATGTCGCTCACATCACATCACTGTTAAATCAAGTTTGAAGAATGTCTTATTTTGGTATCACTGAAAACTATTGGTGAGGAAACGGTGTCAAGCTCAAACTGGTGCCTTGGTGGTTCCCAAACCTTTTAGCTCGAGACCCAAAAGAGAAATCTGATGTCTGGGACCCAAACTAGTGTAAATAGCCAATCGATCAGCTATTTCACTACTTCTTAAATGTTTTTATTATTTATGAAAATGTATGATTGTTTTATTTTTTATTTTTGAGAATGTTTTTTACTTTTTGAAAATATGTTAGGGTAAATTAAATAATAATTATATATATATATATATATATATATATATATATATATATATATATATATATATATATATAAAATAAAACCAACCAACCGGTGGAAAAAAGTGATACTTTCTCATGACCCATAAAAATGAGTCCCGACTCCTGACCCAGTGTCTGTGTGGGAAACACTGAGCTAAATGATGAATGAACGCAAAATAAAGTCCCCCCCCCCCCCTTCCGTTCATCTCAGCCTCTCACATGTAGCTGTCATGTGGCACGTCCACGTCCGAAGCAGACGGAGAAGTCAGCTCATCAAAGGCCCTCTGGTGACCCTCAGCCTTCTGTCCCGGGACCGTCTCCGCGACTCGCCACAGCGTCTCCTCTCGGACCCTGCCTTCATCCCGCACAACCTTCATCATCCTCTCAAAGGACTGGCCGCGCTGGAGGTGAGGTGAGGTTTTTTGGCTCCGTGTCAGCCTCGTAGATATGTCCAAATTCACAGATACATTTGTTTTTAATCTAGTCCCTATTTTGGTGCTGTCACAATAAGTGAACATTACATTTTGTAAAAAAAATAGCAGTTCTGCAAGCTCGCGTTGTGAGCTGTTTTTTCTTTTTTGCGAAGAGATTTGGTGTCGGGGGGGCTGGGTGGTTTGGGGGGGCTAGTATAAACCCCCGGGAGAACAAGGCCAACAAGGTATAATATGGTTTAAGCGGTTAATTACAAAACCACTGTGAGCTGTGTCAGTATTTCTATCTTATTTTATTCTTTTATCATTCTTTCCTCAAAGGTTATTTCACAAATGTCTACCTCACGATTAAAATCCCCCTCACCACCACTGCGACCCTGAAGAACAGGATACAAAATGACCTCTAGCATTGACCGGTGAGTCACTCAAACCTTTTTCTTTCTTTGGTTCTTTGGTTTTTCTTTCTGTTTGGCTTTCCCCATTCGCCACCACCTCATCACAAATCAAATCACTCGGCTTTGCGGTTAAATTCAACCTTGTCGCCCTTAAAACTTGGGTGTCCTGGCTCTGAACGGAAGCTATTTTAAGCCATCGGTACTCAGTAGCCATAGTAACAAGAGAAGTTGTCTTGTCTTTCATCACCATTATGCTTATGCACACCTATTTAGGCAGTGTCTGACGTCTGTGGCTGGTCATTGCTGGTGATGTGTCATTTAATGGGGCGACAGTGGCTCAGTGACTCTATTGCTCTGTAAAGCACTTTGAGCATGTCATGTCAAGGTGAGCATGTCAAGGTGATATACAAATAAAGTTATTATTATTATTATTGTTAGGGATCAAGCACAAAGATTTTGTGAAAATTCCGCCGTTTTAGCACGTTTGGCAGTTCTGAGCTAATATGGTAGAAGGCCGTGAGGATACCTCAGGAACTGAAGCTCAGACTCATTCGTCAAAAGACATCTGACCTTTAGATTTCTCGATGAAAGGATTGTTATGATTTCTCGATCCACTTTTACTGCCTTTTTTTTGGCCACGTCACAGAAATTGCATTTGATGCAATTGCAACCTGACTGGTTACGGGACTACAGCGTTGACAGAGACAACTCTTCATCAGCCTAAACAAAAAAGCTGACGTCATCTCCAGTCTACCCACGCCATGTCAATCTAGCAAAAAGGATGATTTTTTCCCCATGTTTTTTTTTCAGTCATCTCAGAATTTATATGGCCGTCTCCATATATGAAGATCACGACGATCTGAGGGTTTGATGATCTGACATCATCAAACCCTCTACACTCAAGACACGCTATATATGGCCATGAACCCTGGCCATACCTGTTTTTCATTGTGCATTGTTTGGTCAATGAATAACAGGAGAAATATATGGGAATGTCAATATATGGCCATATTGTGGTTGCCGCGATGCAAGTCACACTTGATGATGAACCAAGTTGGTACAACACATGGATCTAACTAACTTCATCAAACCCTGGATAGCCATACATGGTTTGACATACTAGATATACATATACATATATATATATGGAGCCGGTCAGCAACTCTGAACGCTGAACACCCTCAGGGCATCTTACTGGTTATTATTATCGAAAACCCAATTAAATTCCGGCTCCCCCTATGTCCAAGAGTCACTTAACCCCTAACTTGTTTGTGTTATGCTTTTAGCATTGCTTGTGTAATTGTACTTGCTGAACTGTTTGCAAATTGTTAATTCACAAATTAATCAATCAATTATAAAAAGCCACCCCCATATCAATGTGTGAATTTGAGTGTGAATGGGTGCATGAAATTGCATATTGTTAGTGCTTTGGATGAAGGCGCCCCTCTATATAAAGGCACCACCATTTTAACAGGCCGGGCAGGCAGTCCAAGCAAAATTGGGGGCCAGTTTTCTCTGTCTCTAACCAGCTTGGAATACCCAACCTAATCCCCAGACTACCATGCACACCTCCATTTTGAGCGTGCGGTGTTTTTGCTCTTTGCAAAACGAGTGCCCTTCTCACGTGAGTGAGGGGGGCCCCAGGGGGCTTGAGGCCAGGGTAAGGGGGGCCCCAGGGGGCTTGAGGCCAGGGTGGCCCCACTGTCAGCTTCCCCTGTCCTTCCTGCCGCTGGCATCAGAGCAGCACTAAAGCCTAAAGCAAGCAGCTGGCAGAGAAACGGGACCATGACCTAATGTTCTGGGAGTTCTCTTGGCTCCGTGAAAGGGGAAGGTGTTGATTTAATGGCCTCCTCAAAAATATACTGAGGCAAAGGGCAGCAATGGGCCCCCGGCTGAAATCTTAAAATGTACCCAACATTTCTTCTTCTTATTCTCTTTTTTTTGTAATTGCTTGGTAATTGGTTGTTGACACTAAACTCCTGTTAAAAATAAAAGGGAAGGCATACTTATGACTTTGTAAATGACCCTTGTTTTGAGACTAACAGGGCAAAGTTACTTCCAATAAAATACTTTTGTCCATTGCATGGGTGCACGCTGGGCACAACATACGCTGTAGAGTGCATTGCTGGAATTTGGTGGAAGTACCGCTCAAGGAAGTGACGTTGACACTTTACAAATCTGTTTACATTCTCTGTGAATGAGTGTGAGTGTGTGTGAAGTGTTGTGATTGGTCGAAAAACATTGTATCCGGGGGAAATACGTCTGACTGATGTTCCGCCCCGACATTTCCGGCTATGCACTCTCTGTCTGCCTTATATTATGACCAGGCTTTTCTCTTTGCAGATGAGTAAGCCTGGGACCGAGGCTAGCATGGGTGGTGTTTTAAATGACGAGATTCCTGATTCGTATCCGCATTTTGTGCACTTGTTTGTTTGCTATCCGTGTGTGCGAGCGTGAGCTTCTCTGGTCATGTGAAGGAAACAAATGCCACACCCGTGACATTGAATGCCACACAAACGTGATGCCGTGTAGAGGCAGAGGAGGGCGTCATTAACATTGGCTTAGGTAGACAAACACCAAGCTCAGGTTCAACATGAGGTTGGCTGCAGTCCATCGTTGCTTCGGTGCTCTAAAGCCTCAGTTATTCTTAGTTGCGAGCGGGGTTCTCCACCACAAATTGGCGATCTACAAGCTCAGCTATCATTTTCAAAGTATAATAAATCTAGTCTATTGCAAACCCATAAGGGTGGAGTCACCAGCCATGCGTTATTCTTTCAAAACGGGAAGGCTTGCAGTCCACACTCACCCATTCATCCTCCTGTGAAGGGCAAATATCATTAGTGTTAATGATTAGCTTGTACTATAGTCGTGTGTATGTGTCTCTATGTATAGTGTATGACTGGTGTGTGTGCTGTTTGAACAGTGGACCTTCCATGGTTTGAGCTGTTCATAATAATGCATCATTCAGAGGGGTCTGAGTGTGTGTCATTGTTCAAAGGAGCCAGCCTCGGGGACACCACCAGTCCAATTTCTCTCTAGGTGGAACAAAATTAGTCACGACTAGCAAGACACTGTAGTGTTTCTTACAGGTTGAGACTTTGCTTGTGTGTGTTGGGGGCACAGATCACAGCTTACATTATCTGGTGCACATAATATTGAGCATCTATTTTTTTTGGTGCTTGCACCATCTTAGCGCCTTGAGTTTCTGTTAACCACTCCCAATCCAACAATGTTTTTGTAATGAACCGAACACAATAACTGCTTACAAATTCAAGCTAAGAAAGCTTAGAAATCAATAGCACATTTCATAATTTCATCAAAACGTTGCTAGTCTATTATAATCAACAGTCTGACAATAGCCATGCCAACAGCCTTGACTCCAGTAGATCTAGTCATTGACTAAATAAAGCTCTCAGCAGTGTTATTGTGCAAACATCTTAATTTCTTATATGTGAAACTAATTGCAGACAGATGTACCACATAATCCAATAAGTGCTCACAGACTGTGCTCTAGCAGTGTCTACAAAAAGTAGTTCCAGGCTGTAGACACTGTTGCGACTCGTCTGTTCTCAAAGCGCTCATCTCATCGTGATCCTAATCATACTGCTCCCCGTTTACAGTGTCATGCTACTTGTTGTGCAGTTTGCCTCATCCTCGCCCTTTTCGTTTGTATTATGGTCGCAAAAACCTTGTATGTGCAAAAGCCGTTACTTTTAGAAAATAACGTTGGATCCAAAGTAGCTTTATTTCTTTCATTGGCGTAATATTTCTAAAATTCATAGGTAGCAAAAAATCAGACCAGAAAACAAAACAAGGAAGACAAAACTAGACATATAAAAAAGGTCATGGAATGATCAGTATAGCAAAAAAAATGTCAATTATGCACATGTTCTCCACCTTTTTTCCTCCTTCCAATTCTTTTTGGAGTCATATGGATGGAGTAGGTGATCTTCTGTAGAAGATCTATTTGTTTATATTGACAAATAGGCCAGCAGTAGGACAGTTTTTCTTTCTTCTGAAGCCAATATTTTGTAATGGACTTTTTACTGCCTACAGAGTACAGACTCTTAAAGGACAACATATAGGCTCATTTTCCTATTTATATTGATCCCAAATGACTTGCCATGGGGTCTATTTAGTAGAAATGCCCCTGTCGTCTAGTTTCCCCAGCAGAACCCAGCAGCCCTCATAGCATAGAGCGGAGCCCATAAGCCTATCGCTTATTTTCAGTTAAAAGTGATTTATTTTCTTCATGAATCACGCATCCATGCCTTGGTTGTCAAAGTCCCGTAAAAGACACACTGTGGCCAGTATATTCACTTTGATTGGCAGTTGTGCCGAACGCTCACCCCAAAACATGTTTTACGTGACTGCGGCCCAAGAGGCCAATAGCAAGAGGTCCCAACTTTGCTTTACTTCCCGTATCTGCGTGAAGTGGGCGGACACATTATTAGGAGACGGGGAGAATGTTTGAGTCTATTAATTTCCAATGGGAGAGTGAACGTGAACACAGCTTATGATCCATTCCTTGATCCATGGTCAGTGGTCACTGAACTAAATACTGGACCTAATCATCAAAGGCACACAATATTTCCAAGATATTCATAGTTCTTTTAGCGAGACAAATCAGGAGAAAATCTACTTTGTTATCGACCTTTCTTAATCCCAGCAACTAACTCGCAAGATTTGAGAGGAGTCTGCTATAGAGCGTCGCAGTCCCGCCCCTTTCCATGCCTACTTAGGACAGGGGTTCTCAACGTTTTTGGCATGGGGACCCCCAGAAATGCTTTGGCCATGTCTAGCGACCACCGTCCCGCCCCCCTCCCCACCACCAATACAAACATAACAAAAATAACATTAACTAGATAAAGTGCCCCTCGGGGCACAGGTCTCCACCAGGGCAGGTCATGTTGTGGCCTCCTGGTGGCGCTATAATAGGCCAATGTGAAATGGGTGCCATTACTTCTTACGCCTTGGATGGTAATTGGATGATTTGAGGCATTTTGTGCCTCAAATCATCCAATTACCATCTTTTTGTGAAAAGGGTGGGATATATTCCTCAGCCTAGTAGGAAAGTCCATGAAAGATTGCACGTAATTTGCATGCTGCGTTCATGATTTGAGGCTTTTTGTTCTGATACTAAAACCCAGGATTTTTTTAATCCCAGAAAGTCTAAATTGTAGAATAAGACCAGAAAATATGAGCATGATCAACCGTAACCGTAATCCGCAACCGTTCCAGCAGCACTGCTGGGTAGCAGTGCAACAGTTAATCAGTCTAATCAGTTGTAAAAAAAATATCTATAATGGATGTAAATAAATGCATAATTTTGGACATTGCTTTTGCTTTTTTCCTTTCAAAATGTTTGTGCGACACAATAGTAATCCGACTATATCGATATAGTGAATTATTAAAGGTATATGGAGTCCTTGTTCAGTGATACGATTCCATAGTAACATTTGCTTATTAGACCATTACTACTTCACAAGTTATAATGATCAATAATGTATTCATAACAATCGATTGGTCTCTTGGATTTAGCTTTCTTTTTACGAATATAATCACAAATAACTTTAAAAGTCCTGCCTACCCATCCCATATGTTTTACATAAAATATCAAAACTATTAATGTCACATATTTTGGTTATCTTAGGTAATTGCCTTGTCTGAATTGGCGATCCTGCAATGCTGGCAATTTAAGTACTGTAGTTTAGCCTCTTTGATTTGGAAATGTTTGACCACCTCTAGCCAAACTTTGAATGAAAGATTGACTCTTCTTGACCCTTCCATTTGGCCTTGGGTGACACCAATATACAAGAGGTCTCAACTGTGCTGACAAATAATAATCCCTTAAAGACGAAAGGGACATGACCCCCATCTTCTGCGACAACTGTAGGGTTGAGAATTTCACCCTTGGTCTCTCTTTATCCCACACATGATAGGATGATCATTTTGACGGATCTTATTCTGCCGCCAAAGGGGGAGCAGGCCCCACCTACTTTGAAGCTGGTGTCTCTCTATTTTGGGCATGTCCGTAGGCGAACATTTTCAAAATGTTTTAAACATTTCCAAGAATAGTAGATCATACTGTCATACGAAGAAGTACAAAATAGGTAAATCATTTATGTGGGGACAGTGGTCAATATTCTTAAAAATATATGTTTCAATATTCATCTGTTTTTCATGAACAAATTGCCTTCAGAATAATTCCTATTGGAAATTGCGTTGTGAAAATGATGCAGAGCTCTACGTAAACGCAGACTCTTGGAGGCATGCAAATATAGTGTGTGTGACATGCCAGTAGTCAAAGTGCCTTATGTTGGCATAGTCTCAGTATAGCATGCTTACACTTGTTTAGTGGGAGAGTGCTTGAATGGAGGGAAACGAAAGCCTGTGGGCCGCCAGAACTTGACCTGACTCCGGGTGGCTAATGAAAGCAGCAGCAGTAATGAGTAACTGACTAAACATCTCTGCTGTTCCACGGCTGAACAAGCCCAACAATGCGGGGCCGACGTCACGTCACTGCTGCTTCCCTGCAGGCCACACGGAACCCACACGCTGCCATATGCACTCAGGCTGGGGATGACACTGGCACGCATGGAGTGCTGGCTTATCTCTCATATCCGCTCTTGAGTAAAGCAGTATCTTAGTCTTTTCAGTGATATGAGATAGAAGAGATAGAGTAGAGAGACTGTGCATGCGATATGAGAGAAGACAGACGGTGCACCCAGTGCACAGTACACAGAATGTGGTGGGATCTGAGCTACACTTTTGAGTGGTGCAACCACTCCAAGGAACAACAATGTCTGTCCCTCCCTATGTCCATATCGCCATCCCTATGTCCGTCCCTATTTTTAGGGTACCTTGCCCACTGTACCAACTAAGACATCACATTTCCTACTGATTACACCCAAGGAAAGTTTGAAGACATTGCTAATAAAATAATGACTAAGAAAACTCCCAGATTAAGTACAACAATCTGCACACAGCAGCAAGCTTTTATGAGCTGTATTTTAGTTTTGCACCTATACTTAACTGCACAGGCGCAGGAGGTAGACCGGCCGGCCGTGTGTGCGTGTGCGTGTGTGCGTGCGTGTGTGTGTGTGTTTGTTTTACATTGTAAAGCGATTTGATGGGTCGGACAGACTAGGAACACCCCATGATGCAATGTGAGAAACTCTTGGTGTAGGCGACGTACATAGATGCTGGCACTTATCAAGATCTACAGATACTGTAGATAAAATCACACCACATGAACTCCTGACAGGCCCATATTTGTCTCCACAGCCTTATTCCTGCGTTTCCATAACCTTATTCTCGGGGTATTTAGCCTGCAGCGTAGCTCCTGAATAAAAGTGTTAGAGCCCCGGTCACGGTGCTGCTGGTCCAACCTGTGTTGTGTTTGCTCTGCAGGGATGACAGCAGTATCTTTGATGGGTTAATGGAAGAAGATGAAAAGGACAAAGCAAAGCGGTGAGTTGCTAGCAAAGATGTTTATCCAGCTGCGCTTTAGCCTGGATTAAAACCATTACATGAGTACAAGCCGCAATCTGTGACTTTCACAGATTTTACCCCATGTAGCCTAATAATTATCTCGCCTCCTCCTTATAATTAATAATCAAACTATTGCAGTGGTTTTCAATCTCCATCTGAATATGATTTGTGCCGGGGGCCCCCAGAAGAGAAGATTTGTGTTGAAAATGTTTGTGTGTGCGTGCGTGTGTGTGTGCGTGCGCGTGCCACTGTGTGGGCGGGCGGGGTTTTTTTTTTTTTTTTTAACTAGACCTGTGCCCGTTGGGCACCGGCCTACTTGGGAACGATGCAAGTTGGCAACAACGAAAATAGGGAATGTAATGGCCCACCCTGTTATGCAATACACATTATCATAGCACCCGTTTTAACAGTCTGTCAGTCTGTGTCCCTTTTGTGCTCATTATGGAGATCTCTGTATCTGTCTGTGTGCCTGTATCCATTTTATGCTCACATGGAGATATCTATATGTCCTTGTCGTGAATATATGGAGATCCCTGATGTTGTCAGTATATGGGCATATGTGTGTGGGCCTGCCCGTAGATGATATGAGCATCGGCAGTTGTGGAAAGTCCTTGTGCAGTGGTAAACGTCTGTTTGTGGAGAATGTCTGAAGAGTGCTGACTAACTAATCAAATGGCAGGTGTGGAGAATTTGCCAAATCAAGCTAACCACTGGTTTACACCCTTGTTGTCGCCCTGACAGTGTGTCCCGTAACAAGTCTGAGAAGAAACGCAGAGATCAGTTCAATGTCCTCATCAAAGAGCTGGGGACCATGTTGCCGGGCAACACCCGGAAGATGGACAAGTCCACTATCTTGCAGAACAGCATTGACTTCCTACGCAAACATAAAGGTAAAGACATTATAGCTGTAATCCCAGGGGCTGTGGACCCATTTTTGAGGGGCGCTATAGGCCCTCCTATCTCCAGTTTTGAGTGTTTGTGCAAACACAAACATTGAATGCCATTTGACAGACAATGAATGGCCAGTTTTGAGTGTTTGTGCAAACACAAACATTGAATGCCATTGCCAGACAATGAACGGCCAGTTTTGAGTGTTTGTGCAAACAAAAACATTGAAGGCAAAAGTGAGGACTCAAATTGTGATTGGCCGGAATGAGATGATGTATGATGATAAGAGCGCCCCTCACTTCACACAGGTGTAATTTTTGTAAATATCACTTTGTTTTCTAAAGCTACAACGACCTTTACTGCGTGTCACTCCCCATCTCTTTCCCCCCCATTTCCTGTCAACTTACTGTACACTATCCAAACCCCCCCCCCCAAAAAAAATATATATAAAAAAAGAATATATATATATATTAAAAGAACTACGTTTAAAAATGCTGAATTTCAGAAAAAAATACATGCATTAAAAAAAAACGTCAAAGAAATAGTGACTTGTGATATGACGTGTTGTTGCTTGTAGATCTGCTATTTTCACTTTTAAATGGGGCGTAAGTGATTAATTCATTCACTAAGTATAAAATGTATATTTTGGGTCCTGATATACTTATACCACTATACCACTGTTTTACTTGTAAACTGTGATGTGACGATAAAGCTGATTCTGAAACCTCAAATCTCCATATTAAAACTTTTTTTTCTTTGCCCTGTGCTTGATCATACTACAGCGTCACACACAAGTGCCATGTTTTTGAGCTTGTAGATCTGCTACTTTTGAATTTGAATCCTGAAAAGTAACAGTGTTGCACATACAGTGTGAGGTTTCCACCTGAACAGAGGCGATGTCGCCAGTCAAGCACCCCTGAGCCATTTTGTCCCCTCTCTCCATCAGAAAGTTCCGCCCAGTCGGAGTCGAGCGAGATCCGACAAGACTGGAAGCCATCATTTCTTAGTAATGAAGAGTTCACTCAGCTGATGTTAGAGGTAGGCCTGAGACACAAATATTACATAATCTCCTGATTGCAGGTAGTCTAATCGTCTGAATCGTTTTCCATTCATGTGTATAAATGAATCTGTTGGGAAAAAATCCATCGATTTTTAAAACATAAAAATTTTAAAAATAATGGAAGTAGCAGATCTACAAGTTCACAACGTGTGGCATCGCGACTGAACTTGTAGATCGGCTATTTACACTTTTAAAAAAAACCATTTGGCCCTACCTTATTTATTTAGATTAGTGGTATCGGTCATTTTCAGTATGTTTTTTGTATATTTTAGCTATTTGTCATATCTGCCCTGTGCAATTTATTTTATTACAAAGAGTGTTTTTCAATGCCAAAAACACAATTAAATCATTCATCGCAATTATTTGTGTGACAATTAATCATCAACTAAAATGTCATCATGGTGAAAATCCTATGACACGAATCAGGGCAGAGCGTTAACTGTTTGTTTTGTTTGTACCAGGCATTAGATGGTTTCTTTCTGATTAATAACCGTTTGTTTTGTTTGTACCAGGCATTAGATGGTTTCTTTCTGATTAATAACTGTTTGTTTTGTTTGTACCAGGCATTAGATGGTTTCTTTCTGATTAATAACTGTTTGTTTTGTTTGTACCAGGCATTAGATGGTTTCTTTCTGGCAATCATGACCGATGGGAATATCATCTACGTCTCAGAGAGCGTTACGTCTCTGCTAGAACATTTACCTGTGAGTGGTACAGCCCTTCTCTGAACCTCAAATACTGACTGGAGCTGTCAAATGAATGAGATTGTATTGAACGATTGGTTTATCAACCAACATGCTGGTGTTTGATGTTGATGTTGCAGTGTTTTATGGAGCTACAAACAGCACTAGTGGTGGGTTGACTTAGCCTGCAAGGTTTGATGGTGTGTAATTGTGCGTTTCAGTCTGACCTGGTGGATCAGAACCTGCTGAACTTTCTGCCCATTGGGGAGCATTCAGATGTCTACAAGGCCCTGTCCTCTCACATAATGGACGCAGAGACCCTGACACCTGAATATCTGAAAAGTAAGTAACCACACATCTCCACTGGGGCTTCATTTCGGCCTGTCATTTCGACGGGATGCATTTGCGTTATACATGTTTGATGTAAGCTTTCATAGATACGATAAATTGTACTTTTTATATATAAAACAGGGATTTATGTGTTCTTTCCAGCAAAGAATCAGTTAGAATTCTGTTGCCACATGCTCCGAGGGACGATAGACTCCAAAGAGCCCCCTGTGTACGAATATGTGAAGTTCATTGGGAACTTTAAGTCCCTGGACAATGGTGAGTTGAAATAAGCAAGAATCTGACCATTGGGTTTGCCCAATCTACACTATATTTTAGCTTTTTATATATAAGAAATGTGTATTTTGGGTCTCGAACTGGAAAAGCTTCTTAAAGACTTTGTTTTCTGCCACCCCTCCTGTAGTGCCTAACTGTACCCGAAACGGTTTTGAAGGAGTGATCCAACGATCGCTTCACCCGGCCTTTGAGGACAGAGTCTGTTTCATAGCCACCGTGAGGCTAGCCAAACCACAGTTTATCAAGGTAACAGTCAAGAGCTTTGCCATTTTGTCAGATTAAACACATAGCATCCCTTCTGGCCATGTTGTAATTGGTAAATGTTCCGATCTACAAGCTTGCATTGCAATGGGAGGCATTGCATTGTGAGGTTGTGGATTGTCTACTTTCGGCAAACAGTTTTGGTGCAGAGGAAAATACGTTTGTGGTTAACACATTTACCATTATGATAATGGATATAAAACAATGCTAGATGATTTCATAGATGTCAATGTTTTCATTTAAATTTTGAGACTCCTACTGTAATTTATTTGCTATACTGCAGTTCTCAAACTGGGATCTGGGGACCCCCAGGGGTCCTTGGGAAGTTAGTCTGTGGTCTAATGCATATAAAACTTGAAATGAAAAAGGTTGAGAATCACTGATACTGTATCCCCGTCCGTCACTGTCCCCTCCCCCCCTCCTTCCACAGGAGATGTGCACTGTAGAAGAACCCAATGAGGAATTCACCTCCAGACATAGTTTAGAATGGAAGTTTCTCTTCTTGGACCACAGGTACATGAATTATTTTAGTTTAGAATGGAAGTTTCTCTTCCTGGACCACAGGTACATGAATTATTTTAGTTTAGAATGGAAGTTTCTCTTCTTGGACCACAGGTACATGAATTATTTTTCCAGTGTCTTCCGGAAACTAAACGTTTTAGCCCTTCCCTGCGCAACTAGCCTGCCCTTTTTTTAACCCATAGACCAGGGGTTCTCAAATCTCAACCTGTGGGTCGCGACCCCTCGGGGGTCCCGAAATCTTTTTGGGAGGTCCCCAAATTATATATATATATATATATAAAAATCAGACCTGTTTGAAGTGAGTGGTACTGTACTGTACTGTACTGTACAAGCCCTCCTCCCTGGCCTGTGTGTCAGACCCAGCCACACACATATTTTCGTGCTCAGACACAGGGACAGACGCAGCCACATACTGTACATAGCTCTATTATTAAGGTTATTGTAGCGGTCAATTTGTATTGGTGGTGGGGAGGGGGCGGGGGTTGCGAGACAGGGGTCGGGGGTCCCCAGCCAAAAACATTGAGAACCCCTGCCATAGACTACCTAAATTTATGCCAGGACCTGCGCCATGGCACTAAACACTCGAGATTGGGATCAGAATCAATTGCTGGCATTATGAAGTGACCATAAACATAATAACTCAACAAAGTAGTTCTAGTGTTATGTTGCCCCTTAATGATGGTGAGCATTGCTCACAGAATGCTTCTATTGATAGCATCTTGTGTTCAGCTCCGTGGTCTCTGTTTATTCGATCTCTGTTTGCTTCCCTGGGGAAAACAGCTGTCACTGCCTCCGGGAGGCAATTCTAGAGCACTGAGTTTTTCTTTTCCCTCTACTGTGGAAACTCCATTATAATTAGATTCTTAAATGATTGCATGTGTCATGGATTGACACGGTGGATTCATCTGTGCCCTTTTAAACAACGCTCTGGAGAGGAAGCTCTGCAGAAGTTTCCACCAACTCGTTCCAATGACGTTTTCTTTTCTCCAATCATTTGTTTATGTCTACTAGAGCCCCGCCCATCATAGGCTACTTGCCATTTGAGGTGCTGGGCACATCCGGGTACGACTACTACCATGTGGACGACCTGGAGACACTGGCCAAATGCCATGAACACTGTGAGTGACTTTATCTTACTTATTCATCAAATTATGACAGTATATACAGCCAATATACTGTAGCCACCTGCCGAAAAAGAACCAAAAAAAGCCAGCTACCTCACTGCATCAGGTTTGGACCTGCGCTACAGTAAATTAGCGTTTGGATATTACAGCAAGCTAGTCGGTATCAAGAGGTGCTGGTGAAGGGATTGACTTAACTGATTTAATGTAATCCGAATCCTAATGAAATCAATCAATCAACTGAGGATTACAGCTGGCGTGGCTTGTCCTGTGCACTCATCTCCCCCTCGCTGTGTCCCATAGTGATGCAGTACGGCAAGGGGAAGTCCTGCTACTACAGATTCCTCACCAAAGGGCAGCAGTGGATCTGGCTCCAGACGCACTATTACATCACCTACCACCAGTGGAACTCCAGACCGGAGTTCATCGTCTGCACGCACACCGTCGTCAGGTACTGAACTGCCATCAGTATTCTCTGCTGATTCCAGCACATTTTCACCCCAAGTACTCTTATTGCGCTGCTCGGTCAATGTACCTTTCACGTCAACCATGATCATTTATTATTCTCTGCCTATGGGGAGGCAACTTCAAGAACAGATTCTGAGCTGCGCACAAATAGTAGAGTGCGCTGTTTTTCCTTTTTTTGCCGGTGGGTTCCCAGATTGCTTGGCGCAGGCGCCTTGCTCTGGCATACCTCAAGGGGACCCCACCATGTTTCTGTTGGTGCACCAACATGTTTACGTTACGTCTTTAATGCCATGTTCAATGTTGAGTCTACCTGGTTAAATGTCTTCACCAAATTCTCCATCAATTACTGCCGCTTGGTCAAAACGACTCGTCAGGTTGAGAATGTGTTGCTGATTATCGTTTGTAGTTAGAAATGGCAGAAACCCATATGGGTCACATGAGAAAACCTAACCAAACGTTGCATCTTTTTTTCCTGTCTTTGCTGTGCAGTTATTCCGAGGTGAGGGCCGAGCAACGCAGGGAGCTTGGGATCGAAGAGTTGCTGCCAGAAATGGCGGTGGACAAGGTGAGATGTTTGCCAAATGATGGACAAAATGATGCAGTAGCGCAGCGATGAAGCCATAAGACGAGCACTAGTGGTTTCCCTGTATTGACTGCTGCTTCTCTCTCTCCCTTGACAGCAGTCGCAGGACTCTGGCTCCCAGCTCAACAGCTCCAGCCTGAAGGAGGCGCTGGAGCGTTTCGACCGCAGCCCCACGCCGTCAGCGTCCTCCCAAAGCTCCTGCAAGTCCACCCACACCGCCTTGTCCGATCCAGAATGTGAGAGACCACCACAAACACAGCTCCACATAAGCTTCAACCCCCTCCCAGCACTTAACCACTTAGTTCCCTAGCATACCTATTTTGGGGCAAACATTCTGTGAAAATATCTTACAAAATTGGACCCCGGTCAACTAAGTATATAGGATTTAAGTGGTTAAGTTGCTATTTATAATTATCAGACACTAGATGTTGCATTCCACTCCTCATCGCAATTTAGGATGTTGTATGTTGGTGGACTGCTCCAAGCTAAATCTGGCATGTTTACATGAGATCATGTTCAGTTGATTGTAAACACATAAAGAAAGGCAGAACTCTGCTTGGGGGAAAAGTACCTTCCCCAACAAAAACAAAAGCAACTAATCACAGTTTGTTTCTGGCTCCCGTGCAGCGTCGCAGACTAAACACCAGGGTGACAGGAGCGCACTGGGGCGGCAGTCTGTCTCTGCCATAGAGATGACGTCACAGAGAAGGTCGTCCATCAGTAGTCAGGTCAGTCGGGATAGACTGGTTTAAGCTCATGTCTGTCTTAATTGTGCAACAGGCTCTGAAGTGTGTGTTTGGGGAGAATAGACTGAGTCATCATTGACCTGGCTGCATTGTTTGGTTTTCCATATTTTTACTCCTCAGCATTCTATGAGCTCTCAGACAACAGGGAAGACCGTGGTTTCACAGCAGCAACAACCGCAGAAACAGGCACAGCAACAACAGCAACAACAGCAGCAGCAACAGCAGCAGCAGCAGCAACAGCAGCAACAGCAGCAGCAACAACAGCAACAGCAGGAGCAGCAACAGCAACAACAGCAGCAGCAACAGCAGGAGCAACAACAACAGCAGCAACAGCAACAACAGCAACAGCCGCAACAGCAACATCAACAGCCACAACAGCCACAACAGCAACAGCCGCAACAGCAGCAACAGCAGCAGCATCAGCAACAACCGCAACAACAGCAACAACCGCAACATCAACAGCCGCAACAGCAACAACAACAGCCGCAACAACAGCAACATCAACAGCCGCAACAACAGCAACATCAACAGCCGCAACAACAGCCGCAACAACAGCAACATCAACAGCCGCAACAACAGCAACATCAACAGCCGCAACAACAGCAACAGCCGCAACATCAACAGCCGCAACAGCCGCAACATCAACAGCCGCAACAACAGCAACATCAACAGCCGCAACAACAGCAACAGCCGCAACAACAGCAACATCAACAGCCGCAACAACAGCAACATCAACAGCCGCAACAACAGCAACATCAACAGCCGCAACAACAGCAGCATCAACAACAACAGCAGCGACCACAACAGAACCAGCCCAGTGGCCAGGTAAGACATTGAGCTCCTTCACTCCTTTTAATGTGCACAGAAAACACTCCAGATTTTACATTGTAGAAGTTGTAGGCTAGAGAAAGCGAATCTAAGACACTATTTGAACTGCATATTGCAGGCCTCACTAAATACAGGGCTGTGCAATCTATTGAATTATCTGATCAACTATATAGAAAGAAATCTGTAATGAAAGAATTATTTTACTTGCATTGCCTCAAAAGTGAAAAGTTGAGTTCACTGTTTTGTGGCTGGTTTGGTGAAATAATTATTGTACTTGCATTGCCTCTAGACCAGTGTCTCAACTGGTGTATGGCGTCTGAAATGACCGGTGTGCCGTGATTTATTTTTTTGCTTGTTGCTTGAGCAAGACATCATGACATGTATCCAATATGTCTAGTTTTTGGGTCACGTAGTGCATTCTTCTTGGTGTTGGACAAATTATTTCAAAGAAAATGTCTGCTACAGACAGCACAGTCTGTTGGGAGTGAGAAACATAAAGCCAAATCAGACAATCAAAGCCAAAGCTTGTTAACCCTAGCTACATGTTGTTTATAGTTGTTGCACAGAAATGAAGTACTTTTACGTGTGTGCGCACTGTGGGATCTTATGGCTATAAAAAGTGTACCCTGGCAGACATAATTTCACCTTGTGGTGTGACCTTGAAAAGAAATCTAAATCATAGGACCCACAACCGTGAGTTATTGTCACTCTAGCTCCACTGGACGAGGGAGGTGGAAGGAGATTGTTGGAACGGGCCAATGCAGAGACGTGTCACATACTCACATGTCTTGGTCTGTTTTGCTGATGGTGTGATGGTGTCTCTGTCCCCCCTCCCACCAGCAGCAGCCCATGGCAACGTTTTCCCATCAGCTGGACGCCATGCAGCACCTGAAGGATCAGCTGGAGCAGAGGACCAGGCTGATCGAGGCCAACATCCAGCGGCAGCAGGATGAGCTCCGACAGATCCAGCAGGAGCTGTCCAAGGTGCAGGGACACGGCCTACAGGTAGGTGGAGCTGTCCAGGGTGCAGGAACAGGGCCTATAGGTAGGTGGAGCTGTCCAGGGTGCAGGGACAGGGCCTACAGGTAGGTGGAGCTGTCCAGGGTGCAGGGACACGGCCTACAGGTAGGTGGAGCTGTCCAGGGTGCAGGAACAGGGCCTACAGGTAGGTGGAGCTGTCCAGGGTGCAGGAACAGGGCCTACAGGTAGGTGGAGCTGTCCAGGGTGCAGGGACAGGGCCTACAGGTAGGTGGAGCTGTCCAGGGTGCAGGAACAGGGCCTACAGGTAGGTGGAGCTGTCCAGGGTGCAGGAACAGGGCCTACAGGTAGGTGGAGCTGTCCAGGGTGCAGGGACAGGGCCTACAGGTAGGTGGAGCTGTCCAGGGTGCAGGAACAGGGCCTACAGGTAGGCAGCCTGGCATGGCCAGACTAATATCACTGCGTCGCCATAGATAGTATATTAGTCTGGAACCCTCGGTATGGAAGATGTATTTCCAAGGGGCGTTTACAAACTGATTCCAAGCAAAGAAAGTCTCACTTTGAATAGTCAAATAGTGGGCTCTGATTGGTCACCCACAACTCTGGGGTGAGCGAAATGTAATTCAAACTGAGGAGTGCCAGACCCAATCTGCCCAGGCACATGCATCATGCAGTGAGGCAACTCAGGCAAGGCGCAAGACGGCCTATCCCCTCTCTTAAGGGTAGAAAATAAATAAATAGCGTGTGACCGCGTGTCTGTGGGAACCGATGGAGAGAACCGAAATGTAATTATTGTAATGGGTACCCGGTACCCAAGCACGTTCGGTTCGGTACATGATTGGTCCCGAGGTTCGGGACCCACCCCTGCTTGTGACTAAATAATAACTCCACTGGATCCACTGATACACAGGTTTTTTTTCTCATTTCCTGATACGTTCTGGTGTTCTACATAAAAGCAAGTGCCTTACATGCTAAAGAGCATTAACCACTTAAAGGAGCACGTCACCAATTATCAACCTTATCTTCATATAATTGGTCCTCACTTATGGCACCATTTCTATCTAGTCACTCTGTGTTTCAATTCAGAAACCTGCCTACTACTGATATTACACTTACTGTAGGGTATTTACAGAATTTATCCTGAATGATATGATGAATATTGTTATTATGATTATACAATAGGCTCCTGTGAACACTACACTCATTGTGCACGCTTTGTGCACTTTTTTACACTCTGAATCCCTCCCCTGGCAGATGAAGTGTGTGTGTGTGTGTGTGTGTGTGTGTGTGTGTGTGTGTGTGTGTGTGTGTGTGTGTGTGTGTGTGTGTGTGTGTGTGTGTGTGTGTGTGTGTGTGTGTGTGTGTGTGTGTGTGTGTGTGTGTGTGTGTGTGTGTGTGTGTGTGTGTGTGTGTGTGTGTGTGTGTGTGACCACCAACGTTATATTGTTATATTAACATACTAATATACAGAATTGACACAATTACAATGTATTCATTACAAAAACTTGTATAGTGATGCTTTAGGACGGTTAAATATTGTTTTCATCTATTGAAGTTTAATTGTATCTATCAAAAAGTTATTTGGGTTTATGTGTGTGTGTGTATATAAAAATAAAACGTATTTTCTTAAATTATATTGTGACAAAATATCCAGTAAAACATCGGTGGTCTCATAAAAGGACTCATAAGAGGACTCATAAAAATCGGCATCGCATCCAAAAAGACACTCCACAAGCCTCCTCACCGCCTGTGCACTGTGCTTGTGTTGTTGTTGTGGTCAGATGTTCCTGCAGCCTGGATCTGGAGGGCTGGCTCTGGGCTCGCTGCAGATGGCTCAGGGGAGCGCTGTGGTGCAGCAGCAGCAGCAGGGGGCCACGCTCACCCTGCAGGGCCAGGTGGTCTCTGCTGGAGCTCTGCAAAGCAGCTTACAGCAACAACACGCTGTCCAACAGCAACAAGCCCAGACCCAGCAGCAGACCCTGTCACAGGTCAGAACAACACCATCGCACTGCAGCACTGCAACGCAACGCTTTTTAGTCCTGCCCAAAAATGTGTGTGTGTGTGTGTGTGTGTGTGTGTGTGTGTGTGTGTGTGTCACACACACACACATACATACACAAAGAAATATATATATAAAAAAAGAAAAAAAATAATATATATATATATATATATATATATATATATAAATATATTTATTTTTTTCTCTCTCTTTGCAGGATACCAATTGTATCTTTTGTTTAATGACTGGGTGTTTAAATGTCTTACTATGTTTGTTTTTGTTTAGTTTTTACCTGTAAAGCAGTCATTGTCTGTGAAAGTTGCTGTATAATTCTTTTTTTTACTTACTATAACATTTAACAGGGAGACCCTGGCCTGTTACTGAAAGAACACACTATAGCAATGATCACTATCGGAACATACAGCTTTAACAACACACACACACACACACACACACACACACACACACACACACACACACACTGCAGTAGAGCTTGCCTAGTTGACCAGGGTTGCCCGAGGCTCTAAACTTGGTCTGCTCGTATTTCTACACCAAATCTCTTCACCAAAAATAGCCGATCTACAAGCTCACAACACGTTGGCATTGTGAGATCAGCTATTTTCACAGAATGTTTGCCCCAGAATAGGTTCAAGTAGTTAATCTCATCCTCTGATGCGTGCGACATTGACTTTGTTTCCTGGTTGTGTGTTGTGTTTTCTCAGCGGTCGTCTCTCACACTGCAGCCTCAACAGAACGTGTTGCCCGCCTCTCTCTACAACACCATGATGATCTCCCAGCAGAGTCCAGCTAACGTGGTCCAGATTGCCAGCAGTCTGGCCCAGAACAACAACCCCAACACTCCCACCGTGGCTACATTTGCCCAGGACCGCTCTGGTCAAATCAGGTATGCTACAACACTCGCGCTCAGGGCGGCCCGCAGTTTATTTTTAGGTCTTGGGTTTTGTTTAAGATCTGAGGCCGAATCTAAATCAGCAGTTCTCAAACTATTTCGTTATTCAACACTTTTGATATTTTTCAAAACATGTTAAAAAATAGCAGATGTACAAGCTCTTATATCATGGCATCTGTGCCATAAAATATAAAATGGCACAGATGCTTCTTCTTTGACTGTCATCAGTCTCCCCAAAAATACACACAACCCAGAATGTAGTTTTCCCCCCTCTATCCCAACTGGAGAACCAGACATTTCAGCCAGACATTTCTCATGCTCGGACATTTCTCGGACAAAGTCTGTAAAGAAAAGTCTGCTTATGGCTGAGACGAATCCACACCTGACCACGCTGTGCCCATTCCTGTCTCTCCCTGCCCGGCCCAGGTTTTCTGCCGCTCCCCAGCTGCTCACCAAGGTGGTGACGGGTAACATGGCGTGCGGGGCGGTCATGGTCCCCTCCGGCATGTTCACCATGAACCAATTGGGCCAGGTGATGACGGCCTTCGCTCCACAGCAGGGCCAGCCCCAGACCATCAGCATCTCCCAGCAGCCCTCGCAGCAGCAGACACAGGACCAGGCAGGGCAGACGCAGGTCACAGCGCTGCAGCCGGGACAGGCCCAACCGCAGGCCCAGTTCCTCCAGGTCAGTGCTTTTCAAACCTTTTCATGCCCAGCACTCCCAAATATGATTAGCCACGGACCCCCAAATGATGTTGTGCCAATGGTGCATTTATATAGGGCTTTTATCCAAAGCGCTTTACATAGATTGTGCATTACATTCATCCATTCACACACACATTCACACATACTGTGCACCGGTGGAGGAGGAAACCATGCAAGGCACCAACCTGCACATCGGGAGCAATTGGGGATTCAGCTACTTGCTCAAGGACACTATTCTGGGGGAGCCCGGGATCGTACTGGGAACCTCGCGGTTGCCATCCCGCTGCTGTACCAGCCAGAAACAGTACACTAACGCTGCAGCAGGTATAATAGCAGCGGAATTAGGGGCACGGTGGCACAGTCTGTAGTGCTGTCGCCTCACGGTCCTGGGTTCGATTCCCGCCGGGGACGCTGGTGGGCGTGTTCTCTCCTCCGCGTCATCAATACCCATACCCGAGGCAGGGTTGGCGAAAGGACCTTTCTGTGTGGAGTTTGCATGTTCTCCCCGTGTCCCCTAGGGTAGGGTAGGTACTCTCACAAAAAACATGCAGTAATCCTGGTCTCTAAACTACCTCCCCCTGGCCAGCCTGATGGAGGGGAAAGGAACTGGTCGGAATAACGTGTTCCTTCCACGCGCTATGTGCGGCTGGGAAAACTCCCCCCTGTCAGGTGAAAAGAAGTAACTTGGACTCCTCATGCATAGAAGGAAGCATGATGTCAGTCTGCTGCCCTCCCCAGGTTGGCAGAGGAAGTGTAGCGCCCAGGATTACATTCGATAATTGACACTGGGTAAAAAAATCGTTACAAAATCGTGGGATAAATTTTAAGAAGGATAATAGCAGTAGAATAGAATCATTGTCTTTGTGCAGCTGGCCCTGCTGCATCAATTAGCAGCAAATATCAAACAATGACAATCAAGTGACAGCAGCATCGGAATGCAACCATAGATACGCACGCACGGGTGCACGCGCGCACACACACACACACACACACACACACACACACACACACACAATGGTAAAGCAGGGGTAGGCAACCTTAGGCACCACTGTGCCAACATTGGCACACTGAGGGTGATCACTCATCACTGGCACACTGGCATAAGGGTGATAGAGAGGATTGTTGGTTTAAAATGTATTTTAAAAAAAATGTAGTCAAATAACTTAAATCCCTCACATTTGTAATTTACATCCTGCACATAATTCTACATTCATTAAAACTCAACTCTTGACTGGGGAGGGAGTCTGGGAGATACGTGGGCTATTGCTCTAAGGCTTATGAACATTATAACGATGTGAAAGAAAATATTTAAAAAGAAGGAAAAATGTTATATTCGTGGACAATCCATTTAAAAATATGTTTTATGTGGTGTCATTAAAATTAATGCCGACATGTCACACTGACCATCTAGGAAACTAAAACATGGCACAAAAGGTGGTAAAGACTGTGGTAAAGACTTAAACTCATATTATTACTGTTAAGGTATTGTACTATAGTATGAAGTGAATTATTTCATTATGAATGAATGCTCCAGGCTCCTCGGCTGCTCCATGGAAACCAGTCCACACAGCTGATCCTGCAGGCTGCCTTCCCGCTGCAACAGCAGGGCGCGTTCACTGCCGCGTCGCAACAGCAGCTGCAACAGCAACAACAGCAGCTTCAGCAGCAGCAGCAGCAGCTGCAACAGCATCTACAGCAGCAACAACAGCAACTACAGCAGCAGCAGCAGCTGCAACAACAGCAGCAACAACAACAACAGCAGCAACATCAGCAACTGCAGCAGCAGGCCTCTCTCAGGCCGGAGGAGCGCTCAGTCACGCAGCCACAGTAAAATCTGCCATCGAGCCAAACCCAGACGCCGGGCACTTTGTTGTTTGTTTGTTTGTTTTTTACGCTGGAGGCGACTCATTCGGAGATGTGCTGAAAGCACAGTACTGAGACGCGCGTCTGGAGAAACGCTGGGCGTCTGCCCTGCTCCCGCCTAGCCCGATCTTTTGCACTTAACTTCACGTGAGTACAGTGTGTCTTCAACGTGTCTCGGAGTGGCTCTGGCTCGCCACCCTGGCTCCAGAACCTGCTGGGCCAAAGGCGGCGCCTACTCTCTCTGAGATGGCGGGGGCGGGTTTGAGGCACGATCCCCTTTGCCCCACCCGCCCGATGGCCCTTGACAGTGTGTGTGTGTGTGTGGCGTGGACGCTCTGGTCAAGCCTCAACAGGAATAATTTATGCAGAGCTGTCCAGCAAACACACCGGAGCTTTCTGTCCGCGCTTCAAAGAAGGCCCTTCGAACCAGCAGATGGCATGCTTTCTGGGTTTTTTATGTTATATCTCCCACTGTTTTTTATTTTGTTTTCCCCTTTTGTTTTTCATGTCAAAGTAATTATGGGTCAGAAAATATTTTTAAGATGGTCTTGTAGATTGAACTTTTAACTGTACAGAACATTTACGTGTAAGATAATGTGTAAATATATGGAGAAAAAGAAAGAGAAACTAATATTTTATATGATGCATGAACAGAAAATAAGTGTAGTCTGTTATTTGTAGCTTTGAAAATGCTTTTTTTTTTTTTAGTACTCTGAGGAAAAAAGAAAGAAGCTAACTTGCTTCATTGCTGATGTTCTCTGATGGACTTCCTTTTTCTCTGAGGGGATGTGTTCTGCCTGATTTATACTTGGTTGCGCATCGCGTTGTGCACCAAAAAATTGCCGATCTACCAGCTCACACCGTGCCGCACCGTGACGCGATGTGAGCTTGAAGATGCAATTTGTTGATGCTGACACCGGAACGCAACTAAGTGAATCGGGCTTTAAATGTTTGCATAGCAGACGATGCCAATGCTGCTGGTTGTGTCACAGTTTGTTTAATCCTCACAAACATCCATGTACCCAAACCCCCCAACACACACACACACATACACACACACACACACACACACACACACACACACACACACATTAGAAGCACTTTGAGACGCTTTTGGAATCTCGCTAAGCTTTACGCCGCAAAACAGGCCGAGGAGTTTAACTCGCGGTTCAAGTCGGTAATTGAATCTGTCACTGATTCAGTTAATGAAGTGAATCCAGTCTGCCGGGGTAGGTGTGTATCCCGCAAAAACATTGCCAATTTAAACTTAGCTTTTTTTATAATGCCTGGTTGTTCCTCGTAATATTGAATTAACTAATAGCTTTTTCATTCTTCTCTTTGATTTTCTTACTCATATAATGCATGAACATCAGCACAGTACCTTTTTCAGGAGCTTTGTTTTGAAATGTGCCAGGCCCATACAGAGGTTATACCTCATTACAAAGATAGTAAGATACTGTACAACAATATGGCTTTGAGATTTGGTATGGCAATAGCAGTCATATTATCAGCACTTTTTCCCTCCCTCCCCCCTGTCACAGGATAGGTTAGGCTACATTAATTTGAATGTAAGTTTTCTTTTTAATCACCTGGAGTCAAATTTTGACTTTTCGGTACAGAGTACTTGCTCAGAAAATCGTAACTTTTCAAAAGTACAAAGTACATGTTCTTTGTAATATCAATGCATTGGTGTTTTGACACTTGGACATTTTAAACGACACAAAACAATATTGAATATAGGAGATCTACAAGCTCACAACGCGTCCGATCGCAATTCGTTGTGAGCTTGAAAGTCTAGTTTTTGTATTTATTTTAATAGGGTTTAAGTGGTTAATTTATAATGTACTTTTTCCCTTCCTAGAAATGTAATGGGAGTCAAAAGTACAATATTTGTCTTTTGAAATGTAGTGAAAGTATCCAAAAATAATGCTCAAGTGAAGTACAGAAAATGTACTTAAGTACACTACTCGAGTAAATGCAATTCTATACTGTCCACCACTGTGGGTGTCTCATACCTACACCCACAGTAAGCATATACCACCCATTGCTCTGATGGCAAATGGCTAAAAGCAGCTTGCCCTTCCCATGAGGTGGCTGTGATCTCCTACCTATCAGGATTTATTCATTCACTTAACAATTTGCTGCAGGGACAGACTTCTCAGTTTACTCCATTTACAAGCGGGGACAACAGAAGTCATACCTGTTTCTCTTAACCAAGTAACATAAAGCCATTGAAGACATTCTAAATGTAACCCCCTCATTATTGTTGATTCCTTCTTTGGCATACTAGAACCCCTAGGGTATCTTACACGCACGTACATACGCACGGGGGGCGCACACACACACACACACACACACACACACACTTGTAGTACTATACTTGTGAGGACATCCACCTTTTAGAACGGCAATTTCATGAATGTCATTTTTAAAAGATTGTATAAATCAGGCTTAACCTGAATATTTTCCCAATTTTAAGCCTAACTTTTGCTAACCAAAATGTATTTCTCTTGTGAGTACCCATACAATTGTACACTCAAATTCTACTGCACTTGAAGGGACATCTGCACCTCTCAAGTATAGTATTAAGTATACTCACGTGTGTGTGCACGCACGCACGCGTGCACGCACACACACACGCACTCACACTCACACACACGTCGCCTCTTAACAGCTCATATTATCTATCTGGGACTGAGTTCCAGATAGATAAGGGAAGAAATGTTCTCCCATGTATTCAACAACTATAGCCGCATCTGGCTCTGCATAAAATACTCACAAGCCCAGGGGAATGGTAACTTTGCGTTTCTGTATGGGTTTTGATTAGGTGTTTGGCCTGTATTAAAGTTTGCCTTGGTGGTGGATGGAATGGTGTTCTGAGATGTCATGGAGTTTTCCATGGGAGTTTAGTGCAGCTGTCGTGTGCATTATGTGTACATTATGTGTACTCCCCCTTTTCAATTCTCTAAGGGCTACCACTTGGTTGGCAAGTACTGTACATTGCCTCATAACGCAGCTAAGTGTTTCTGGGGGAACAAGACGCTTGTGTTTCTTTTCTTAATTTACGTGGAACATTGTTCTCTGTGGAATGGCACTTTAGATATTGGAGAATGTTCAATTTAGTGCAAAGGTCACGGTTTACAGTTTAAGCCAGATTTCAGCGCCGCTGCTTGTGCGCCAGAAATAGGCGATCGATAAGCTCACAACGCATCACATTCACCACACTGTCATACACAACTTCTCATTCTCAACAGATTAATTTGGATGTTTTTGACAATCATTTCAGAGCGTGTCTGGTTTTGTATTTGAATTATATTAGCACCCGGCCCGCTCAAATTGTTATTGGTCTCTTTTTGTGATGGAAATGGTTTGCATGTTGCTTTGTGTTTGAAGTTTTGTGGTGGGAAGTCATTGGTTGTGCTGTGTAGTACTGTTAAAGTCGAATGTTGTAACTTCTCTTTGGAGCTGCTTTCAGCCCGTCATCGGCCAACAGGGCTTTAGCTGATCAGTGTCAAAATGTTGCATTGTGTCGTAGCGAAGCCACCTCCTTCATTTATTGTTCACGTTTCAACTATATCAGTGGTTGTCAAACTTTTAATTTTTATTTCAAGGACCCCCCCCCCCAATAGCAACTCTTTTGAGAGTACGCCGGGTCCATTTGGAACCCCCTCAAGTAACCCTGAGGGGACCACACTTTGAGAACCACTGAACGAAGTATCATAATAACCAACGTCACAAACAAATGGTGCCTATTGCTTGGCTGTTGGCTGGCTGCATATTGTTAGATCTTACAATATGGACCTGTTAGTCAGTAAATAGCCATTCATTTCAAATGCACTGTGGTGCTAAAATGCATATCAGTACTAACTTGTGTCACAGCACCTCTTTTTGTATCTATTAGTTACAGAAATATAACCTTGAGTGATCGTAGATGATCACTGTTCTAAACGGCGTAGACCTACTCTGGACTGGGCTAGGTAGTGCAATACCTGAATGAATGTAAATTAAATATCATTATAGTACTTATAGCATGGGAGAGATGTACAGCAAAGGAGGCGTTTGCACAATGTATTATGTATTAAATATAACCATAAAGCATAGACATAGCTTATTTTTCTATGGCCAAAATAGACCTCAGCTATAGATAAAACTATGACGTCAAACACTGTAATTGCGCTGCAGTTTATGCCGTGCAAACACACAAAGACCATGATGTTCCAATAATGTTGTGTTTTCCAGTGAAGGATTTTAAATGAACTGTGACACACACATGATGACTGTTTGAATTGATTTGCCCCAAAAAATACAACAAGAGTTGGGTTTCTTCTCACCTTCCTGGTTATTGCAAAAGACACACTCATTTCAAACTGGTCTCTAAATATTTTAAAAAGATTTCTATTTTTAAACTGATAAATTATAATTCTTCACTCTCAATTTAAATTATTTTTATTTGTGGAAGAATATTGATTGACGGAAATACTTTTGTCCAAAAAGACCACACAATGTTCATTTTATTGTTTACCCAGTAGGGAAGAAGAAAAAAAGTCTTAAAATGAAATGATGATGTCAATCTTGGATTTAAAAAAATATATATTGGGATTTTTTTTTTAAAGACTAATGATTATTATACACTGTTGTATGGCAGTGTTCCTCACTGAAATGAGCAAATCTACCTGCTCACAACGTGCTGCATCATGATGCGTTGTGAGCTTGTAGATCTGCTGTTTTCGGTGAGGCAGACCGCCATACGACATAAATACGTATAAATCAGGTTTTGAAGATGAGGGAAAATGTTTTGTATCCAAAGAGGTCCAAAGATGGTTGATGGCACTTGTTTTGGAACGCCCTACAGTATGTTTGTGTGTGAGGAGACTTATGTTCAATGTTCTTGTAGTTCTGATGTACTACACTCTAGAAACTGAATGTCTATCGGTGTTCTCTCGTCTTTCCATCATTTAACCTTTTTGTGTGGCGTTCTCGTTTGGCTCATGAAATCGACCAGCACAGTGCACGGTGCAAATAAGGCTGTTAACACTAATCGGACTAAAACGATTATAAAAAACGTAATCGGTAGTTCAATTTTGTAATGGCTTAATAATCAATATTTTGGGTATGTGCATAGGTGAAATCTGTTATTTTCGATTATTTGATTAATCAAAACGGTAATTGATAGAAAATAATGATAAGTTTGCAGCCCTACCTGAAAGTTAAGACTAGCAAATGTTGGCACAGGCGGGCTGTGATTTCACCGGCCCTCTGCTGCCACCCGCTGTTCACCTGTAGGATACACTGACTGTCACAAGAATCACACCAAGAACAAACATTCCATTTGTAGCCATGTCATATACACCCCCCTGGTGTGGAATGGATCATCACATCTAATTAAACCATGCAGTGTCCTCCACTCAATTGTTGCACTGTGCTGCTTATTTCAAGAGCCAGACCACCATTCTTAAATGAAAACATAATTGAACCTTTTAAAGCAAATGTATTGGACATTTGCTCCCCTTACTCAAATTTGAAAATAATACTCAAGTATGAAATCATAATCTCTGTTCTGTTTGTTTTGGCAGCCACAATGAAGACTTTACTTTAGGAGTGACTCATCACTTATGCTTAATTTATGCTCTGTTGTATGACTGTCATCATAGAGGGTGTGTGCATGCATAAGGTGAGTGGCAAAGTGTGTTTAACGACATTTAATGCATTCAGATGGGCTTTTCTGTTTGGATGTATGGGCTGTCAAGGCCAGAAAGTAGCTTTTTGCCACTCGGGCGTTCCGGCATAACTTCTGGCTATGTCATGTATGACACACCTACAAGCTCACAATGCATTGTGCTTGAGGTCTGGTATTTTCTGTGCACTACACCGTTGAACAACTACGTATGATTGGGGTTTAGGCCTTAAACATTGGTGTAAACCAGGGGTGGCCACACATTTAGGACGTGAGATCTACTTTCATAATGACGAGCTCAACAAGATCCTACCCACTGAAAAAATAATTGTGCCATTGCTGAAAATAGTTTAAAAATATGACCCCCCAGTATTTAACTTAAACGCCCAATGCATTCTCAATGGCAATATACTTTGGCATGCTACTAGTCCTACATACTTAGGCCTACACCTAGAAACCCCATTCAAACCTATTTAGGTTAATCTTACGGTGGACATGTTTGCCTGAAAAGGAATCTTTGAAATGTTTCATAGTGTTAGAAATATAGTGCTTTCAAATTTGAGAAATTTACAATGGGGCTCAATGGCAGATATTGGTCAAAAAGCACTTTCACCTAGAAACTGCATTCTCACATTTTATAATTCAGCTTACTGTGGAGACACATGCTGGAACTTTTTACTTTGAAATGATTTTTAGTTTCTGAGATTTAACTTAAACACCCAATGCATTCTCAATGGCAATAGCACAAACTTTGGCATGCTACTAGTCCTACACCGTGTTAAACAATTAGTGTCTTGCAATGCAGTTGACACGAGACAGGTGTTTATTGAGCAATAGTGTCAGGCATTGGATCAATCAACTGTACAGCCTGTCAAACAGAATTCAGACATGTTTCACAGCTGGGCACAACCCGTCAAATATTGACAGTGTAGTATCACCCTGCACATTTAAAAATATCCCCCACTCATACCTTGTCTACAGTACTTTTACAAACAAAAGGAAAAACAAATTAAACTAATCTCCTTGCTCCAAAGTTGTAAATAAATACAAATCACTTTTAGAGAAAGGTGAGACTAGGCAGTCTCATCGGGAACTCATTTTTAAAAGGCCATCCTTGTGTTGGCAGTGAAGTACGATTATGAATATAAAATAAATCAAATACATTTTTCACTGCTTCACATAAAAAAGAAAAACACTTAAGAATTTGTGGAAGGTCTGCTAGGCCAGACTGAACACCACTGAAGCACCGTTTGGGTACACGGCTGGCATTTATGGTCATTCATCTAATAAATACAAAGGGTGGAAAAGTAGGACCACTTATTGGACTTTTTTTAAAAAAAGCCACAGTGGCAAGAAGTGCCATAACCTTTACCAAAAATGAACGTTAATTCAATGGTGGTCAGTGAGAGAATGGGTAGTAATGCATAACTAAGCTTTGACCGTTTACAATGTTTGGAAGAGATAGTCGTTAATAGTTCAACACTATCTTCCTTCTGTAATCTTTAGCAGCCCCCTACCCTCTGCTTCAGTCAGCCTACGGCCTTACAGTCACCTGACCGCTCTTGGACTTGTGCTGAAGAGGCAAATGAACGTAGTCAGCTTGTATAAGATAATAAACAAGGCTTTGGAAAACAAACTAAACTGACCCAATAAACAATATTGTTTCCAAAAAGTTGAAGGGCCACAGACACACTAGTCATACAGTCGGTCACACACATGAGAGTGCAGCTCTCATCCACACCACACACAGAGTCAAGAGTACAGTCTCTTTACAGGAACAGAGTTGAGCTTTACAATTATGTACAAAGTGAGCCTGAGTCTTTTTTTTGCTTGATCAAAATCCAGCATCTGGCTTGATGAAAAGGGCAGAGAAGGCGAAGGCTATGAATACGATCCCTCCAATGATTGTAACTGTGGAGACAGAGAGACAAAAATAATTTCCACAATTACTAGCGTTGTAACTGAATGAACCACTTCCAAACTTTTTAGCTGTGTAACAAGCCATAATCACCACTATCTTACCAGTCCTAACGGAGATCTTCTGGGCAATCATTCTTCCTCCAACCACAGCCAGTCCTGTGCACAAACAGTGTCCAAGTGTACCACCCACTGCCACTCCAAAAGGATCCTGGGAAAATGGTATTTATCTGGTCAGACAGTTTCCCCTTTCAACTTGGCATCCCTGTTTTGGGCAGGTGGGAAAAACCTTGTAGATCTTTCTTGTACACTTTATGGGGCTTAGCTGTGAGATTAAAATTACATGGAGCCCTACAGAGATCGACTGACCTCTCTGGCTGCCAGGATGATGGTGGTGAGCTGTGACCGGTCGCCCCACTCTGCCAGGAAGGTGAGGGTGAGCGCCTGGAGGAAGATGGGTGAGATGAAGCTGTGCCACTTCCGCCCTGGCAGGGTGGTCCCCGTGCCGGCTTCCACGTCCGATGTCCCGTTGGCCAGCTTACTCCGCTGGTACTGTGGCAGTCAAAAAGATGAGACAAGGCCATTTCTACCAAACCAGAGTGTGAAACTTAACACTTATGATGCCCAGGACGTGTCCACACGTCTTCATAATTACACCTGTAAGAGGCCCAGGACATGTAGACACATCTTTAGGTCCTTTTTAATGATATAAAACATGATTGCTACGCAACGCCTTGCTCGTCCGTTCCGGAGCCGTTTTGTTTTGCACGCAGCCAGTCACTTCCTGGTTTATGGGCCGACAATCTTCCTTATTTACTCTGAATCTACAATGCTGTCCATGGTTTTGATCAGAACGCCGATGTTCTGTTCTGGATAGGGATGGAGCTCGTTACATTTTATTGATAACAAGCACCTTATCGATCAGGCTTATCGAGCCGGGTTCTTATCGATCCCACTATCGAGCATTTTTTATTTTTTGGAAAGACGGGAGACAAATTCTGAACAGAACCAGTATCTTTTACTAGGGCCTTAAAATACTGTACGGAAGGCAATTGACCTTTTTACCAATAAAATAATATTAAAGAAACTTAACTGGTGGTTAATGAGTACCGTCACTTTAAAAGCGTAATTGTGTTTACCCGGACATCGGTCGTTGGCAGGTATCAATACACTTTCAAGCCCTAACCACACCAAAGGGTCACCATGCAACTCCTTGGGTCCAAACGGTTGCAAGGAGTTAACGCTAAAACAGTCTTGACCCTTTGGTGTGGTTTGGGCCATTGAATTCCATGCATTGAATCACTAGGGTCAACGTGCAACAAGACCTCACACCGCAGGGACAACGCTAAAACCGTCTTGAACCTTTGGTGTGGTTAGGGCTTCAGACCGACATGTTTGTGCCAGCGTAGGTGATTACATTTATTTCTCGATCGCCTCTTGTCTTGATTGTTCAAACATGATGTCATAGGGGGGTGCGATAAGCCCAAAGCTTATTGATACCGGGTACTCAATAAACTTGTTATCTGGGGGGTTTTCCGGTATCGGTTATCGAGCTCCATCCCTAGTTCTGGACACTGTCATCAAGCATCTTGTTTAGAATATTAACGCTTCTAAAGAGAGATCAGACTTATTAGCACAATGTAGTAATTTCACCTCCCGGTTTTGGGGGGAAATGGAAGGTGGGGCTTTTCAGAATAAAATCTGCCTCATCTGCTTGCACTCTAGCACCTTTATTCAGAAAAATTGCCCGGCATAAAGTATTAAGAATCTCTCTGTGTGCTTATTGTTACTGTCAGGGAAAAAACGTATGTGTGTCTTGCAAAATAAGCGAAAACAGCCAATCTAGAAGCTCACATCACGCATTGTGAGCTTGTTATTTTTGCTCATTTTAAAAGTGAAAGTAGTTATGTATGTGGGCTATATAAACATTTAACCCATGAAAAGTATTTACAAGAGCTTGTGACTAAATAACTACATTGGATCCAATGGAACACAGGTAGGTTATTTTTTTCCCGCTTCCTGAAAAGTGTCTGTAGGTTGCTCTCTGCAAATTTGTCCACAAGGGGTGCTTAATAAATACTCTGGCGTCTGGCATTGTTTTTTGGTCAGAGGTGGTATGGCATACTTTTAAAGTGGGAGTGCAATGGCTTTTTTGGGCATTTTATTTTGTAGTTTCAGACTGAAACAGAAGCCTAAGTTTCTGAACCAATCAGCGCATTGCATCCCTTCAGGCTATGGGACATTAGATACATCCACGTCTAGTCTTTGTTTACAAAGTCTGACCGACATATGGTGGATATCAGCATGTGTTCTATGTGGCTTATTTCTAAGCTGTAATGTTTTGAGATAGATATTTTAGTGTGCTGATTAAGTTTAAAATGAGTAATATACTGTCTGGTCTGGAGTAGTTCTGCAATCAAAACCAGCTGTTTGGAGGAACGCGCAGCGATGGGAATAAAACAGGTGAATGAAATAAACATTCTTTCAGGCCTCTACACGTCATCATGTAGCACGTTTTCGTTAAAATGAAGTAATTAAAATGTCTATGTACTTTTGATATAAAATACAAAGAAATTCCCATTGTTATGGCATCTATTACGTATGCCCATATGATGACCACGGACATGCTCCAAAAGTTACGTCTTTAAAAGGTTTAAAAACACCCCACAAAACACTTGAGCTGAGACACAGCTATGAACACCTCTTGGACGTCCCTGTGAGTACCAAACAGCATACCTCCTCATCTTTCTTCTTGATCTCCGCCTGCACCTCCTCCAGCTCCTCCTGCCCCTCGTCAGGGCTCATCTTCAGGCCCTCCCTCAGCATCCGCACGCCAAAGATGGCAAACAGAGCTGTGGACACGTAGTACGTGTAGATTCTGGGGATGATGGTGGTGGCATAGCCAAACAGCACTGAGAAGGGGAATCGAACAAAACACGTAAAATATTACAGGTAAGATACAGAGGTAGTCATATTAACCAGACCCTAGCATCCCTACTCAGGGCATGTCATAGGCGAACATTATTCATCTACAAGCTCAGTGAGTCGCAACGTTTGTAGTGACGTTAAGCCACACGAACCCTTGTATCTCTATTCAGGACATGAAATAGAACACTGGAAATAACCAATATACAAGCTCACAACGCCACGTGTTGTGAGCTTGTAGATCGGCTATTTGACAAAGATTTGGTGTACTAGGCTGAAAAAAAAGAGAGGTCCAAGAAACGGGCCCCAGGAGACCCCAGTCAACAAAGTACGAGTCGTTAATGATCTACCATCTCACAAAGCATTGAGAGTTTGTTGATAGGGTAGTTTCACCAAAGAGATTTGATGTAGAGTGAAAAAAAGAGCCCTGGGAGATCCTGGTCAACAAATAAAGTGACTCAAGAATATTTGGGTTCAGCACAGAAGAACTACTAATTACTACTAAGTTGTACCGACCTGAAAGGCAGGTCATGAGGCCCAGTGCCAGCATGGCTCCTGCCAGCACAGTGAGCCGGTTGTACCGCATGGCCATGATGGCAGCGATGAAGAACGTCTTATCTCCCAGCTCCGAGACGATGATGACAGAGATGGCCGCCACAAAGGCGTGTATGAAGCCCATGTTCGCTTTGCCGGGGTCATCTTCACTAACCACCGGCCCTATGGGATGGGGACTCGGCACCTTCTGAAAAGAAAAACTGTCCATTAAAACCAATGGTTATCACTCTCGGGTGGCACACCACCACCACGGACCACCACTACGAAGGTTGTAGGTTAGAATCCACCGTGGTGCATCCGGCCTTGTCAGGCGTCTACAGGGCTTAAAGCCAAAACAAATCCCAAGACTGAAAATTATTTTTTCTGCACTGATCTCATTAAATGACCCCTATGAAATCCTCAGGACTGAAATCCGTCTCCAGGACTGAGAACTTTAAGCCCTGCGTCTAATACGAACATAATTGTGATTGGGTGAGGGAAGCCGGGTGGGGAATCAATTGGAATAAGTGGTGGGGGGGGGGGGGGGGGGGAATCACACCTGTGTGAAGTGAGGGGCGCTAATATATTAAAGTCTAACTCATGTTGATTAGGTGATGTAAAACAAACATTAAATTATCTTTATTATTAATGGCATTTCATGTTTGTGTTAGGGACACGATGACATAAATGTTCCCATCATTATCAAGGGCGTTTTTAAAACAAACCTTGAACTAAAGACACATTAAACCTCTTTCATTGTCAATGGCGTTTTTAAAACAAACATTCAACTAAAGACAAACATTAAACCGCCTTCATTGTCAATGGCGTTTTTAAAACAAACATTGAACTAAAGAAAACACCCCTCAAAAATGTAAAAAATCAATCGAAGTGGTGCCTTTTATCATGATGATAGTGATAGCCACATAACGTCACAGGGGCCTAAAAAGTTTACACAGAATAAAGTTGGGAAATTACTGGGGGGAGGGAGTAGACATATGTACACAGCAACACGTTAATTTTGCCATTGACTTGAATGCGGCTGCCACACAACATCACGGGGGAGGGGGCCTACACACAAAGCCACATGTTGGAGCAGTTTACGGTTAGCACAACTCAAAAACAATGTTTCTCAACCTTTTCAAGCCGCGACACTCCCAAAAATCCTATGTGTGTATCATATTTGAACTGGGATCTCCACCCCGACAAGCACTTGGAATTGTAGGAGCTAATGCAGTAGGCCTGAGTCTGTTAGTTGGTTCCATAGATAAATATTGTGAAAATAGCGGATCTACAAGCTCACGTTGTCACAACTTTTGCCTTTCATTATTTGGCCAATGTTTGACCATCTTTTATAGTTTGTTGTTATCTTGTTGATTACTTTTGATGCAGTAGTCTTTCAGCTCTTTCATTAGGTGTGAAATAGGGCTCAAAATTGTCACTAACTATACTGTCAGGGTGGGGGTGTGACTCCGGTTATAAGCAGAGTAATCAGTCCCGCCCCCTTTCAGAACGACGAGTGGCCCAGGAAATAATTCCCCATTGATTTCCCATAGGCTTTTCAAAAAGTAAAGACGTTTACGCCGCGGGACAAACTGACAAAGCCATCATCACCGAGTTGTGACAAATCATGACAAACACAATGTTTTGGGCCGATCAAATAATTAGAAAGAAGAAAATAAAGGCAGGGTACTTTGTTTTTCTTCAAAATAACCAGGATACTAGCCGCCAGCCAGTAAACAATGAACCTATAGCATTCTGTATGCCATCTGAATCACATCAGCAGGTGACATCACCACAAATGTCCCCCTTAGATTCAACTAAATAGTACATCAGAGCCACGTTGTACTGTCTGACCAGCCCTAGCATCTGCAGCACAGCACTGCAGGGCAGGCACGCACATATACGACAATGTCGCTTGCCGACAAAGACCCCCAGCATCCCCATTCTGTTGCGAGCTTGTTGTAGATCAGCTATTTCTGGACAAGCTATTTGGTGTAGAGTGGAGGGGGAAAGAGTGCATCAAGTACAGTTGCAAATTGCAACTCCGGTCTGTTTTATACAGGTTATCATGTAAATCGTGGCTCGTACCTCTTGTTGGGGCTGCTCTGGGAGCGCTTTTCCGTGTTCCTCCGGGATGGCAGAGACCACTCCGGCTGACAGCAGCGCCACGGCGGCCAGCAGCGGCACCAGGACGCCGATCACACTTCTCCCATCAGCCCGTCCAGCTCCTCTGCCAGCCACCATGAGAGCAGGCATCTCCAACAACAAAGCTACGCGGATCGACGCAAACCCCCCGCTTCTCACTAATTAAAGCGAATTAAAGAGTGTGCGGCGTTAATTATGAGCTGTGACTGTGAGTCATTTGACATCGCTTGCCAACTTCATATTAATGAGGTAGATTTGTTATTTATTGTATTGGTTTACTTTAGAAGCTATTCGGCGATGTTTCTTCCCCCATCGAGCGGAACTAAAAGATCAGAACTGCTGGTTGAAAGGGAGAGGAAAGCCGCCGCGTTGATTGGAGCGTCGTAAGGATGACGTGGACGTTGCATTTTTACGCACGTGCTGTGCGTAGCGTTGATTGGCTAAGCGCGCTGTCAATCGTGTAACGGTGGAAAATGGGTTCAAGCTTTTGAGAGACTTCAAAAAATAAAGGAAACTGAAGTCAGTGTGTCAAGGCAGCAAATATTGGCTAGCAAATATAAGACTTTCGGTGGCCGAGCTCTTCAGAATAAAAGTACCCGCTTTACGATTAATTTATACATTTAAAAAAAAAAAGTATTTAAACGAAAATATACAACACAAATTATTAATCACACACGCATACACAGGAAAATATGGTAAGTGCCCATTAAAATCGGCAACAACCTTTTAGGGCACATAAAAGTACTCTACTATACGCCATTTAAAGGTAGAGTGAAATGAAAAATACGTTTTTCACACTTTTAGAGCATATCCGTGGTCTATATAGAAGTGTCTATTTGTACGTCTCTAAATGTTTTGATGAATTGAACATGGTGGACCCTGTTGTAAACAAGTGTAATGCTTAATTGGGTCGTCCACTCACAGTTAACAGCCTTTGTATTGAGTTTGTGCTTGAAATGTACTGTAATTCTGCAAACTGTTAATACATTTTTCAATCAATCATATGGGCATACCTTGTGTTATAATCATGATCGCCCATGTCTGTGTACTCCAACTTGAGATACAGTGTACTTTACTTGATATGTATTGTGTACTGCCTGCCTGTACTGTAGCATACTTTATAGATAGGCTACGAGAGACATCTCGGCGGCAGCAAGGTCAGCCTTGCTGCAGTAGGCACGTTATTCTGTCTCATATCTTATTGTCAACGTCATTATGATCCAGAAGTTAGAACTATATATGTTCCTGTTTGTGTAATAAACTTTGTGAACCTTTAGCGTGATACTGTCTCATGTCGCGTTATTGTTCTCCCGGGCCCGCCGCCGCAGTCGCCGTACCAAAGGAATACTTCAACTGGATTGTCACACACCACCCAGCCTGCACACACTACCTGTCTGTCAGAACCAGACGAGGGTCCAGTATTTAGAGATTACAACACCTTGGATGCCAAAAAAAGGGAAAATTCTAATTTGTGTGTTTTTATATCAAAAGTTCACAAAAATAAAAATGTAATTACTTCCTTAAAACAAAAACGTGCTGCGTGATGACATGTAAATCGCTCTGGATTAAGAGCGTCTGCTAAATGCCTAAATTGTAAATTGTAAATTGTAGTCAGATAAGGTGCTGCCAGACTTACTAAAGAGCCGCGCACGTTCTCGGCTGTGCGCAGCTTCTTTTTCCGGGTTTTTAGACAGCTGGTGGATGGAAAAGAAGCTCCACCTCCACGGCCAGATTCCCGGAAACGCTCTCCTCCGCGGCAGTCGTCCGCGGAGGTGGAGCTTCTTTTCCATCCACCAGCTGTCTAAAAACTCGGAAAATAAGCTGCGCACAGCTTAAGACGTGCGCGGCTGTCGACCGTTTTGTGTTTAGGTGTGGAAACAGTGACCCACACAGACAAAAATAGATGCCTCATTGGCCGTTGCAGTTCATTGGAGCGTGTGTTGAAGGAGGGGCGGAAGAATTTATACTGGGAGAGGAAGTACGCCGGAAGTGTGGAAGGCACGTTACGTCACGCTGCCACTCAAGTGATTACTGACTAATCACAGCACATCTTTTCCGGGACTTACAGACCCGAACATGCGCTCTATGACGCACGCTCATGCTTCCGCGGTCCGAGTAAGGAAGCTGCTATTTCCGTTCACGAAAATATATTTTAAAATATCTTAAAACTTTTTTTTAATTTCCTTTTCTGCTAAGCAACAAGCTATATATGCTTAGATGTTTTCTATTTATATTAGGATACATTTGCGTGACTGTAAAGACGAAACGGACTATATTATTAGGACTATAGACTATTAATTAGGATTTCTTTATTTGTCTGAAGTGTTCTAAGTGCTAAGTGATTGATTTATCAATACTTAGGTCTGTGGCAGACCCAGGTATTTGAAGGTGAATTGAAAATGTTCCTGAAATGATTTTGATTTTTACCAGCTGCTGTGTAAGCACAGCTGGTTGTTCTCTCTGCGGTGCTTTCACGCCCACTTGCTGTAGTTGAGACCTAGGCCTATGTTTCTCATTGGCTGTTCGGACAACCTATCGTCATGATTGGCTGCCTCGTCTCTAGGCAACCACACACCTATTGCCTCTGGTCGCCATGGGATATGGCAGCAGCTGGTAATTAATTGATGTAATCAATTCTTGTTTTGTTATTGGTTATTCTTCATGTCATGTCTAAATGGAAACAAGACCGCAAGGACTTTTTTTGTGCTATCCCTTTTGAACTGAGTGTTTGACTGTACTCTGTTGCTGTTTTTACATTTATGTTCAATAAACTATAAATAATAATAATATATAAACAATTACATTTCAATTGTCAATTTCCTTGTTTAGTTGTGATCTGTTTGACTGTCTAATTATCTGAAGACAAAACTATTTGAAAACAAAAATCACACCCGTGTGAAGTAAGTGGTGCAACTCCGTGTGGGGGTCCCCAGAACTTCCAGACCCCCAGGAACGCGCCCAGGGGGGCGGGCCGGTTCAGGCGAGCCGCCCCGCGTCTGAAACGGTTAAGAAATGACAGTTACCATGTGGGGGTCCCCAGGGGGTCCTTCTACTGTACTGTACTGTACTGTACTGTACTGTACTGTACTGTACTGTACTGATACACCTGAAATCATCATAGTTAATATGTATGTGTGTGTTAGGCTGCACAACAGTGACACTTGGTTTTGAAAACCAACCAAATGCTATGTTCGTGCTCAGACACAGGTAGCCAGCCAGGCAGGCACACACAAAGCTACTTAATAAAGTGGTTGCACCACTTAAAACAATTTAATCAGGAAAGGGTTTTTACTGAGTATGCATACTCAGAAATACACATTCATATGTTTATTTACACACATTTACATTTTGGAGTCTGGCACAACCAGGCTTTTTCTCTCTTGGCAGCTCTTAGCAAATGGATGAGGACAGTAATAGTGCTCTGCCACAAAAAAAATCCATATTGGTCCAGGAACCTTTCAGCCATTTGGTTCACAATGTTCTTTTCCCAATAAAGAATGTATGAAAAGGATGGAGTTACAATTTACAATACAAAAGGTATAAATGCACTGCGCTGTCTTGGGTAGGATTTAAACTTGCTCATGTAAAACTCATGACAGAGCTGTGCAGCCAGGGCCTGGTTGAAGACCACATAGAGGACAACCAGCCACCAGGTGAGAGACAGGCCTCCGGAAACCAGGCTCAGTGAAACGTAGACTAGCAGCTCTGCAAAGTAGTGGGGGCACGACACAAACTCGAAACCGCCTCCACTTGGCATCCTGTGAGCCAGTGTCTTCACTGTTCCTGTTAAGAAAGAGCCACTATGTTTAATAACATCTCTGTTTGCAATGTCAGAATTAAAAAAGAAAAAAAAGCAAGAGTTTGTCCTGGTTTAGTCTCTCTATGTTCATGCAATAAACGAAATACAAAGAAATAAAACAGAAATACAAGTCAAAGATGAGAAACATGAATAGGAAGTCTGATGACTGAGTCCTTAAACAGGCTTTGGTTGAAAGGCGTGGTGGAGAATTTGCAGAATCATGTGGATATCAGCAGAGTTCAGAGTGCTTCCCTAACCGTTTCGAGAAACTGCTGAATCTGACACTAAAATAATTACACTTCCAGATATAAATAGAACACAGGATATATGGGAGGTTAACCACTTAAAGGACCACTAACCCTATCTTCATATAATAGGTCCTCACTCACTAATAATCATGATAAAATGGCACAATGTTTTTCTACTCAGTCTGTGTCTCATAGGAGGGCTGTGGGCCATTCAGAAACCCATCCACCAGTGACATCATCGTTAGGCAGATTATTTTTTAACACAATCAGCACCGGGATTTATTTCAAGATAGCAGCTTGGGGTGCCGTGCAGATATGGCAGCTTTTACTCTGAAAAATAGTGCACACACACTCCCTGGATGCCGACTTTAGCTTGGATCGATGATGTCACTGGTGGACGGGTTTCTGAACTGCCCACAGCCCTTCTATGAGACACAGACTGAGTAGAAAACAATTGTGCCATTTTATCATGATTATTAGTGAGGACCTATTATATGAAGATGGGTTGAAAAGTGGTGAAGTGGTCCTTTAAGCCCCATTTACTTTGTTGTGCGACAAAAATATATATAATATTCTTGTCAATTTGGAAGTTTTCGGCTCTAATGGCATGCTCAAAACAAGGACAGCAGGGTGAAAGTATGTTATTGGTGCATACTGGAAGAGTTGTGCCATTCAGTTACTAACAGTTCAGTGAAGGTCTGTGGGTTTACCTGATCTTCCTGTGCGAAGCCGGGCCAGTTGGACCAAAGAGCAGTGTTGCAGTAACGAGGCCCCAATAAAGACCACGATTCCCCCCACATGAAGCCAACCCAACTTTTGGAGGGGGGCCTCAGGAGCTCCTGAACAGGGAATAGAAGCATATTCACTATAATTGTCAATTAGGGTGCCTATCTGAGGATCAGTGTGCTTGCTTTCTGGTCCAGTTAGACTGGGGGCCAGAAGCCACACAGTGATTCCAACTGAATTCTTTCCATGAGGCCATGCATTGCTTGTGGATAGAAAACTCCAAAAAGTTAAAATCCAGAGATTAGCACTTTAAAGCATTACTAAAAACACTAGTAGTCCTTGATGGAATCAAACAAAACAATATTAATGTAAAGGACTTCCACATTATGTATGAAGGTGCTACATACAAATAAAGTTTGTTATTAATAATTATACAGTATCGATCATGGAGAATCACCTTGTCCAGCACCCTGGTGATCTGAGCAGAGGGCCGTCAGCCCCAGGATGACGTAGTAGCCCATGCCGAACACATACTGGACCACATGAATGACCCCGTCAGAAAACACACTCACACACAGACACTCCAACAGTCTCCTGACAGAGTGGAGCCACAGCAGGAGCAGCACGAGCAACGTAGACACCTGTGGAACTAAAACACAACAACGACAAGAACAGAAAACACAGTCACACTGTACACACATTGGATCAGTGATTCTCAAACTGAGACTTGCAGTATCCCCATCAAAATAAAGAACAGTAACTTAGCCCCTTTAACCCCATTTTATACTTCAGCTATTCAAAAATAGCTGCGCCTGTGAAGGGTGAAATCATCCGTCAAGGGCTTCTGCCAGAAACTTGGCGAGTGGAAGTCTCGCCCCGTAGGGATGGTCAGTTAAGACTACGGAGGCTACGGAGTCTGACATACATGGCCGGTTAAGACTGAGGCGACGGAGTCCGACATACAGTCGGAAGGGGAACAAGGTTAATCCTTTTATATTTTGTCATCTTGTATTTTTACTGCTTATGGTTACTGGAATGGTCTTGATGGTCTTATTGTTGTAGGGTTTGTATTGATTGTATTCATGGTTGATACAAAGGGGTTTCTTGAGTTATGCTTCACAGTAGTGATGAAGCTACTTTGATTAAGGGTTCATGTGAACATGGTTTATTTATGCTGTTTAGGCCTATATGCATTATGTCAACCTTTTGCTGTGTGTGTATGTTTATGGATTTATTGATTGACTTATGTGATGTATATTTGTATCTTTCTCAGTTTCTACGGTGAGTTTTGGAATAAAGTGTCAGTCAAAATCATCAGTCGGCTTCACCCTTATTGTCCAGCCGGGGTCTGCTACAGTTATGTCTGGCAGATATAGTTGACGGAGGATTCACCCGTGTGCACCTGTGACGCAACGCCTCACAATGCAACTGTTGCAACACATTGCGAACTTGCAGATTTGGTATTTTTTTGTAAATGTTAGAAGGGTTTGAAGTTGAACCTACCTTGACTTATTGTCCTCAGCGGCACGCCGGTCAAGAACCCCAGTATGTCAGTCAACCATACTGGGTAGGGATGGTTGACATGCATGGCGATAAGGGCACCATTCCACACAACAGACACTGCATAGAAGTGCCAGAACCATCTAATGGTTGACAACACATTTGGTTTTTGATTATTAATTAACAGTTTGCAGAAAAAGGCACAGGAAAGTACAGTTCAATATATAGCTCTGGTCCACAGCTCTAATGCCGTTTCATTTTGTATTAGATTTAGAGCTATGGACCAGAGCTAAGTTCAATACAAGGTCTGCTATTGAAGAGGATTTAAACCCAAGTAAGCCTATTGGCTTGTTTCCATTGGGGTCCTTCATACTCAATTAATCTCAAATCGATTAAACCTTATTATATTACTGTATGTAATATGTAAACATACACAATCGGCAGGTGGTGTAATTAATTACCCCACACCAATCACAACTCACGGTGCAAATGTCAATGTCAATTTTGATGACGTTTGTGCTGATCAGAGGAAGTTTCAGCCTCGATGACAACGTGGATCCTCACCAGTTGGCATATAGGAAGAACCGCTCCACCGACGATGCAATAGCATCTGTGGTCCATGTCGCTCTAACCCATCTGGAGACTCCGAATGCCTATGCTAGACTTCTCTTCCTGGACTTCAGTTCGGCATTTAATACCATCATCCCACAGACCCTAGTGAACAAACTGTCTGTTCTTGGCATATGCGCACCCCTGTGTAACTGGGTCTTGGACTTCTTGACAAACAGGCCACAGACTGTGAAGATCCGCAACATCATCTCTTCTCCCATCACCCTCAACACCGGCTCCCCCCAGGGATGCGTCCTGAGTCCCCTGCTGTACACCCTGCTGACATATGACTGTAAGGCCAGGTACCCAAGGTGTGCAGTGGAGAGCATCCTAACATCCTGCATCACCGTATTGTATGGCATGGAAGCTGCTCTGAGGCAGATAGGAAGGCTCTACAGCGGGTGGTGAAGTCTGCCCAGAAGATCACTGGATGCAGCCTTCCTGCCCTCAGTGACATTTACACCAGCAGATGCAGGAAAAAAGCTGCCAACATCATGAAGGATGCCACCCACCCTGCACACGGTCTGTTCGTCCCCCTCCCTTCGGGCAGGAGGCTGCGCAGTATTAAGGCCAGCACCACCAGGAAGAAAAATAGCTTCTTCCCTTTAGCTGTGAGAATCATGAACTCTAGACCCTGAACTGTGACATTTTGCACTAGTGTTCTGTTGATTACACATGAACTCTGCATTATGAACTTGAGCCGTGACAAATGAACCGTTTCTTTTTAATGCTGTTTCTTTTTAGTGCTGCTGCTTCTTTATGGGCACGTGCAATATCAGTGGGTTGTGCAAATGCTTTTTTGCACTATAGGTTTTTAATTATATTTTGTGTTTTTAGACTTACTGTATTTTACTTATTTTATGCCTGACCTGGGCAATCAACTTTTGTTCTGTACTTGTATGGAATGACAATAAAACTCCTTGAACCTTTTGATCAGTTCAGCTTTCATACGGGCCCCTCGCCCGGAGAGAATGTCGTGACTCGTCCGTGCACAGCTCGTGGAAAAGTGGAGATATTTGACTAACACACTAACTAACCAGAACTTTCAAATGAATATGAAAAAAACTAGGACAGTATCTGACTCAGTCTAGGAATTATTTATTGGGTGAGTACACACGCCGTGCGGAGATTTATTTGTGCAATGTAAAATACAGACATTCTAGGGCAGAGAGATAATAGAGAAAAACATATCCACTTGACCACTTTCAACCTGGCTTCCAGATGTTAGACATGTCATTATAGCTATATGAGAAAATGACAATCTTTAAAGACAAATGAAAGCATATCACCTTTTGGGGACATCGAAGACATGCAACCAGCTGTCCCGTTTTATCTGTTGCTTTGTTTTCCCGTATCGAATCAAATCCTCAAATAACAGATAAACGCGCGATCTCTCCAGTCTTTTTGGCAGATGTAGCGAAATTTTATGGACGCAAAATGCCAAAAGAAAACATGCAGCTAAACATGACCAGACAGCATTAACCACACTGTAATAATTGCTGCTTGCGCTCATGCTGACCACCGCCCATAGAGTATATAAAGAGCTTATAGTAAATAAAGTATACAAAGTATATAAAGAGCTCATGCTGACCACCGCCTCATTGTTTTTGTGCAGCATGAAAAAACGTCCCCTTTGTGGAAAAAAAAACAGTTCCGCCGTTCCGGAGTTACCTGGAAGAGAAGTGGTGGCAAGTTGGAGTTACTTTATCCGTTACATTTGATATTATATGATGTATGTCTTAACTTGTACAAGTACAACCATGAACAGTGAATGGACGTTTAGTGTCAATACCGTATGTCACTCAAAAAAAAGACTGTGATACAAAGTGTACAGCAGATGGCAGCACTGCGTGTGGTGCTGCTCATTGTCAGTATGCAAACATATTGAAAAGAAATGGGAAAGACAAGACAAGGTTTGATTGATTGAAGTATGTATTAACAGTTTGCAGAATTACAGTACATTGCAAGCTCAATACAAAAACTTAACTTTGGACACCATAAATAAAGCATTACACTTGTTTACAATTGGATAGGGTCCACCATTTTCAATTCATCAGAACATTTAGAGACGTAAATATACACTTCTATATAACCAACAACAGGAAATCATCCTAAAAGGAGGTAAACTGTGAAGAAAAAGAATAGTGAGGGGAAGTGGGGTGTGGGGGATTCAGATTTTACTGGGGCCAGTTTAGAATTGCAGCGGTCCGTAGGTTCCCTTTGAGAGTGGTTTTAAAGGAGTCAAGGTATTCACGTCTTAACGACTGTTGGTAGGGCGTTTTCCACACAGAGAAAAATGAATTTAGTCCCTTGTTTGTGCCGAATCTGGGTTGCACATGGTTTGTTGAACTCCCTCTGGTGTTGTGAGTGTGAACTTCGTTGACATTAAGGAAGTATTTAGACAGGTAGGCCTACATGGGTATCTTGGTAGAGTAGCGAATCTTGTGGACCAGACCCATTGCAAGATGCTGTACTCTGTTGTCAACCCTAAACCATTCCAGCCTGTCAAAATGGGCAGGGGTGAGGTGGGTTCGGGGAGTGAGTCAAACTGGTTAATCTAATTATTGACATACAAACTAAAATTTATTTTTATAGGCTATTTAGAAATCAGCTTTTAAATAATTTGAATCTAAACAGTAATAGAAAAATCACACCCGTGTGAAGTGAGGGGCGATCTTATCATCGTACATCATCATCATACATCTCATTCCGGCCAATCAGAATTTACGTCCTCTCCTTCGTCTTCAATGTTTGGGTTATGCAATGTTTGTGTTTACACAGACACTCAAAATTGTCATTCATTGTCAATGGGATTTAATGTTTGTGTAGGACAAAGTTTGTGCACATACACCTAAAGCTGGACATAGGATGGGCTATCGCCCCTAAAAAAACGCTTAGAAAGTAATTAGTGTGGTTGCCCTGATGTATCCCAAGGTCACCAGTAGTCTTTTGAATACTTACGTTTTTTTTAGCATGCACTTCTATAACAATCTAGTCACTCCAGTTCTATGGTCGCTCAGGTGGAGGTTATGTAACTCGATGGAGAACACCAGATTGATCCATTTTCAAAACAGATTCTTCATCTTGATAATCTAATTGGTTTATATGCCATTAGTGTCTCTTTGCCAATGAACAAATAGTACTCTACCCTCGAACTGGCCCAGTCCAATCACGCCGGTCAACGTCCAATTTCCTGTAAACAGACGGGACTCTCAGGAATTGGCAGTGGTAGACGGTAACTAAAGTACATTTACTTGAGTACTCTTTTGAATAGGTTTTTTTTTTAGCATGCACTTCTATAACAAAAACCATGCACCTGGGACGTATCCTCAGTGATGTATCCCAAGGTCATCAGGGTTTCGGGTCTGTCGAACATCATACCCCTCGCTCAGGCGACCCAAGTGCAGACTTATCAAGTGCCGACTTACGTCCCAGTAGCTACCCTCGATCAGTCCCATTAGGGAAAGACCAAGAGTGGTGGATTCCTAAGCCGCAATGTAACATGTACGCGATTGCGGCAACCACACTTTGCAATTTTTCAAAATTGCGACTTTTCTAGTTGCCAGTTGCAGCCTTAATGTCATCAGGTTCAAATGTAAAGTAAAGCAATGTATGGGAACGTTGGGAAGAAAAACATTGAAGCGTCCCCTGTGGGCCTTGCAGTAATGTGTTAAAGACAGTTGAGTGTGTTTGTGTGACGGACTCGCTAATGTCTTTGAGGCATTCGATTCCAGCATCCTGTCTGAGGAAGTTGTGTACCGTTTCCTGTCTCTCTCTCTCTCTCTCTCTCTCTCTCTCCTGCCTGTCCCCCTAGCTCCCTCCTCCTGTCTTCATTGTGCCAAGAGATGGACCCTCTCTAGGCCCCTGGCCAACACACTGCACAACCTCTACGGTCCCCATGGACTCCATAGTCTTTGTGGTTGTAGGTACAATAGTAGACAGACAGACAGACAGTTTTAGGGTAAAAGACAGATTCTGCAAAAACAAAGAAAAAAACAAATCCCCCCTTTTTCTTTTTACAGAATGGGTTCCCAGATTGGTTTTAGGGTGACTAAATTGAAAACCTAGACTTTCAAAAACTCAAATAATTGGCTGAGAAAGCCTGTAAATGAACTGACTTTGGCACCATTTGTAATGCGTTGAAGCCTCTGATCGTTGCTTGTGACAGTGAAACAAACTACTGTATTGTCTTCTGCATAACCTTTATGTGTGCACATAAAGTGTGCACATAAAGATTGAATCCTGCTTTTTAAAGCCTATATCTGCTCCGGGTTAATAGTTACTGCGATGCTGTGACGTGTTTGTAGTCATTTATAGTTGAATGTTTTCCCTCTAACTGCAGTAACTGTGGTGACTTTCTTTCTCCACGATTGTTGCAAAGACGGCGGCTCACACAACCTCAGCGCACTTGATTATTCATAGAAGACTTTCTTGTTAAGCCTCATGGGTCACTGAGCAGCATGATGTGTCATGTCTCAAGTCATCCACTATCAGTGGTTCTCAACGTAGCGTCCGGGAACCCCCAGGGGTCCTTGAGGGGGTTCCAGGGGGTACTGTAATATAGCATCAAACTGTACTGTATAGCATCAAAAGCAGTTTCATCACCACTTTAACCCTGTTTTTCTCTCTTTTTTGTGAAAAAATTGTCAACTTGGGGGTCTTTGACATGAAAATGTGCACTATGTTAAGCACACATATGCACTGTTTTTACTGTGTGAGTAGCAGCCTCTGTGAACTGTGTTCCTCAAATCACATGTATGTATGTAGGCTGATAAACAAGCCCCGAAGCAAGTTGTGTGTCGCATAAATTGCATAAATGTTGGCAAAACTGTGTGTGTGTGTGTGTGTGTGTGTGTGTGTGCGTGTGTGCGCACGCGTGCGCACACACGCGTGTGCGCACGTGTGTTAGGGCTATAAATGTCCCCACAAGTACATGTAAAATTTTGAGTTAGGTTTACAATTGGTTAGGATTAGGAGTTTCCATTTAGAGGTTAGATTTAGGCGGTGGGGTTAGAGTTATGGTTGAATTGTGCCGGTAGGCCTATAGTGCATCCAAGTGTTAAAGTGTTTACAGACTGCTGCATTTTCGGACCCGAATATCGGAGTGAATGTCAGGTGCACCGTTTTTTACACCGTTTTTCAAAAAAAACACCCCAAGAACCAAATCCGAAAAACACAACAGCGTGCTGCAATCTCCTTTAGCGTTTACAAAAAGGTTGAAATGGCATTCATAAAATTGTCGTCTTAAAATGCTGATGTCCTCGCATGTGTAATGCAAACGTGTGTGTGTATGAGTGTGTGCGTGTGCTAGCGCTATTGTCCATGCACTTGGGTGCTGAATACGTACCTCTTTAGGTATTCTCCAGATACACGTGGACACTTCATCACAGAGGTACCAGTGGCGGTGGTGTTGGGGGGGGGGGGGGGGGGGGTCTAGGGGGGGCTAACATCAGACACCATCACATATGAGCCCCAGGCCCCCCAGCTGAGGCTGAACAGGCCTCTTGTTCAGGTCCTGGAACGTCATCCTTCTCCCTGAGAGGCCTTCATACTGTAGCTCCATCATAATAAATATGGCTCTTTGTCACTACTAAGAAACCTATGCTGTGCCATATGGTATTTTAAAGCTTCTGGATTTGTTTCCACTTGCAGCTCAATTTCACTCAATTTTCTTCTGTGCTTTATGACCCCCTGGAGCTTTTTCCTCTGTGCCACTGTACAGCTGGTACAGTATGTCAATATGCTCTCTATGGAGCACCGATAGAAGGACACCAGCAGTCTCTGTGTGATGCTGTTCCCCCTGAGCACCCTCAGGAAGTATAGTCTCTGCTGGGCCTTTTTCAACAGCTCAGAGGTGTTCGAGCTCCAGGTCAAGCCCTCCTCAATGTGGACTCCCAGAAAACGGAAGGAGGACACCCTCTCCACACAGTCCCCATTGATGAACAGTGGTGGAATGTCTGTTTTCTTCCTCCTGTAGTCTATGACCAGCTGCAATAGTTGCCTCCAGGTTCATTGTGCTCTTTCTGAGCCCCCCACCCCTTCCCCTCCCTTCATGACAAGAGGTCAGCTGTAGAATGTCTACAGCACATGGAGCTGCAAAGCCATGCATCCTTCAACTTCAACTTTATTGTCACATGGTTCACAGGTGTGTGTGTGTGTGTGTGTGTGTGTGTGTGTGTGTGTGTGTGTGTGTGTGTGTGTGTGTGTGTGTGTGTGTGTGTGTGTGTGTGTGTGTGTGTGTGTGTGTGTGTGTGTGTGTGTGTGTGTGTGTGTGACGTGTGTGTGTGTGTGTGTGTGCTTGTGCTTTTATTGAGCAATTTGTTTGCAAACATACATGGGACTGTATTCATTGCTCCATCCTTTTGCTACCATATAAGACACAGGAAACAAAATGGCAAAGACTATGGAGTACCAACTAACGCAACTCCCCCCCCACCCACCTTATCCTAACTATATCTAAACAAATCAAACGGTAATATATAAAGAATACAGCAATCCCTGTTACATTCTTAATAAACAGCTGTAGCTCTGCAGTCATTGAAATTGCACCAAAACCATCTTCTTGGAATCAAAGCATGTGTCTGTTACGTCACAAAAAAGTTCATGTGTGTGCACCAGAGTTCAGCAGGCATGCGGACGCCTGAGTGGCTTTGAACAAAGTGGCATCGCATCCTAGAATATGGATGAATGTTGTTGATTGGCTTCAGAAGAACATTTACCCCAATTTCCACTGCTTTGAATCACAGTAATTTGAGTGGACACACACGCGCACACAGGCTTACAACTTTGTGTTGAACATAGGCTACTGTAAACAGTACAGTGTGGAGGAGGACGCACACAGTTGGCTGTATTATAGGCAATTAGCAGTTTGGAGGATTCAACAATCTATCTGGAAGGATATGACATCTTCAAGTTGGACACCACTACAATGGTCTTAATTAGCACCAGAGGCACTCCAGCATTTGTTTCATCATATCACTCTGTCACTATCATCGGGACAAAGATGTTTGTATTTGTGAGTGTTAATAATACTAATATAAAATATCGCTTTTCTGAGTAGGCTACTAAAAGTCACTTTACAAAACAGAAAACAAAATTAAAAATAACTTTTATTAGGGAAAAGTTTAAAAGTTTAAAACTATAGAAGTAACGGTAAAAAGGGGGATTAGGTAGGGAATGTGAGTCTGAAAAGGTGGGTTTTGAGTGTGGTTTTAAACGTGGCGATGAAGGGGGAGCTTTGATCATGCGAGCTGGGAGTTTCATAGGGCGGCCACCGAGAAGGCCCTGTCACCCCAAGTTCGTTTTTGGCCTGGGGATGTCAAGGATATTGGCATCCGTGACAGGATAAGAAAGAGTACTACCACAACAACATCAGTGCATACGTATGTATGACATGCAGAGTACAGATCAACTTCTGGCTGAGCACGCCTTCTGCAATCTGCACAGCTTCTGCAACGTGAGGGTCATTCCTCTTTCACCTACAATAGACAATGGTACATTATTGTGGCCACAACTTGACATCATCAGCATGACGTCATCAACATGACATCACAGATCCACAGGGAAGCCACGCAGTTATTAGTCTCAGCCTTGTTTTTGAGGGGCGCTATAGCCCCTCTAGGCTCCTATGCCCAGCTTTGTGTGTTTGTGTGTACCCCGGAATGGGGACTGTGAGGATAAAAATCACACCCGTGTGAAGTGAGGGGCGCTCTTTTTTTCCTTTTTTTGAGTGGTGCAAACCACTCCAATAACCAGCTTTGTCTGTATGTTTGTGTACCTGTGTACGTGTCCGTGCACAGGTGAGCATGGTTACTATGGTCACTGACATTACGTCAGACCACAGCTGATCAGGCTATATAAGACCTTGCACCACTCAGTTCACACGGGTGTGATTTTTTGTTATCAAATGTTTTTTATTTAAGACAAAATAGCACAATCAAACATGTTAACACCATGAATGAATAAAGAAAATAAAACAAGTAATACACGTACAACAGCAAAAGAAAAGGAACACAAAAACAAACAACAAACAAACAATCCCACCTACCCCTCCCCCGGACCAAAGATGCTTCCAAATGCACACTTGTGCCAAGATTCCTACCACTGTGCACTAGGAAAATAAAGACTAAATCATGTCCTTGACCATATCTGCAATACTAGACCAAATATTAATGTTTTCCTCTTTCGCTCTGTGTAATATTGCCGTTGACATCTCCAGATAGATGATATCTAGAAAGGTTAAAGCCCATTGGCGAGATGTCGATGTATGAGGAGGTTTCCAGCGCGTAGCAACCATCTTCTTTGCGATTGGGATACATCATTTAATATGAATAAAGATGAGGAGGGTGTAATGTTAATTTGTAAAAGTATCGAAAGATTAGCAGCAACCACATTCCAAAATGTGAGAACACTTGGACACTCCCAAACCATATGGAAGAATGTACCTACGTAGGGTGTTCAAAGTGCAGTTGGGATTATTTAAAATCCTCATAGCACATAATCTACGGGGGGTCACACTGTGTCCCAGCTCCAATCTGGATCTAGATTTGGTATGTCATTCCTCCATACAGAATCAACAGGCAAGGTCCCATAATTAGATTCTAATAAAAAAGCATACAATGTGGAAACAAAACCTCTTGATCTAACATCACAGATAAGACTATGCAAAGGGTGCATTGCAAGGGGGGTCTGCCATGGAACCCCATAAGTCCTCATGGCAGTTCTCAGTTGGAAATAGAAAAAAAAAGATTTACCAGGCAAGTTAAAAATATCAGATAAATTCTGAAAAGAACGTAAACCATTGTCATCAAATAATAAAGTATGAATCCCCTTGGAACTCCATCTGGGAAAACGAATAGGACGTTCATCCAAAAGCAAACCATCATTGTTGAACACTGGGGAAAACAAATCAATCTTGCACATTTTTTCAGCTGCTCTCCACACTGTTACTAACTGAGAAATGATTGGCCCAAAGCGAACTTTGCATTGATTATTCGATATGTTTGAATAGATCAAATATCTCAATTCAATAGGATGAACCAAACTTTCCTCAAGCTCTCGCCAACAGACCTTAGTTGAGTTGAAATATCTTAAAAGGGGGGCGAAGGGTGAAAATTTGAAGTTAGGCAACGAAAGGCCGCCATCAGCTCTGGCCCGCTGTAACAAGGAAAGTTTGAGACGTGGGTGTTTCCCATTCCACACGAATTTGGATATAGCAGAATGAATCTTAGTCCAATACTGTGATGGCGGTGGCAGTGGGAGCATAGGGGCGCTCTTTTCATCATACATCATCATCCATCATCTCATTCTGGCCAATCACAAGTTCTCACTTTTGTCTTCAATGCTTGTGTTACGCAATGTTTGTGTTTACACAAATACTCAAAATTGTCCATTCATTGTCAATGGCATTTTGTGTGTGTTTGTGTACGACAAAGTTTGTGCACACACACCAAGACCAAAAGCTTGATATAAGAGGGGATAGCGCCCCTCAAAAAGTGAGGACAGAAAAGTGAGGACGCCAAAAGTGATTGGCCAGAATGTGATGATGATGATGATGATGTACAGTATGATGATGATGATGTATGATGATAAGAGCGCCCCTCACTTCACACAAGTGTGTTTTTTGTTTCCTGTTTGTGTATTGATTGATTGACTTGTTGTTTATCCGGTATTGACAGCTAACTTGAGTTATCAGTAATGGCCACAGTCTTCTGTAAATGTTGAGTGCTTCCATGTTTCAGTCAATGAATTTTGTAGCGAAAAGGCCTTGGGCACACCTACTAGGACAGGTGCGTCTGAGCCGGCAACCAAATGCGAATCATGAGAAGAAAATGGTCCCGCACACTGTCTTCACTTATAGAGCAGTATAGTTTTATTCAGATGACAACGTTTCGGTCTAAACGACCTTCATTAGGTATCTGGTTTACAACAATCAGTCAATGAATTTGAAACGCATACGCTGTCAGTGTACCTTGTGTAGACACTAACAGTTCATTTTAACAAATGCACCTGAGCTCCAACATCTCTTGTTCTATATCTCAATTGTGACCTTAACCATTGAAATGTCAATCATATATATAGTATCATTTTGCATCTTTGTGACAAGCCTAAACATTCTCCCCTTCCTCCCCACACACAGTTTTGACGTGGGTTTTGATATATAATATTTTTGGAAATATTCCATTTTTTGTACGCACGGGAAGAGATCGGTATTGGCCGATCATGAGAAAAACAATCTGTGATTGGGATCGGTCCCAAAAAACCTGATAGTGTCCCCTAGGGTAGGTACCCTCACAAACATGCAGTAATCCTGGTCTCTAAATTGCCTCCCCCTGGCCAGCCGGTGCCTGATGGAGGTGAAAGGAACTGGTTGGAATAACGTGTTCCTTCCACGCGCTACGTCCAACCAGGGAAACTCCCCCCTGGCAGGTGTAAAGGAGCAACTTGGACACTCAGGCATGAAGGAAGCATGAGTTCAAGTCTGTTGAATGGGTTACAGAATCGTGGGATAAAAAGATTTCATAGTAAATGCACCAAGTCTCTGTACGTCTAATCCATGTAACTCGGAAACCATTCGCCCCACCGACCACCACATGGAGTGCAGTGCCCGGTGTCGAGTCCGTCGGTTCGCCGGTTGTCAGGAAAAAGCACAAAAGCCTCTGCAGAGGACAGGGCCCAACTGATCACCCCCAGATCTCAATATATGGATCTGGCTTGTTCTGACATCACAATGATGCACAACCTCGCCCTTTATTAGCCAATAATTCAATTTTCAATTGAATTTTATTAAAGTGTCGAATCACAACAGAGCACGTCCTGGACGTCTGGTCCAGGTCGTGCTCTGTGAGGAGGCCGGGTCCACGGTCACACTTCTGATGGGCTTCATGAAGAGGCCTGGTCCACAGTCACACTTCTGATGGGCTTCATGAAGAGGCCTGGTCCACGGTCACACTTCTGATGGGCTTCATGAAGAGGCCTGGTCCACAGTCACACTTCTGATGGGCTTCATGAAGAGGCCTGGTCCACGGTCACACTTCGGATGGGCTTCATGAAGAGGCCTGGTCCACGGTCACACTCGGCAGCCAGTTGGGGGTTCATATTAGAGGTCCACGGAACTGCGAAGTGGAAGACGAAAAGCGACTCTGGGGAGTGGCTCCCCGGATGTTGAGTTAGTGGCAGGCCTTACTGGAGCCTATACAGTGTTTATTACAAGCACTGCTGGGAGACAAACCCACACAAACAATGTTTGGCATTTAGCAGGCGCACAACACAGGTGCGGGTTTGGCGGGAGGTTCCCCTTACTCAGTTCTTACCCTTATTACTTTGTCGGGTGACTGAGTACTGAGGACAAGTCTAGCTATAGGCTTTGTCGTAGAGAAAGGTTTTTAACCTAGTTTTGAATGTGCAGAGCGTGTCAGCCCCACGGACAGAAGCCGGGAGAAGGTTCCACAGCTGAGGTGCCTGGGATCTAAACGCCCTGCCTCCTATTGTAACTTTTGATATTTCTGGGACAGTAAGCATTTTTGCATACTGTGAATGCACTGGTGTTCTATTTGGGTTGTAGGGATCGATGAGTTCTTTGAGATATTGTGGTGCCTGACCATTGAGAGCTTTGTAGGTGAGGAGAAGGATTTTGAACTCTATTCTGTATTTAACCGGGAGCCAGTGTAGAGAGGCCAGTGAAGGAGTGATATGGTCTCTTCTTCTGGTACATGTCAGCACACGTGCCGCAGCATAATCACACCTGATCACCCCCCAACGGGCACTGTTCTAGTTAATTTAACTCTATAAGGAGTAGGATAATAATGTTTAAAAGTCTTTAATAAATTAGCATTAAAGAAAGACAATAAAAATAGCAATTAAAATGTTTGGAAAAGAAAGTCTATACATTTGTCAACAGAGGTAATAAATATGACAGTGTAAGACTTCTCAATAATCTGTGCCATAAGAAAGCCTACATTTGTCAACAGAGGTAATACATATGACAGTGTAAGACTTTTCTCAACAACATGGACCATTATTATTACATTATGAACTTTTATTACATTATGAGCTGCTATGTGTTCGTTCATAATGTAACACATTATTACATTATTACATTATAGAAAAATATGTTATTACGTTATGCGCTCATTCTTTTATTACATTATGATCTGATTATTACATTATGAGTTTTTATTACATTTAAATTATTACATTATGAGCCCTTATTACATTATGAGCAGTTATTACATTATGAGTTGCTACATCCCCCCCTTACATCCAAACATTCCACAGTTCATGCCAACATCAACCCCCACGCACTCCTCATCTCATCCCCACACATCTTCTGAAACCCTGTCTTCCTATTGTCTTCCTAAGTATAGATTAACACAATGAATGATTTTCTCAACCTTTTTAATTTTTTAAAAATGGCCAGTTTGACCATTATCTCTGGGACTATAGGCTACACTAAAATCTTGCAGTGTTCATTTACTGTAACTATATGAGAGATTAAATGGACCCGTAATAATCAATTGGTTCCATTTTCCATGTTATTTTTGTTGTTGTTTTCTCCACCAGGCCGAAGGCATAGGGCGAGAGTATGTTTTGCACTCCGTCCGTGTGTGTGTGTGTGTGTGTGTGTGTGTGTGTGTGTGTGTGTGTGTCCGTCCGTCCGTCCGTCCGTCCGTCCGTCCGTCCGTCCGTCCGTGTACAGCTAATCTCCGGCACCGTTAACCCGGTCGATGCCAAATTTTGCACACAAACTCCCTGGATTCCAAGTTGCCAACAATGAGCCTCTGCCACAAATCTTCCAGAACGGCCTGTTATATCGCCACCAGGAGGCCGGCTTTTGAAAAACACATTTTTTGATATTACTCCTCCAGATTCTGTCCAAAAATCCTGCAAATCTTTCACAGACTTACTTTCCTAGGCTGAGGAATATATCCCACCCTTTTCACATTGGCCTGTTATAGCGCCACCAACAGGTGGATTTTTGCAAAACACATTTTTGGAACAAAATGCCTCAAATGATCCAATTGCCATCCAAGGCGAAAGAAGAAATGGCACCCTTTTCACATTGGCCTATAGCGCCACTAGTAGTAGGCCACAACCTGACCTGCCCTGGTGGAGACTTGTGCCCCGAGAGGCACTTACTTATTTATATATATATATATTTGCAACATACACACATATATATATATATATATATATATATATATATATATATATATATATATAAATAATGTTATAAGCCTATTTTAGTTTAAATCAATCAGTGCCTTATCACGACTTTTAACAATGAACCTTATTTGTTTACCTACAGGAAACTTTAGGCTAGCCTTTGACATTCCAAAATGACCAAACACACGAGTCACGCTGCGTATATAATGATTCACTGAGAACGGCCGGGATACAGCTAGTTGAAAAGAGCAGATCCACAAGCTCACAACGCGTCACATGGCGACACGTTTGAGCTTGTAGATCAGCTATTTTCAGTCTCAGCCCACCCAGAGTAGGTTACGCATATGCGCTCCTCCCTTTGCGCCCACACTGTCCACTGTCCGCTCCATCCTCCCTCCAAAGCACCATCAACTCCATGACTGCAGGAGCGCACGCTTGACCAGCGCGCACATCGCTTTGGGAACTGTTCCATGTTTTTGTTTTGTTTTGTTTGCTTTAAAATAACTCGTATAGGTTAGAAATCGATACGTCAATTGATCTGTCAAATGGACTCCTAACGACCGCATAGGATTCATTATCGCCGGAGTTCCAAACTTTTTGTTATTGGATGTTCGTGAGGGTCTCTTTCGCCGGATGATGGCTCTGGCAGTGTCCGTCATACCGCTTCTGGGGCTGATTTTACACATCCACTGGGTCTTTGGTGAGATCATCCTATATGCATTTAAAGACTCCGAGACTGTTGGGAATGTTTATAGTCCATATAAGTCGTCTAATTAGGCTTTCTATCAAGTATGTAAAATAACCCTTGTTATATTATTATATACGAATACGATAATACAAGTGAGACAATTGTGAATATGCAACAGACAAAACCAGGCAAAACATCATTGATGTTTTAAACCAATCCATTTCGCTATAAATCCACACAATGACCGAAATAGGCTGGATAAGCAAGAAATTCTAGATTAGGCTAATCATTACGTGCATACTCTGTTCATCCAGAGAAATATAGGCTATTAATAATGTTGTGGAAAATGACAATTTAATTAAGCTCACACTTTTGGTTGAACTTTTAAATAAATACTAATAAAAAAGCAATTCCCATGTTAGGAGAGAATAATCCTTATAGGTGCATGTATTTACATTGTCATTGATTGATCTAAATACTAATAACAATAATAGGCTAATGATCATTATAAGTATTATACTTATAATAATAATAATTATTATTATTATTATTACTATACCGTATATTATTATTGTCTCCATCAGCCGGAGGCATGGTGAGAGTATGTTTTGCACATCCGTCCATGTGCATGCGTTCATTCGTGCATGTGTTCATCCGTCTGTTACCAGCTAATCTCCAGCACCGTTGGCCGGTCGCTACGAAACTGTACACACACACTGCAGCTGGATGCCAATTCCAAACCTCTACCCCCAACAACATAACTGTAGCCTACCGAACTGCGTGAAACGTTGCATGCATGCATGCAGCATACTCCCTAGAGGCCAAGGAAAACCTTTGACCTTTTTTCACATCTGCCTTTCATAGCGCCACCAGGAGGCCGACTTTTGTAAAACACACTTTTCTTTAATATTACTCCTTTAGATTCTGTCCAAAAATCCCACAAATCGGTATCTCTATAGTCATGTGATCAAGACAGATCTGTCTGATTTTTCATATTCCATCCTAATTGGAAAAAACTGGCTTCGAAAGTTTGCTGTGACGTTCTGTGGGTCAACCACTGAGGGAGGGGCTCATCATTGATTACAGAGCTACTCGAGCCCACACTGTTTCTTCAGGAACAGTATTTTGACTAGTTAAGGTCCCTACACACTGCTACGTTTTTCGGATTTTTAGCAGCGTTTTTCTGTCGGTTTCCCGAAAAACGCGTCCAGTGTACGTGCCACCACCTTTATTATGTGTTAAATTTGGGATTTAATACATTGAAAGTTGAAAGTCGTTTGATTTCTTTGACTTCTTCAACTTGACTTCAGATTTCCCAGTCAGTGTAAAGCGTTCACAACCCACCCAAAATGGGTTAAGGTGTTAAATGGGGGTCCGTAGACTAATGCATGTCAAACTGCAGGGGTCCTTGAAATTAAACGGGTTGAGAATCTCTGCTAGAGCTGTAAATATCTTCTCTTATGGGGGTCCCTGGCATATCTTTTCAATAATTAGTGTCAATTTGGGGGTCCTTGACATGAAAAAGTGTGGGAACCACTGGTGTAGACGATGTGTTTGCCTCTATAGGGCAGCTCTGCTCTGCTGCAGTCCTGTATGTGTCCTCAGTCAGAAACAGGAACCCCACCTAGACCTTCCAGAGCTCTGGCTATTGAGTCTGCCCCGGCCCATCTTCCCCAGGCTTCCTGTTTTGACACAGCAGCTCCGCCATTTGCTGTGGCAATGGAAAAATGGCTGAGTGTAATAGCCGGCCATCCATAGCTATAGCCAGCAAACCAAACATTCACCATCTTTAATTCGCTGAGACTTTTGAGAGAGAACCAGTATCTGTTTATTTATTATGGCAATAAATCAATATGTAATGTTTTCGTTTGTTTCTCATAGTGTTTTGCTCACAGGAAAAATGTAAACACGTACCTAATTAAAATGTCATAGTGTGTGTTTTCAGACTACAGTGGTGCTATGCCAATGTGGGATTTCAAGTGTTAGGACTCAAATGCACCACAGATTAAAGACATATAACAGGGGTCCAATGTTGTCACCTGGCCCTGAATCCTTAACGCATTCTCAAAATGGGGTCCAGGGACCCTCAGGGTTCCTTCCTGGGATTCCAAAAGGTCTGCAACTCTTGAGAGTTATGGGGGTCCTTGAAATTAAATGTTTGAGAGCCACTGCCATATTAACCTGACTCCGCCAGATGACTGCCATATAACAGCTCCCTGGATCATACTTGTTTTTCCTTCTCCTCAGCTCTAGATCTGCGGTACATGCCGGACCCTCCTACAATGAATGCCAGCGGCATCCTGAGGATCAATAAAACAGACAGCATGGAGCTCACCTGCAGGTCAGAGACAATCATCAATCTGTCCGTCCGTTTGTCCGTCCCTCCATCCGTCCCTTGTCTGTCTGTCTGTCTATCCATCATAGTCCCTTTATTTACATCAGTGGTTCTCAACGTTCTTTGCCCCCCCCCCCCCCCATCCAATGCAGTTCCCTTACTGCCCCCCACACCCATTTAAAATGTAGTTTATGTTTCTGATGTATATATAATTTACCAGCTCAGTGGCCTTGAGGTTCGAGTGTCTGCCCTGAGACTGGAAGGTCTGGGTTCGAACCCTAGCCGGGTCATGCCAAAGACTATATTTGATTGTTTATTTATTTTCGTGTCCTGCACACAATGTGCTCAACCCTCATGGGTTTATAAGACACCATTTCACAATTGCATTTACAGCATGTTTATGTTTACATTACAGTATATTCATAATTCATTACATTACAGCCCAGAGTTATATATGCAGTATATACAGAGTACTCTGTATATAAGTCCCTTTGGCAACACATTTTTTCATAGTAATTTAAATCTAGGACATCTTTCCCTTATGACTATGTCATCATATTTAGGGCAATAATACAAAAAGTGAACCTTGTTTTCAATTTCACCAAGTTCACAGAACAAGCAATATCTCTCTTCTTCTGGAGTGGCATTAAACCTGCCAATATCCAGTGCTAATGGTAATGTTCCTGACCGTATTTGTGCAGAGAGATCTTTGTCTTTTGTTTAAATTATAAAAATGGGACCCAGTGCCTTCCTGCTTGGCACTCACCGTCAAGGGTTGTATAAATCCATGTGGCATACTAGCGTCATGTCCAGGGGGTGTACTTGTACATCAAGCTGCCTCATGCTACAGAAACACGAGATAGACTCCTGCCCTATGGGCCTCATGGCTCGGCAAGGCTTGCATATATTTAGAAAACATCTCACTGAATAGCACATAACAGATTAAAATGGATGTGATTATTAGTCTACTTCCCATGGGAGATTTGTTTTAGCCAGGGGTGCTATTATGGGTGGGTTTGGATATGCACACCGGGAATGTGCTCAGTTTTTTGAGTGCGCTCAGAGTTGCACATTTAAAGTTAAAACAACACGTTAATGCGTGTGTAATAATAAAGCTCAAAGGATCAATTAAGCCACAAATGCTGCATTTTGCAACCATTTCCTCTGCCATTGTTCGCCGCCGGCGAGCACTCGAGACACCGCAGTGACGCGCACACACACTGGACAACCCCAACTTCTGAGTAGGGTCGGTCAGTGTGGGCACTGAAGCACACCTGTGGCACAGCGCATTAGATTTTCGAACGACAATGCACCGAGTGCACTGGATAAACGAACAAGAGGGCACACCAGTGCGCTCAGTGTGAATTTCCCTACTAGTAAATACAGTTATAATTTATCCCCATCTTGGGCACGCCTTACCTTTTATCCCTAAACTTCTTTGCCATATTTTACTATCTTGAAAAACATTTAATCAAAATATTTGTGTGTGTGTGTGTGTGTGTGTGTGTGTGTGTGTGTGTGTGTGTGTGTGTGTGTGTGTGTGTGTGTGTGTGTGTGTGTGTGTGTGTGTGTGTGTGTGTGTGTGTGTGTGTGTGTGTGTGTGTGTGTGTGTGTGCGTGTGCATCTGCTCTTTTCCAGAGGAGCTGAATATTCTCCATTAATTATTTGTCAATGGCATTTAATGTTTGTGTTATGACAAAAATCTATACTATAGCTGAATATAGGAGGGGCCAGCGCCCCTCAAAATGGCAAATAAGTTTAGGTTTAAGGGCTAAGAGGTGGTGCAAGTCTATGCACCATAGATGTTTGCTTTTAGCAGTGACGTCATGTGGCAGCCACAGTGGGTGCCCCTCACAAGTGTGATTTCTTTCCTTCTGTTGCTGTTGGTAGTTATTGCGCTGCCAGTTCCCACCTGATGCCACATGGGAGGAACGTCTTCATACTAGAACTTAAGTCTAAGATGTACAGTTTGTGTGTGAACTCCATTCAGCTGTATTGTCCAGCAAAATAATTCTCACAAATCAATTAGGATTTATAAAACCTCTCTCCATAAAATAATGTCCTAATTAAGAAGTGCCATTCCAGCTCTTCATGCATGCTTTCCTGATGTTTTCCTGAAGGTTTTCTGAAAATGCATGTTTTCCCTGCAGGTTTTATTCACTGACCTCATGCCCCCTTCTATGCATGTGGAGTCCAAGCTGCTTCTTTTCACCTGACAGGGGCAAGTTTCCCTGGCCGGACATGGCGCGTGGAAGGAACACGTAATTTCGACCAATTTAGAGACTAGGATTACTGCATGTTTTTTGTGAGGGTAACTACCCTAGGCCTAGGGGACACGGGAAGAACATGCAAACTCCACACAGAAAGGCCCTTTCGCCAACCCCATCGGTCGAAAGTGACATTAACAGAGTAAGGGCTCAATCTTGCCTTACCCCTTATGCCTAATATAAACGTTTTTTGGCATTTTGTACTATTTTGAAAAACATTTTAAAGCAGCTGATCTACATCAACACGTTGTGAGCTTGTATCGGCTATTTGAAATATTTTTAAATGTTTTTAAAAAGTAGTAAAAAAATGACCCAAAAAAGGTTTAGGCATAAGAGGTAAGGCAAGATAGGGCCATTTAAGTGTCTGAGAAAGCGACTGATCCCAGTGTTCATTGACCTCCCATGCAGCGGTCGGCAGTACCTGACGTGGACCACTCCTTACTCCAGCAGTCGCCTCTCCACCTCCGACTGCAGTGGCTCTGGACTCTTCTGCACCACAATGACCATCTCTAACGCCACGGCCAATGAGACAGGCCTGTACCGCTGCTACTACAAAGACCTGGAGGTCGAGGATGGCAAAACCTCCGCCTCGGTTTACATGTTTGTCAACGGTAGGACTCCACTTTGACCATATACCTCGGAATGAACGGCGTGACTCACTGTAGTGGAAGAAGTAGCAATACCACGTACTCTGTTCAAAGGCTTGTACGTTTTACTTGAGTCAAAGTACAAAGTATTGGCATAAAAATACACCGTAAGTAGTACACAAAACTAAAAGTTCTCATTTATGCAGAACCTTTTTCAGAGAAATTGTCAAAATTTCAGATCTACAGCACAAGCTCACAACACGTCACGGTGCGATACGTTGTGAGCTTGTAGATCTGTTATTTTCAAATAGCTATATAACTTAAATTTCATTATCCAATTAAAAACGAAGGTTTTCAAATAACTATTGGAGTAAAAAGTACTATATTTGCCTCTGAGATGTAGTGGAGTATTTAGCATGACGAGTGATGTAAAGCTACAATCTGGGAGGTATCTGATTTTAACCAATCGGCACCGCAGATAATGTTAATATAATAACTACACTAGCACACCTGCAGTGGTTGGATATAGTTGTCGTTGCTATACCTCAACGAACATACAACTGTTTGTTGATGATCTGGTACAATGATTTTACATTTAACCTGTGGTGAAAAACATCTTATCCCGTAACCTTTCGATACTTAGAGTTGTGATGAAATGTGTCATTGTAGATGAGAAGTTGCCCTTCGTGCCGTCTGAGAAAGAGTACGAGGTAGTGTTCATCCGTGAAGGAGAGCTGGTGGTGATACCGTGCCGAGGCTCTATGGAGGATCTGAACGTCACACTCCACACCGTAAGCACTGCTACTGTCCCAAACATATACATATATATTAGGTAATGCCCCTAGTTGATATCTCTGGGACCCCAATATAAATGGTAAAGGCCTCAGTGTTCATTTAACGCTGAAAAGCAAACTAATGCACCCGTTGTACAGTACAATACTCTCAGAGTTATAGACTCATAAGGGTCCATTTGGACCCACAGGATTTCACAACCCAGTCATCCCTGTTTTGTGTGTGTCATTATTGGATAAAAGTGCAGCAGAAATAGTGAACACTTCAGCAAAAGATCAATGAGAATTCAGCCAAAATAGCCAATGTACTACTTAGGCCACACTACACTGTTGTTCAGGCAGAATGTATTGGGCCGGCAGATAATGACTTTTTGGAAACTGAACATAAAACTTTTCATTGTGTCCGTCAGCACAAAGGGGGGGGACAATTAGCAGGTTTCCATTTCCTGTCTGTGCTACCTCCACCCATCACTTAGAACCTGTGACCTACTCACAGTTTTAGTGTCATTCCACTTGGAAAATCACTGAGGCCTTTGCCCTGGACAGTCACCAGCTAATACAATGAAGCAAGTTTCCCTATGGTCACTCAGCAGAATGCTTCACTGCGCAAAAAGCATGGAATTACTGATATGTATATTCCAGGAAACTCCTGTTAAACTTTCCAACAAACATATATGAATACTACACTGAAATAAAAATATAAAGCCAGCTGCCAGCTGCAGCCAGTATTTGTCGTTACAAAATCTGATGTCAAATTAAAAGCTGCTTTCCTGTGGTGGGTTCTGGAGTATTAGTGGAACTCTTTGGTTTATAGTGTGCATTGATTTGGAAGGTGCTGGTCACTTGTGAATTCTTAAAGACGTAGATTTCTCATCTTTTGTTCTGCATGTCACAAACACAACACTGTGCCACAGAAGACGGATGTTGAGTTACTGGTCCTCAACGTGACTCCTCGGGGTCCCCCAGCTAAATGATTCATAGTTTGGAACCAAATGGACCAATGAGGCTGAAACTATGAGAGTGTACAAAATAATTACAACCATACGACCCGAACGAGTCCATTTGGTTCCATAGATAAACAATCATATCAAATGGGTGTCTGTGGCCTAATAATGCACATCAAATCGGGGGTCATGACAGGATACTTGACATGATACAAGTTGTGATTGTGTGTGTGCGTGTGTGTGTGTGTGTGTGTGTGTGTGTGTGTGTGTGTGTGCGCGCGTGTGTGTGTGTGTGTGTGTGTGTGTGTGTGTGTGTGTGTGTGTGTGTGTGTGTGCACGCATGCGTGCGTGCGTGCGTGCATGCGTGCGTGTGTGTGTGTGTGTGTTTGTGTGTGCGTGTGTGCGTGTCAGAAGTATCCTAAGAAGGAGCTGTATCCGGATGGTAAGGACTGTCAGTGGGACGCCAGGTGGGGCTTCACAGTCCCCAGTCACCTGATCAGCTACGCCGGGGTGGTCTTCTGCCAGACATGCCTACGCAACGACACCTTCAAGTCTCCTCTCTACATAGTCGCTGTTGTTGGTAAAAAAAACCCATAGGCCTACTATTGGAGTGTGTGTGTGTGTGTGTGTGTGTGTGTGTGTGTGTGTGTGTGTGTGTGTGTGTGTGTGTGTGTGTGTGTGTGTGTGTGTGTGTGTGTGTGTGTGTGTGTGTGTGTGTGTGTGTGTGTGAGAGAGAGAGAGCGCGATTGAGAGAATGATTGAGAGAGAGAGAGAGAGTGAGAGAGAGAGACAGGGAGAATGAGTGTGAGAGAGAGACGGAGAGAGACGGGTAGAGAGAGAGAGAGAGAGAGAGAGAGCTTGAGAGAGAGAGAGGGGGGTATGTACTTTCAGTAGAACAATGGACCGTGAGCTCTCAGGGCCAACGTCTTCCCTCCCTTTTCCGCAGGATACAAGATCCATGACCTCACCCTGACCCCCCCGCTGGTCAGGCTGTCGGTGGGGGAGCGCCTGGTGCTCAGCTGTACCGCCAAGACCGAGCTCAACGTGGCCATCGAGTTCAACTGGGCCCACTCTGGACAGGCCTTGGTGAGCAGCACGGAACGCAAGCCCCGCTCTGAATACACTGTTTAATCATCCCTGTGCTGTCATTTTACATTTTAACCACTTTAACCATTTTCTTTGGGTATTCAAATATCGTGATAGATTCGTGAACATTTTTGTAAGTCTTTCAATAACTTTTTAAACTCAAATCTTCGCTTTTGGGGGTCCCTGGAACAAAACATTTTGAGATGGAGGTGTTACATACTTGTGGGTTCAAGTATTAGTTTGTTACTGGCTAGGGCCTGCTGTGTGTACTGTATGTGGGAGGAGACCTACTGGGTAGGGCCTGCTGTGTGTACTGTATGTGGGAGGAGACCTACCTGCTGCTTCGGGCTGCCTCCAAATATAGTATTTGTGATTACTCCAATCACTGATTTTTCGGCTTATCCTGTATGAGTTCTCTCTCCTAATTGGATTAAAGTGGTATCCCAACCCGAAATCTGTTTATTAAACAGATCCTGTAGCAATTATTAGTACTATCAGAATATAGAGCTTTTTAAAATGTATTCAAACATACACACAGACATTTTAGGGGGGTTCTGCTTTGTTTTGTCTGTTCAATGTCCAGAGGCAGGATGTAGGTAGGTGGGGAGGAGACAAAGATAATGAGTCTTAATTGAATTGTAATGTGTTGAATTAACACAGCATTGTGCAGTGGAAAGTACAATCACGTGGTCAGAGCAGTTACCGTGGGGCGCTCTGGAGGAAGAGCCTTTGTCACTGTTTAATTATGTGTGAAATGGCCTCAGTTTATGTTGATATATAACTGAAATTGGGACATTGTGACAGACACCAGACTCATCATTATATGTAGCCTATCTGGCTTCCTTCCTGTCCGTAGAACTCTCTCTTCCTGCTTTCAGGAACCCTTCAGCTTGTCTCTGCACCAGGTTAAAGTTCAGAGTTCACCAGATGTTTATTGTTTCTCCCTGTGTTGTTAACGTCTCACATTGGACCTATGGCTTATTTCAGTGGTTAAAGAAAACGTAATGTCAAGGACCCTTGACATGGACATGATAGTTATGGATAGGATTCAGTACAGTATTCCGCAACTGTCTAGTCTACTGCAGGTAGCAAGATAACAGTGGAGAGTGTTAAGCGTAATAGCATATGATCATCTATTGTTGTGAAAACATCTAGTAACTAAATTAAAGGAAGTACTCCCCACTTTGTTGGGGATCCCTGGGGTTCCCCTCAAGAACCCATGAGGGTCCCAGGACCCAACTTTGAGAAACACTGGCTTACTTTAATACAATCATACATACTGTATGACTCAGTGGTATAAAGCAATCTATACTTGTTTTCTGATTCCATGCAATTCAGGTCTACTTATGAATTAACCCTATCCACGAGTTTCCAGTGTCCTATGAGGCCTTGCGTGAATTATGGGCGTCACTTCCTGTCGTCAGTCATTCAATTCATTTGAGTGATCGTGTCAGTCGATAATAATGTGTTAACGATTACACATGTTTACAATTTGAACATTCCCGCAAATTACCTGACCATTCACCTAATGATGACATGCTCAAGTATTGATACGCTATTTTGAACGTGCGTTAATAAATTTGCTTCCGAACTTGTTTGGCATGTGTCAGGTGTGGCTGAATGGCTCGGGGGCCTCGCACACGACGTCACACAAGAAGAAGCTGTGGAACTCTCTGGAGCTGTCCAACACGCTGACGGTGGAGAACGTCACGCTCAACCACACGGGACAATACACCTGCACCGCCTCCAGTGGGCAGATGGACAAGAGCTCATCTGCATACCTGAAGGTCTATGGTAGGTACTGTACTAGTACTGGAGAATGTTGTTGTTGTTGTTTATGAACCCATAAAGACCTGAGACCAGATTCTACAAATGTCTTCTAAATCATGACAGTTGTCTGAAAAACCTATGTTTCTATATCAGTGGTTCTCAAACTATTTCATGTCAAGGACTACAAAAATTATATGTTTTCGGCCACTGACCCCCATCTGCAAATATGTTGTTAAAGGCACCCTCAGAAGCAAATATTTGAGTTAAAAACGTTTGCTGTGAAATAATATAATTATATTCAAAGATTTTCACGATTTTTCAAAAATAGCAGATCTACAAGCTCATAGCACGGCACTCGGTGCCACGCTATGAGTTTGTATGTTTGTAGTTTCAATGTACAGATTCTTTATTTTTTTTAAATATTATACTGTTTTTAGATTGATGATAGGTTCTTGGTTTACCTATGATCCTAGATTACTATATCTGTGCATTTTAATGAACCTTGTGTTTACCTTGCTTACTATAAATCACTCTGGATTAAAAGCGTCGGCTAAATGCCTAAATTGTAAATTGTGATACAACAACGAGGTAAACACCAGAGACATGCCATAGCTGTCATAGATATGTTCTCAAAGACAGCATAAGCCTGCGTATAAATTAAGCATTACACGTCTTGAGGTTGGTGTGTGTGACATCATCAGTGGCTCATGTACCCATTTAACCACATGAACCCTAGCATCCCCATTGTGGGGCGACGGAACATTCACTGAAAATAGCAGATCAACAAACTCAAAGTTGGTGGCAGCTAGCACGTTGCACTGTGAGCTTTTAATCACCTATTTTCGTGTAGACAGGAGATGGCCTATAGTATTCTTTGTATACGTTATCAAATAAGTATAGCGTTTAAGTTGTACTGATGGTGAATGAAGCTAACTGTATTTTTTGTGACTTCTGTGTGTTCCCAGAAAAGCCATTCATTGAGCTGAAGGACGCATCAATCAAGATTATTGAGGTCAACGTCCATGATCGAACACCAGAGACCACCATCCCTGTCAAGTACTCAGCCTACCCTGAGCCTATTGTAAAATGGTACGTAGCAGTGGTAGTGCATTTGAATACAATACATTTTCAACGTTATCGCGAGCAACAACAGTGCTTCTGAGTATATAGGGCAGGCCTGCCTGAGGCCTGACTCACACCTTCACAACAGATTGATGTATAGCTGATGCATGATGATACTTGTTTACTGATGCAAGCTCGCAATGCATTTCCAATGGGAGTCACATGGTTTGACACAACATTTTTGTTGTATGAGGGGGTGGGGGGCAGTCGAAACACAGCCGAAAGCCGTACAACACAAATGTTGTGTCAAACCATGTGACTTCCATTGGAAATGCATTGGGGCAAGATGTAAACAAACCCTTTCTTTACATCTAGCATGCATCAATGTTGTATGCTAGATGCGAAGGTGTGAGTCAGGCCTGAGTGTATGGTACTATGACTTGTTATGTTGTGTGATATGTTGTTTTGTTTTGTTATGTGGTGGTGTTTGTTGGTGTTTTTTAACAAACTGTGAAGACAAATATCCCTTTGGGAACAATAACGATTATATTATTATTATACAGAAAACTAATCAGAACAGAATAAAATCATCAAAAAAAGGAAAAGGTCTGCTCGGAAGTTCAAAAAAAGTGTAGCGAAGGTGCACTGATGGTGGGGCACTGAAAACTCACAACTAAGGAAAAAGAAAACACGGAATGATGAGAGTTAAGAAGTGACTTAAAAGAAGACATCTGGTTGGAAGATATGATGATTTGACATTGCAATCTTGCTGCCTGTGTCAGGTACAAGAATGGCCAGCAGATCCGTAAAGATGACTACAGATTAAAGGCCAGAAACGATGAGCTGGTGATCCGCGGCGTGATGGAGAAGGACGCTGGCAACTACACCGTGGTTCTGACCAACAAGATCACCAGGGAGGAGCAGAGGCGCTCCGTTCAGCTGCTGGTCAATGGTACGCTTTACACTGGTGGAGAAAGTACACACATTTCGTTTACTTGAGTAAAAGCATCAGTACTGTAATATAGACATACTTTGTCACAAGTAAAAGTCTGGAATTATTTATTGAATGTGCTTAAAGTACCAAAACTAAAAGTACTCATTGTGCAGAATAATACAAATCTTTTGAAAATAGCAGATCTACAAGCTCACTCTCTGGGCATGTCATTATAGGGAAAAAAAGGGTTTCTAAAAGCATAAATAGCTAAGCATCGCATGGTGTTGTAGATCAGCTATTTACAGTATGTTATTCCTCATACGACATATGGTCTTAAGTGGTTAACTATCAATGTGATCAGACTGATCTGAAAGTTTATTTCGTATAGCTCCCTCTGGTTGGTAATGCTCCATGTTGTTCCTCCACAGTCCCACCCCATATCATTGAGAAGGAAGTGGCGGTGGACACTGATGTCTACATGTATGGCAGCAGTCCCACCCTCAGGTGCAGCGCCCGCGGAATCCCCACACCTGCAAAGATCGAGTGGCAGTGGATGTCCGAGGAAGACTGTCCCGCCGCCTTCCAGTAAGTTGTACTTCACCTCTACACTGTGTGTGTGTGTGTGTGTGTGTGTGTGTGTGTGTGTGTGTGTGTGTGTGTGTGTGTGTGTGTGTGTGTGTGTGTGTGTGTGTGTGCGTGTGCGTGTGCGTGTGCGTGTGCGTGCGTGCGCGTGGAGTGCGTGCTCAGATCAGAGATCTCCTCCTATCAAAATGTCTGGTGACTTCTAAATATAGACCAACCTAAAGGAATGGCCACTAACAAACCTACGTCTTTGAAAACAAACCAATCCTAAATATGAAGGCCCACCTTCTGCAGATGATGCTGAATCTATTTCTAGCCCCTACATTACATTTAGATGTCACTCCTGACCATAGTGTCATATAACCAACATGCCTACATGCTGTAAAGCAACAGTCATGTCAGTCACTTTCATGGATGGATATGTTTGTGCTCTTTGGCGTCTAGTTTTATCACTCAACATAAATAAATCCAAGGTACTTTAACTTGCAGATAGATTAGCTGCCATTGAATTACTCTATGTATTGTTAGCACACCCATCAATGCAGTGGTTCTCAAAGTGGGGTCTGGGGACCCCCAGAGGCCCTTGGGGGTCCCCTTCAGAGAAGGGCGGTCTTCTGCGAAAGTAGTAATGGTAAATATTTTATTTATTTATTTTTGAGGGGCACTAGCCCCTCCTATGTCCAGCTTTTAGTGTGTGTAAACACAAACTTTGTCCTAACAGAAACATTAAATGCCATTGATAATGAATGGCCAGTTTTACGTCAATGTCCTAACACAAACATTAAATGGCATTGACAATGAATGGCCAGTTTTACGTCAATGTCCTAACACAAACATTAAATGGCATTGACAATGAATGGACAGTTTTGAGTGTTTGTGTAAACACAAACATTGAAGGTGAGGACGCAAATTCTCATTGGCCGGAATGAGATGATGTATTATGATGTATGATGATAAGAGCGGCCCTCACTTCACACAGGTGTGAAGTGTGACTTGTGACTGATGAGGATGATAGTGTCAGACTGTTAGCCACACCACTAAAGCACGCCAAGGAGTATGACAGTGGAAATGATCGGTGATGATGACGAGTTTTGTACGATGGCAATTGTCATGTGGCAGCCACAGTGGGCACCCCTCACTTCACACAAGTGTGATTTGTTGCATACTGAATTAATTAATATTCAGAACCTTTGGTATGACACTCATAATAGAGCTCTGAACACATCCTACTACAAGCTCCCTGAGATGCTTCTTCTTGATTGGTGTCTGCATGCACACAGAGATTTTGTGCATTTATATGACCGTGACAGTCCTGGCTTTGTGTTGTGTTTGACGTCACAACAGAGCTCTGGTCTCTCTATACCAGCAAGATGATGTCACAAGGTCAGATCCATATATGGAGATCTAAGGGTCTCCATGATGTCACGAGGCATGATGGATTGGCAACCATATATGGAGGTGTGACTGATGGACGCAACCATATATGGAGGTGTGACGGATGGACGCAACCATAATGGAGGTGTGACAGACGGACGTGAGATTTCATAGTAAATGCGACCTTTGGACGCAAATAAAGGTGTAGTACTGTGTTTACACTCAGACGGACACAGATACCAAGAGGAAGGAGAAGAGAAGACCAGACAGTCAGAGACTACAGTATGAAGCGCTGGGTTGTGTTTGACCAAAGAGAAAGCATCCCCAGAGGGAGTCAGTCATGCTGCTGTAGCAGTTGGACACAGCATGTACTCTTTTGTTTGGCCCTACATGCACAATAAGCAGGGGTGCACATTATTATGTTGGGCTAGTACTCAAAGGAGCAACTGTAGATGTAGCTTGGCTGGCTGGCATCTCCCTTAGAGATAGGGTGAGAAGTTCAGTCACATGAGAGAGACTCGGAGTAAAGTCGCTGCATCGTCGATTGGAAAGGAGATTATGTGGTTTGGGCATCTGGTTAGGATTCCTCCTGAGCGTCTCCCTAGGGAGGTCCTCGCTGTGCGTCCCACTGGGAGGAGGAGACCCCGGGGAAGACCAAAAACCAGATGGGGGGATTTCCATCTCTACACTGGCCTGGGGAATGCCTCGGGATCCCCCAGGAGGAAGTTGCTAGTGTTGCTCTGGAGAGGGAAGGCTGAAAATCTCTGGAACTGCTGCCCCCGTGACCCGACTCTGGATAAGCCCCTCCAACGCCTGGCTTTGTGTGTGTGCCCCCCGTAATGTCATGTAGCAGCCAAATCTATGGACTTTTAATGTTTGCTTTAAGCATGGCTCCCCGGTGACATCATGTGGCAGCCACAGTGGGCACCCCTCACTGTCGTGGCTGTGATTTTTTTAAACATTTAACAACACAAATCTTGTATGGGATCCCTGGCACAAAATACTTTAAGAGGTCTGCGGCCAAATGCATGGGGGCCCTTGACATGAAAAAGTTGGAGAACTCATGGATTACAGAGCAGCGTCCTCCTCAGGTATGCCAGTGATTGGAAGGTTGTTGACAGAAGTTAAAGGGAAGGGGGGCAGGGGTTGGAGCAGAGCAGAGCATCAGCAGGCTCTTAAAGGGAAGGGGGGCAGGGGTTGGAGCAGAGCATCAGCAGGCTCTTAAAGGGAAGGGGGGCAGGGGTTGGAGCAGAGCAGAGCATCAGCAGGCTCTTAAAGGGAAGGGGGCAGGGGTTGGAGCAGAGCATCAGCAGGCTCTTAAAGGGAAGGGGGGCAGGGGTTGGAGCAGAGCATCAGCAGGCTCTTAAAGGGAAGGGGGGCAGGGGTTGGAGCAGAGCAGAGCATCAGCAGGCTCTTATCTCCAGCCCACACATCAGAGCACTTCCTCAGGCATCTACGCTACATTTCCTGTTCCTCCGTCCTCTCCCTCAGAATAAGGGACTCCTTCCTATCAAGAGCCACTTTTCTGCTCGCATGACTTCCTTTACCCATTGTCACACGACGCCCATCTATATCTCTAAAGCAGTAGTTGTTCTCAAAGTGGGGTCCGGGAACCAGCACCAGGGGTCCATGAGAGTGGGGTTTCAGGAGGTGACCAGCAAAATGACTGATTTTTGGCTATTGGAAAATAGGTGATCTACAAGCTCACAGTGCATCTTATCACAATGCATTGTGAGCTTATAGATCAGCTATTTGAAAAGAAAAAAGTCTTGACAAATCTTTCTCTTATGGGCGACGGCATCCCTGGTCCAAATTCTTTTCGAATGGGGGTCCGTGGCCCCTGGCCATGGACAGTTTGACACCTTGGCATGAAAATGTTTGAGAACCATATCTCTAAGGTTTCTTTTTTGCTGTAGTGTTTTTTTTTTTCCAACTGTATTTTGTGTCAGAGAATGTAGGCTTTTCCCCAGCATGCAATGCGTACATGAGTTTGTGGACATAACATCTCTGCGTGCAATCTGGATATACATTGCATAACCCCACAAAACATCTCTGTGTTTCAGTTATGAAACCCGTTCTCTATTTTTATTCTATTATGTTTGTGTCTGTCTTCCTCCTCGCGAGTCGCGACTGCAACTGGGCGTGCATGTCAGAGGTAGGAATACAGGGAGATGGGAGAACTTCCCTTGTTTACATGTTGTTGAGTTTCAGTGGGACTTTTTGTTCAGGTCAGGACTGCTGAGGTCAGAGGTGAACCTGGATCAGTGCAGTGGATGGAGGAACATCAACAGCACCAGTACCGGACCCAACCCCACTGTGACCGACCCAATTAGCCCTGACACCGACCACGCCCAGAAGGTACATACATCTGTGTATGAATGTATCCGTATGCTTGTATTGTAAGTATCTATGTCTGTTGTTCATGTTTTTATGGGACCCCCTCGAAAAGGAGATGCTGCCTCTCAAGGGGCTATCTCTTCAATACAAATCTGTCAACTCTATACTAGAGATGGGCGATATGGATAAAATCAAATATCACAATATATTTGACCGAATGACTCAATATAATATACATTTTGTGAAGATAATATTGTATTCTGATGATACTATCACTTTTTCTTTTCAAAGATTGTCTAAAGTAGCAAAAATAGCACATCTACATTCTATAAGCTCACAACACATAACGTAGCTTGTAGCTGTTATTTTTTCTAATACTAAATTGTTTAATTGTATAAATTACAGCTTAAGTAAAACCAGGTTACACGCCGTCATTCCAAAGCCCACTCCAAGAACAGTATCCTAACCTAAGAACAGTATCCTAACCTATGTCCCGATATTTAGAGTACCAAGAGGGGGTGCTGTTGCACCACTCGCTTCAGACTGGTCTGATTTAATTTTTTATACACTTATGCCATATCACAATAGTAAAATATCCAAACTCACCGACAATGTCTAGTCTAATATCATGATATGGATATAATATTGAAACAAGGGATGTCCCAATCACGTTTTTTTGTTCCCGATCCGATCATTTGAAAATGACGTGATCGGTCCCGATTTCCAATCACGTGATCGGATTGGGACAACCCTATTTACAATGTTCATGTGAATCATGCTTGATGTCTCAAATGTTTTCTGTGTAGAAAACGATGAGTTCTTTGAAGATCCAGAAGGCTGAGGTTCACGCCCTCTACAGATGTGTGGCCACCAACAAAGTAGGCCAGGATTCACGCATCATCCTCTTCCACGTAACACGTAAGCGCCGCGCTGTCTCTGTTCTCTCACTTATTGTCCGTCAGACCGTCAATTCCAGTGGTGGAAATTAACAAAGTAAATTTACTTAAGTACTAGTACAATTTTGAGGTATTTGTACTTTACTTGAGTAATTCCAATGTCCAATACTTTTACTTCTACTCATTTCAGAGGCAAATATTGTACTTTTACTCTACTACATTTATTTGAAAAATGTAGTTGCTAGTTACTTTGTAGATTTTGATTATGATTACAAAACATACATTAACCACTTCAGCCATTTCGGCCATTTGAAAATAGCCGATCTACAAGCTCACAATGCGTCGCATGGCGACGCATTGTGAGCTTGTAGGATTGTGGATAATGAGTACTATTACTTTAAGTACATTTTGATGCCAATACGTTTACCTTGTTGTACTTTAACTCAATTACATTTTGAATTCTGGACTTTTACTTTATTTTTAGTTTACGTTGCCGTATTTATACTTACACTTAGCACTTTTTCCACCACTGTTCAATTCTAATCCCGATTTGCTCAGTGTGCGTGTGCCCATCTTGTGCCCCCACCACCAGGTGGCCTGGAGTTGAGTTTGTCTCCGCGCAGGGATCCCGTAGAGGAGGACCTGGTGGCTCTGAGGTGTAAGGCCGACAGGCTGATCTACGGGAACCTGGCCTGGTACCGGCTGAGCGGCGTCCCCGAGTCGGAGCCGCTGCCCCCGGTCCAGCCCTGCCGCGTCCTGCCCCTGCCCCAACAGCCCATGCCCCAGGCCGTGCTGTCCGGCCTGCAGGGCGCCAACGTGACTCTGGAGCTGCTCCTGCCTAACGTGTCCCGTCAGGACGAGGGTTGGTACGCCTGCCAGGTGGAGAACGTTAAAACCGGCGAGAGGACATGCCTGCTGCGCCTCCTGTCCCTCAGAGGTGCGACCGAACTTACTGCTTCTAATGATTTATTACACTTGGTTAATTGGGCATTGTGTGGCGCACCAGGCGCATCATAAATAGCTGATGTTTTTGTGGGAAATAACAACTTACTCTGCCTCACTATCCTTGTGTTTTAGCTCTTGAGGCAGCGAGGATCCTGAATTTCACTGACCAAAGAGTCAACATCAGTGCCACGACTGTGCTGGTTTGTAACGTGTCCGGCACTCCCAGCCCCGCTGTGACCTGGACCAAAAACAACCGCACTGTGGTGCAGGGCTCAGGTGAGAGCGTAGCACAGAGCAATTGCACAAATGCTTCTTTTCCAATGCAAGCATGGTACAACAGCGCACACTTTTTTTGCATGCACTATGCAGCAAAACATATATATATTATTTGACGGCTGCTGCTAACGCTTGTCACGGACTGCTTCCAGGTGTGATTCTGAGCGAACAGAACCAGACCCTGACCATCCAGCGAGTGAAGACGGAGGACGGTGGTCTGTACACATGTACTGCCTGTAACAGCCGCGGCTGTGACACGTCACAGGCCAACTTAGTGACCGAAGGTCAGAACCCTGCTCTTAACATGCAGCGAATAAATGCTGCTACTTATCCAATTGAAAAGTTTTGGGAGGTTTAATGACACATTTCCTGTTTACTGGTCAAAAAGGAATAAGTGAAGTGATGAGTGTGGGCCTTTCGCCAGTCAGAGCAGTCCGTACTATCACAAAGCCAATGTATTTATAGCCAGTCTCAAGGTTTCCGCTCACACACATGAATAAAAAAGTGTTGTCGTATTTCTTTTTATATTAAAAGATGAAGCACAAAAAACTATTTACTTCCGCAGGGCAGGAAGCCGGCCCCTGTTTAGCACACATCCTCCAGGGTGGTCCTAAATACAAAACAATGAGGGGGCTTCAGGACAAAAGGACCCAGCCCCCAGGCCCGGCCCCTGCTCCTGCCCCAGTTCCAGTCACCCCCCGCCCCTCGCCTGGCTGTTCTCTACTGATCATTGGAACACAGCAACAAACAAACACGCTAACAAGGAGCTGGGGCCTGGGGGATACGTGACCCATCCACAACCATCATCCTGTCAGCTGCTTTCCAGGCGCCGGGTGGCCACACTATATAGCCATGAGAGGAGGGTGATAGGGGATATAAGGACAGCGAAAACATAATAGGAAATATATTCTGACAGTGGCTACAGTTACAACAGGTATTGCATAACCGGGTGGGGCATGCATTCCCAACTTGCATCGTTCCCGAGTTGGCCGGTCTAGTAGAGATACGCAATTCCGGATTCTAATGATAAGCTGGTAGGCAGGGTATGGGGTTCCATAAAGACAGGACTGTGAAGTGCTTTACCAAGTCGACATTGGCACTGGTCACTCCTGAGCCTTTGATATAATGAGATAAAACACCAGGCTGCCAGACCCAATTCCAAAAGTTGCCGCCCTCCAACCCAAACACACAAACCCTGTTCCTGATGCTCCCATGTTGAATGCTGCCAAACAACTTACAAGTACGATACAACTTACAAGTTGTTCCCAAACAGTGTGCCGAGAGGAAGATTTTTGACAACCAGAAAGTTGTGCATTTTTACCCTCTTTTTTCACTTCATCAGTACTTTCAGTGCACTCATTTCTCAATACAGAGGCAGATAAAAAATATAAAATTATATATAGGCCTACTGTATTTTAACCACTTTTTTTTTTTTTTTTTACCACAACCACCTATTTTTAATTTGAGCATATCATTATTGGTGAAAATTCTACTATTATTGTTCTTATTAATAGAATACTATTATTATTATTCTTTTTTAAATGGTATACTTTCCCCCCCAAAAAAAACTTCAAAAGAAATTAGCAGAAAAGCTAGATATTTCCGCTAGAGAGATTTAGATTTGGTAGTTTGATAATGCAACATAAACGCTTTAAGGACAGGTGAGACAAGTTGTGAACGAACGTGACTGACGATGGCAACCGTTGCAGGAGCCGAGGAGAAGACCAACGTGGAGCTGATCGTTCCCATCGGCTCGGTGGTCATCGCCATGTTCTTCTGGCTGCTCATCGTCTTTGTCATCCGCGGGAGAAAGAGGGTAAGAAGGCGCTTCCTCGAACCTTGCCTTTGCCCGACTTTCTTTCCCTTCCTTCTATTCTTGCCCACACAAAGCCCCCATAATAACGATTTGAAACAGGCACACACATACACGCATGGCAGGACTGATTGCCCTGGCACCCCTTTGTGCACAGGAACAACAGGGCCACTCTGTGCTCCTTTGAGTCACGTAGGCACCCCACGTGACGCTGGCATGGCCCCTTTTTCACTGGACGGGGCTCCTCTGTCACGGGCACCCTACTCTGGAGCAATGATTCTCAAACTGTGGGCTGGGGCCCACTGGTGTGTCGTGAGGATATTGCAAGTTTGCCCCCAAATAACTGCCAAAACACTAAGCTTTTATTAATAAAACATTCACTTTTTTGAGTGAGTTTTCATTGTGATACTGCTAAATAGGAACTTATAATGTCAGTTCCATTGATCTAAGCCGGGACACAAACAATATAGATTGATCATAACATGCTCTGAAAATGCACGTGGCCCACCCATCTGACCACTTTGCACGGTGGTCCAGGGATAACTACATTTACTCAAATACTGCAGTTCTGTGCAATTTTGGGGTACTTTTACTTGACTTGAGCATTGCCCTGGCTTGAGCAAACCGAGCTGGCCATAGAGCTGGTCAGCTGGAGCTCTATGGCCATGACATTGTAGGTATGTGTAAATGTACTTTGCAATCAACAACACTTACAGTAACTCTGAATACACTTTCTGTTCTTTTCCTACGCTCGCATAAATGCAGACCAGCCCCTCGTCTGTAGCGTAAATATAAAAAACGTTTTACCTACTCACCAAAACAAAGGCGGTTTGTGTAATTAGAAAGCCTACTTTCCTTAGTGGATGCACTAATGTGACATGTAGCTTCAGTAGATGGCTGGATTCTCAAATAGACGACATATAGGTGTGTAGCTTGAGGGCAAATTAGAGTTGAGTCAAACATTGTGCTATATCTTGCGCCACCCCTTACCCGATAGGCCTATCTCTAAACTTCTTTGCCATTTTTTACTATTTTGAAAAACATTTTAAAATAGCTGATCTACAAGCTCACAACGTGTCAAGATCGGCTAGTTTAACTATTTTAAAATGTTTTTCAAGATAGTCAAATATGTCAAAGAAGTTTAGAGATAAAGGGTAAGGCGCGCCCAAGATAGAGCCATGCATGGTCTATAAGGTTAGCACACAAAGAAAGTCCTGCCGTGCTTGTTTCCATTCGGAAATGTGTTCAATTTATAAACACGGGGGTCCCTGGCACACATTTAAATTTCAGATGGGGGTCCGTGGTCAAATACACATTAATTTGGGGGTCCTTGACATGAACATTTTTGAGAACCACTGGTTTAAAAAATAATCAAAACATTTGGAAACAAGCCTCCCAAAAAATGCAACCTGCAAGTACTGTACGGTATACCAATTTAGCAACTTTGCACAAAAAACAAGTCTAGAGTCACTTATAATAAGCAGACCTGGCAACACTGGTCTGAGCCCTGGATGGAGCCTGAACCAAAGCTTGGATTAAACACTGTTTGCACAGATCTGAGAGTGTGGATGAGTTTTAATTCCCTCAGCATGCTTTTCAGAATCCAGATCTTAAACACATGATCCCTAGCATCAGCTATTTTCACTGAATGTTCACCCCAGTCCTCAGGATAGGTCCTCAGGACTGGGGTGAACATTCAGTGAAAATAGCTGATCATGTGAGCTTTAGATTGGCTATTTTACACAAAGATATTTAGTGGGAAAGATATGGGGCCTAGTACAGATCCCTGTGGTACTTCAATCAACTGCTGCAAGTATATACGGTTTAAGTGGTTAATGCGTAATTAGACCTTTATTGGCCTTTGTTTTGTCTTTTTCTGTCACTTGTTCAAGCTGTCACCTTCTTTAACTCTGTGTCTCTGTCCCTCAGCCATACCGTGGGGACCTGAAGGCCAACTATCTGTCCATGATCCTGGACTCCGAGGACATGCCCATGGACGAGCAGTGCGAGCGGCTCACTTACGATGCCAACAAGTGGGAGTTCCCCAGGGACAGGCTGAAGCTAGGTGAGACGTTAGCAGGGTTCACTCACCCAAATGTATTTGATAGGGTTTAGAAGGATCTGTAACACTTAAAACCCTATATCTAGTTGACCATGGTCCCCCAGGGGTCTATACCTTAGAGTATATATTAATAGAGACGGCACCCGGAGGCGAAATGGACATAGTGGCTGAATTTGTCATTGCAGCGCTGGTCCGTTGACTATCATTGCGCACGTTCATGTTATTGGGCCCATGACACGTGAACGAATGTTTCATACGTGAACGCGCGCAAACGGCCCAATGATAGTCAACGGCCAGCGCGTTCATGTTATTGGTGCAATCCATCCCAGAATGCACTCTGTTCCTACCCGGAAGGAGGAGTGAAATCGCCGCATGTGCTTTTGAGCAACTTAATGCAAGTGGATGGGAGGAGGAATCCGGTGCCGTCTCTATTAATATATAATCTAAGGTCTATACTTGGTCCCCTCCTTTTGTCCCCCTACCCTACGCCAAATCATTTTGCTGAAAAACTAAAAGAAAAACGTGTCACAATGCGACACTTTGTGACCTTAGATCCACTATTGTCATTGCATGTGTACACCCTATAGCGACTCTAGGGTTCGTAGAGGCCTTCATGGAAATAAGCTCCAAACATAAGATCACTTTCAATCTTCCGCAATAGTCTGAAAACCCACCTCTTCAGACTTCATATTTTCATTATATAGATATTTAGGTATGTAGTTAGGTTCTTAGCTTACGTATGATTCTTGATGACTATTTTTATGCATTTGATGTATTTTGTTCTTGCTTACTGTAAATCACTCTGGATTAAGAGCGTCTGCTAAATGCCTACATTTTACATTGTAAGCTTTAGGGCCTTATTGTGTTTTCCATTATTAAACAAAATATATACATACTTCATAAAGAAGAAATACAATGTTTCTGAAAAGACAAGAGTTATAACATTCGCAGGAGTAATGCTGTGGAACAGCCTTGAAGATGTGAAATTGTGCAACTCATTAAACATATTCAAAATATTACATAAGATTATAAATCATTATATAAAAACATAAATGGAATGTGCCTTCTGTATTATCGTATTTATTATAGCATAAACATGTACAGTGCAGCAATTACGTACATGTACATCAAAGTATCTTGCCCTTGTACCTTTTTCATCTTTCTTTGTTTTGTAAAAAGGTAAGCAAAATAAGTTATTGCTTCAGCCTATACATGTTTGGTCGGAAATGTGGTTATTTTCCGTGTGGTTATGAAATTCTGACTATGTTACCACAAATTGACTGACTGAAATAAACTGTTTTGTGTTTTTTATGTTGGGGAAGTGCTGATGTGCTCTTTCCTTTTATCACCAACTTAATTCATTCATTCATTCATTCATTCATTCATTCATTCATGTAGTTAAAGTCGATCTCACGGACAAATAACTACTTAAAAAAAGAATGACTTTGTGTCAAATACGCGATCAAAGAAATGTGGGTTTGTGTGCGTCAAGTCAATTCCAAATCACTGTGTAACCTAGAAAGTATGGCTAATGGTGGTGTTGTTTTTGTAAAGGTGAATTACATTTGTAATACAATTCTAAATGTTGTGCTTTGAAGGCGACCCATTGGGACGTGGAGCATTTGGACAGGTGGTGGAGGCAGCCGCCTTTGGTATCGAGAAAGCCACCACTTGTACTACTGTTGCTGTCAAGATGCTTAAAGGTAAATTATCTTTTCTGAACATAATATGTACACAGATATACTGTAGGCCCCCCACACACATCTACAGATAAATACAGACACATCACGCATTAATATTAATCCAGACAAGGACATAATCAGGCACACGCACGCACGCACGCACGCACGCACGCACGCACGCACGCACACACGCACACAGAGAGAGAGAGAGAGGTACAGTGATGGCTGTGTGTTCCAGAGGGTGCCACCTCCAGTGAGTACCGTGCCTTGATGTCGGAGCTGAAGATTCTCATCCACATCGGTCATCATCTGAACGTGGTTAACCTGCTGGGAGCCTGCACTAAAGCAGGAGGTGAGTCATCATACTGTAGTTAACCTGAGCCTGCACTAAACCAGGACGTCAGGCATGCTGCACTGCTATACACATGTTGGGAAAGAAGCAATGAACTTACTGTCCGGTGGAAACCAAAACCGGAGATGAAAAAATAACCTGTGTTTTAATGGATCCAATGTAGTTATTTGGTCACAAGCTCTTGTTTTCACTGGTTCAATATGAATAAAACCCACAGACACTTTTAACCACTTTCATCAACATGATACACAACGCATTGTGAGCTTGTAGATCAGTTTATTTTTGTGCCATTTTTGCTACTTTGGCACAATGTTACAATCTTGTACAACGAAGTACTGTAGGGCAGTTAGTTTACACAATATGTCCAAAAGAGACGATATATAAGGTTATCCTTAAAATGAGACTTGATTGTTTTACAGTGTATATAATGCACAGACCTCATAGGTTTACCATATATTTAGTTTTGTCAAAAAATTGTGATTTACATTTGATTTTACATTTATATTAAGTATGTATGCCTTACTTTACAGTACATTCACATTTGAGGCATTAGCCGGCATCATCTTCTCTCCATCACCCTTTCTCTCCACAGCGCCTATGATGGTGATTGTGGAGTACTGCAAACATGGCAACCTGTCCACCTACCTGAAGAGCAAGCGTGGAGAGTACAGTCCCTTCAAAGTAAACTCCCTCACTGCCTGTAAAAACAAGCCTTTGACATGCGCATACAGTAGCCTAAAATGAAATCTGTATTTAACCCGTCGTAATTATTAGTAGCAATTGCCACTATTAATACAGCACACAGGGAGCTGTTGTCTCCTGCTGTTGCTGTTGCAATGTCTTGGGCAAACTGGATACTGTGTCTTGGGCAAACCGGCGACCATCTCATGTCAGCCACTACTACCTCTCTCTTCAGTGAATGAATTCAATGATTTATGTATTGTATTTTTACGACCTGTCTCGCCTACGCTCACATCTGGTCTCAAACTTTTGTTAGAAGTCTGTGCCAGCGGCACAACAAGAGCTGCAAGCGCTGCATTTCACTGACGGTGTTGTCATTGTTGGCATATTTGGCATCTCTGTTTCTCTGCCCTAACAGAGGAAGAGGTTGAGTCACCAGGAGTGGGTGCGCGTGGCGGAGGATGTGACAGGAGGGGACCTGGGTCTGGGGAGCAGCCCGCACCTGGACATCTGCACCGGAACCGCTGTGTGCTCCACATTAGCCCACGACAACATGGAGAACGCCAAAGGTGCTGTACTAATTGATTTGATGTTAAACAACAAAAAAAAAGCTCGATACTTTTAAAGAATCATTCAATAATCTATTCCTGTTTTGTGAATATTGGTGAAAAATACCACCCTCCCACCCCCCAAAAAATGAAAAAAATCTAAATAGTGAAAATAGCTGATCTACAAGCTCACAATGCTTGTAGATTGGCTATTTTCAGTATATTTGGCTATATATTGGCTATTTAAGTATATTATAAAATAACGTTTAGTAAATTGAATCGTTGATATACAATTTATTTTTTATACATAAAAAACCATCTCTCGAGATGAATTAGATGAATCGGAAAAGTAATCGATAGCATAATCAAGAAAACAATCAGTAGTTGCAGCCCTACTGAAAACAACTCATATTTGCACAGACGTTGCTTGCAGTTTTTGTCCTGTGTTTTTAATTTGACACAATAAAGAATGTTGCTACTGAAATGTCTCCTGTGACCACAGAGAGCTCTGACTGTGACCACCTGACCATGGAGGACCTTATCAGCTACAGCTTCCAAGTGTCCAAGGGCATGGAGTTCCTGTCATCGCGCAAGGTGGGACCCACACCCCTCCTGCACATAATAGAGCCACACACAGTATATTGCTGTTGTTGGGAAGAAACCTATTCAAATGTTTTGTGTGTTTCCGTAAATGAACGCCCTACTTGATCGTAGTACACTGCAGCATCAAAAGAATTTGAATCCTGAAAAGTAACAGTTTTGTGTTTCACACATGTGGACTGTGGAGGGCCACTATATTTCCACACTCACTGCAGATGACCACATTGCCTGAAATTAAATGAAATGATTACTATATTTACCCAGGGTATCTGGGCTAAGCTCAAGAACTTGTTTCCAGCCAGGCCCTGCTCATAGAACACTTCAGCGGTGGTAATTTTAACATGTCGGACTGCTGATTCGAACTGGCGACCTTCCGGTATCAAGACCGTTCCGCAATCCGTTCGGCCACCGCTGCCTATCTCTGCTGTCGGGAAGAAACCACCTAACCAAAAATAAATTTTTCAGGAAATTAAGAAAACCTTATATTTTGAAAACAAAGCAATACTGCCTCATCAAAGTTAGTGTTGTGACTCTATATATTGTCAATTACTTGCATGAGAGAGAGAGAGAGGTGGTGGGGGTAGTTGCTTTTGCAGAGGGTCCAATGGAGTTAAGAGGTTTTGTCCAAACATTTTTTACTACTTTCCATTGGTTCAATATTTTCGACACAGACACAGGGTGTTTAATAGCACTGATTTATGCAACAAAACAAAAAAAATCTAAAACCTCAAACATGGAGTTAGGAGGTTTCCTCTCGACAGCAACGATATACTGTCAGGCAGAAGCCTCTTATCTGGCTTGATGGACTAGGACCATAGAGTATATATATAATAGAGACTGAACTAGCGCGAAGCTCCGCCCCCCCAGCTATTCATGTCAGTGGAAGTTGCTCAGTGGCGTTTTGAAGCACCCGGAAGACTGCCGGAAGTCCCTCCCAGGACCTCAACTTTGAGGTCCTGAGTGACGTAGGGCAACCGAGCGCTCAACGTTAAAGCCCAGCTGCACGGGGTTTCCCGGTCATGAATCCACGGGTCCGCCTGTAGTCCCTCCTCCTACCACTAGGACCCAGAGCTTCAACGTTGGAAAGTCTGCCTGCCCCCTTGACTAGGACACTAGGTCCTAGTCCCTCAAGCCAGACAACTATTCCCACAATCTTCAAATGCTGCATACAGTAGAGTCTGCAACTATATGCCCCCTGAACTCCTCGAATGGAAGCTGTCATCTGTTTGTCATTTCCGTTCTCTAAAATATACTGTACATAAAAAGAAAAATATATCTTACCATTTCTGCTAAGCAGCAAGCTAGATATCTCTGCTGTCGGGAGGAAACCTCATAACTCCAAATTTTTTCAGGAAATGAAAAATGTACATTTTTCAGGAAATAAAGAAAACCATATATTTTTAAAACAAAGCAATACTGCCTCATCAAAGTTGGTGTTGTAACTTTATATATTGTCAATTACTTCCCCTCAGTGTATTCACAGAGACCTGGCTGCCAGGAACATCTTACTGTCGGAGAACAACGTGGTGAAGATCTGTGACTTCGGCCTGGCCAGGGACGTCTACAAAGACCCCGACTATGTCCGCAAGGGAGACGTGAGTCCTGCTTCAACTACTGTACTAACCGCACTCCTGTCCCGAGACGCCTCTATTACTGTACATGCCACCAAGCAAGTTCCCTGTACAATAAAGTTGATGTACTGTACTCAAGTACTGTACTTAAGTACTTTTATTTTTTTTATTTTTTACTTTATTTGTGTATTTTCAATTTTCAACACCTTTACATCTACTCCACTATCTCAGAAGCGAACATGGTAATTTCACTCCACTACAATAATTTGAAAACTTTAGTTACCGTACTAGTTACTTTGTAGATTCTGATTATTATTACAAAACGTACATTAACCACTTCAGTCCTATATACTTTGGCTATTTGAAAATAGCTGATCTAAGCTAACAACACAATGCTTTGCGACGTTTTGTGAGCTTGTAGATCTGCTATTTTCCAATGGTTTTTTTTACATTTTGAAAATTTGCATATGGACGTTCTGTACAATAAATTATTTTACTTTTGGTACTTTAAAGGGTAAGACCACTTTTGTAGAGGTTTGGGTTGTGTAGTTACCTTGCCATGATGTAACTCCAAATGTGGACAAGAAATCAAAAATAATTTCTCCAGTGATTAGAAATTGATAATTCAAAATATGCTCCTCATTGACTTACATTGTACGCTGAAACAGCTCTCAAAGTCACTCTTTTAGTACGTAAACAAACACAAACAAAGTTGTTTCAGACAATATGGAGCAACACCAAAACTCATGTGGTTTTATTTTTTCATAAAAATGTTAACTTCCTGTTGATTTGTCCATTTTTATTCAGAAGAAAACCCGGACTGGATCCATGGATCCGGATCCAGATCTTCATATAGTAAAATCAACAGGAAGTTACCATTTTTATGAAGAAATAAAACCACATGAGTTTTGGTGTTGCTCTATATTGTCTGAAACAACTTTGTTTGTGTTTGTTTACGTACTAAAAGAGTGACTTTGAGAGCTGTTTCAGCGTACAATGTAAGTCAATGAGGAGCATATTTTGAATTATCAATTTCTAATCACTGGAGAAATTATTTTTGATTTCTTGTCCACATTTGGAGTTACATCATGGCAAGGTAACTACACAACCCAAACCTCTACAAAAGTGGTCTTACCCTTTAAGTATATTTTGATGCCAATAGTACATTTTGAAGACCAGACTTTTACTTGTATTTCTACATTGTGGTATTGGTACTTTTACTTAAAATGTCAGTACTTCTTCTTCTTTCAGTACTTATTCCTTCACTGTGTGTAGTAAACATTTGAATTGTGCTTGCAGGCGCGTCTCCCACTGAAGTGGATGGCTCCTGAGACCATCTTCGACAGGGTGTACACCACACAGAGCGATGTCTGGTCCTTTGGGGTCCTTCTCTGGGAGATCTTCTCTCTTGGTGAGTCTAGTGTCGGTTGGGGCCGCCTGCCGGTCACCATCATTACATGTTAGTTATAGTCTAGTGTCGGTTGGGGCCGCCTGCCGGTCACCATCATTACATGTTAGTTATAGTCTTGAGAATATATTTTCAAAGGAAAAGAGGGCGCTGTTTTTGTTTTGCCAATGGGTTAACAGATTGCATTTTAGTTGATTATTTTGTGATACAAATAATAGTGATTAATAATTTAGTTGTGTTTTTAGCATTGAACATTGGAAACATGGATAGAAAATTACATGTCTGCCTTCTGCCTTTTAACAGATTGCATTTTAGTTGATTATTTTGTGATACAAATAATAGTGATTAATAATTGTCTCCACCAGGCCGAAGGCATGGGGAGAGAGTATGTTTTGCACTCCGTCCGTGTGTGTGTCCGTCCGTCCGTCCGTGTGTGTGTCCGTCCTTCCGTCCGTCCGTTACCAGCTAATCTCCGGCACCGTTAACCCGGTCGATGCCAAACTTTGCACACACACTCCCTGGATGCCAACGATGAACCTCTGCCCCGCATTTTCCAGAACGGCCTGTTATAGCGCCACCATGAGGCAGCTTTTCTAATTTTTTACCTAAAACTGCACCGATCTGCGTGAAATGTTGCATGCACACTCCCTAGAGGCCAAGGACAAACCTTTGACCTGCATTTTCCGCATCTGCCTTTTATAGCGCCACCAGGAGGCCGACTTTTGTAAAACACATTTTTTGATATTACTCCTCCAGATTCTGTCCAAAAATCTCACAAATCGTTACACAGTATCTTTATGGTCATGTGCTCAAGTCGGATCTGTCCGATATTTCATATTCCATCCTAATTGGCTATAATTGGCTTTCAGTTTGCAAGATTGCCCCGTTTTGAACAAAAGCCTCAAATCATGAACGCAGCATGCAATTTACGTGAAATCTTTCACACATTTTCTTACTAGGCTGAGGAATATATCCCACCCTTTTCACATTGGCCTGTTATAGCGCCACCAACAGGTTGATTTTTGCAAAACACATTTTTGGAACAATGCCTCAAATCATCCAATTGCCATCAAAGGCAAACATGTTTATATTACTCCTAAACATTTTGCCAAACATCTCACACAGTCCTATCCTCCTGGTGGAGACCTGTGCCCAGAAGGGCACTTTTTCTAGTTTAGTTGTGTTTTTAGCATTGAACATTGGAAACATGGATAGAAAATTACATGTCTGCCTTCTGCCTTTTATGCTTTGTAAACAAACATCACACAGATGTGCCAAAAAAAGAAATGAGTGGCAGTGACAACGACGATGTTGTGAGCTTGTAAATCTGCTATTTTTGACAATTTCTGAAAGTTTATTCACATTTTTGATAATGTGTGCTCTAATTTAACTTCGCAGTAAGTGCACAGTTATATTGACACTAGCCCTAGAATGTCTGTGATCTACATACATTTCATGTATTCCAAATACACAGCCATAGATCGGTCCCATCCGCACGTGGTTAGCAGACTGACATCCCATAAATGTGCTCCGCACGGTGTGTGTCTTGCTCGTATTCATGCCATGGCCTTAGGGGCCATAGGGGTGTCATGGTGGATGCTTGGGCAGTCAGGGATCTCCAGCGCTCACGGTGTTATAGCCTGGCTCCAGCCCTGAATTGCTACCATTAAAAAAATATGTCCTGGCGAAGTGAAACGAAATGAAAATTCAGACTGAGTGTCAGGCTAGGTCTTCAGCTGTGCGTAGCAGGGTTTGGAAGCTGCAGCCAGTCCATTCCTTGATGTTGTCCATCCAGGACTTTCTCTGCCTGCCTCTTCTCCGCTTTCCCTCTACTGTCCCCTGTAGGATGGTCTTTGATAGCGATGGTCTTGTGAGTCATGACATGACCATACCAGGCCATTATGCGACATTTTACTGTTGAGAGTAGAGGCTCCTGTTCTCCAGTGACTATCTGTCTAACGTAATCATTTGCCCAGTGTTATTTATAAGGTGTGTGTACTCACCCAATAATTCATTCCTAAGACTTGGAAGTCAGATATTGTCCTCTAGTTTCATATTAATTTCAAAGTTCTGGCAGAAAGCTTTTTAGAAAACATGGTTTTCTAAAAACAGGTTTTCTAAAAAAAACTATGTTTCTATGTCAGTGGCTCAAACATTTTCATGTCAAGGACCCCCAAAAATATATCCAGGGACCCTCCAGAAGAAAATATTTAAGTTAAAAATGTTCGCTCTGAAAGAATATATTCAAACATTTGGGCCACATTTTCATGATTTTTCAAAAATAGCAGACCTACAAGCTCATAGCACTGCACTCAGTGCACTATGAGCTTGTAGATCTGCTATTTTTCAATAGCTAAAGTACAACAAAAGGGGTTCCCGCCCCAAAATGGGTTAAAATATCTCTGAGCTGCATACGGACGACATTCTCTCAGGGCACGGGGCCCTGAAAGAATGCAGGACTGAATATATCAAAACTTCCTTTGGGAAGCACATTACTCCACATAGCCACATATCGCAACGCACCTGTCAATTGTGTGCCCCATATGTTTGTGCTTCCTAAACATCGACTGTTTCCAAAGGAAGTTTTCATATTTTCAGTCGAACACTCATTTCAGGTCCGGCCTCAGAAAATGTTGTGTGAATCTTGTGGAAAAGTGGAGATATTTTACTAAACACACGTTTTCTATCAGAACTTTCAAATTGATATGAAACTAGAGGACAATATCTAACTCCTAAAGTCTTAGGAATTAATTATTGGGTGAGCAGCTACACACAGATTTATGCCATGCATTTCAGTCTTCTAACCGCTAGCGGATGGGACCTATCTCTGGCTGTGTATTTGGAATACATGGAATGTACAGTATGTAAGATTACAGACAGTCTAGGGCTATATTGACACATACACACATTCCTGCTGAAGTTAAAGACGAGGACAAAAAAAGGTCTCAAAATAAAATAAAATAATGGTAAGCTCCATCCACACAATAGAGAAAAATAACTGATTGGCTTAGGTATTGAGTAGCTCCATCAATCTAAATCAGTGTAGATTATTACTTATTACACTTCTGATTATTACAAAATCAGAAGTGTAAAAGATCAACTCAATTGAACTCAGTTGTAAAGAAAAAAACAAGAAAAAAAAACATCAAAGGAATAGGAATTTAGTACAAAATGTGTAAACCACTGCATCATTGATCATCCTAATAACCCTTGGACACTTGGAATAAACATAATGGTTGCAGTGCAGTGTCGGAGCACCTGGCTAACTAGCGCTACGTGTCCTTCTGCAGGGGCTTCTCCATATCCTGGAGTCTGCATCGATGAGTTGTTCTGCAGGAGGCTGAAGGAAGGAACCAGGATGCGAGCACCCGACTACGCCACCACTGACATGTGAGTGGAAGCATGACATCACACCAGTGATTCCAAACTACTGGTGGGATACCTAAGATTAACTTACGATTTTAACGATAATATAGGTCTAGCGTTAATGTAAAAACTCAGACCCGTCTGAAGTGAGTGGTGCTGTACTGTACTGTACTGTACTGTACTGTACTGTACTGTACTGTACTGTACTGTACTGTACTGTACTGTACTGTACTGTACTGTACAAGCTCTCCTCCCTGGCCCGTGTGTGTGTGTGTGTGTGTGTGTGTGTGTGTGTGTGTGTGTGTGTGTGTGTGTGTGTGTGTGTGTGTGTGTGTGTGTGAGACACTTGGTGGTGTGTTAGGCTGCGGAACAGTGACACTTGGTGGTGAAAATATGCTATTTCCGTGCTCAGACCCAGGGACACAGCCAGGGACACACATTGCTGTCTATAGGAGTGGCTAGCACCACTCCAAAAAATGAACGTAGAAAAATGTCACAGTAGTTTTTATTGTGATGCCAATAAATAGGAACATAGGCCCTCAATTTATCAAAATATGGGTGTACGCCGAAATTACCGCAATTTTCGGCATTTATTATTTGCGCCAACGTTTGATTTTGAACTTGAGCCAAGACAAAAACCACGTCTGGTCGGGAGCTGTCGTACGCTTTGTCCTCACCTGTTTTTCTGTCGTAGAACAGCGGAGCAGCATTGTTTGACCAGCTGAGAGGCTGTCACAGGCATCGAAACATATGTATTCACTCCTAAAATGTTTATATAAAACTATGTATATGGGCTAAATGTAAAAAAGAAAAAAAAAGTAAAGGAATACATCAACGATGTGTCTTTGTGTCATATGAAATTAGTAGGAGATTTCCAACTTTACAAGCAAGCAATTAAAATCGCGCATTTAAAAACAATGTTGCAAGTTAGATGCGTAAGCCATTTAAACAGTGTTTTGCATGATGAGCGCATACATGCGAGGATTTGGGCTGTCTGTGCTGAAATATTTCCATGGAGAGTATAGTGCAGCGCTGAAGCTGCGGAGAGTCCCAACTTGGGTAGCCTACTGTAGCCGAATCTACAGCAGGCCGATGTCTTTCTGGAGTTACAGTATGTGCAATCTCCTCCTCGTTTAATAAACCCGACGCGTCGCTCGAATGCCAAATGTGCCGTGCCAGCGCAAGTGGGAACGCATCGGAGATAGTATAGCCTAAGCCAGCCTGCAGCCCACCACACCAACACCACTGTCCAGTGCCACATGAGGCTATACGGTTTTGGCTGCAATATTCATATAATTGACAGTTGACAGCGAGGCAATTTAAATAGACTGTCGGACGTGCATGGTCAATTGGTCACGGTGTCACGGACGGACCACAGTGATAGAGAGAGACAGACAGGACAGGAGATGCACCTTGCAAAACAGCAGTGCGTGCGCGCCTATTTGTTATATAATTCATGGTTCACAGGTTCAGGTTTTCGTTCACTAATATATCTTGTTGTATATTAAATGAATAAAGACTTTAATAATTTAATATACAACTAACAACACAGTGACAGTTGCTTGCAAATTGCGATATGTGCGTGCGTGCGTGCGTGCGGGGGGTGAGGCGTGCAGCAAGGGAAGCGAAGCGAGAGGAGAAACAGACAGGGTAGTCCTATACAGCTTTATTTAATTCATGCAGGTTTATTTATTTAAGATACAACAAGTTGCGTGTGCGTGCGTGCGTCTGTGTGTGTGTGTGTGTGTATGGGAGGGGGCAGCAGAAACTTTTTTTTCCCTGTAACCATGGTTTCCAGGTCGTATTGCAGTTGTTCATGTCGCAAAACCGAGGGCGCAGCTAGATTTTATAGGGCGTGCCAGATTGATTTCAGCCGTCACATTTATCACTGCTAGGAATTAAATTAGGAAGGAACAGCTGTCTACGATCACTTTGTAAATGCCGACCCGACGTGGGTGTACTACGAATCCTACACTCGAATTTGGGGCAGAATTTGCACTCAATTGATAAATGAGGGCCTTAAAGTGTACTTAAAGTGTACTATGGCCACAAAAACTATGTCTAAAGCAGAAAAGGTTGGGAACCACTGCCACAGTGTTACAGTTTGTTGGAGTTTATGCAGCAAATGAGGTCTAACGTACACCACAGCAGAGCGTGTCTCTGGCCTGCTGCCAATCTAATGCCTTTGGTTTCCCTCCAGATACCAGACCATGCTGGACTGCTGGCTGGAACGTCCAACAGACAGACCCACGTTCACAGATCTGGTGGAGCACCTGGGAAACCTGCTGCAGGCCAGCGCTCAACAGGTCTGCTCCTCTGAACATCAGTACAGCCATGTACAGTGTTGCTGTACCTCCGTGAATGCGAAATGTTGCTCACTAAAAATGAAATAGCACTGAAGCAGATTCAGTTTACCAGGTATGTGTTTGAGGATGTGGATTCTTTTTTTGTTTTTGCCTCCAGGATGGAAAAGACTACATTCCTCTCACAGACGGGGAGCTGCAGGGGGCCCTAGCAGGACTTGACACCAAGGGCCCCTTCACTAGGCCCCAAAGTGGAGACACCATTGCGCTGCAGTATGACAATGCCCCACTCCTTGGGTCAGTACAGTATGGGCCATGGGGGGGGGGGGGGGGGGGGTGTATCAAAAGCAGAGGCATGGAATCCCCACTACTGTAGGCCTAAGTGTGCTAGCCTGGTTAATAAACCAGACCGAATCAGCCGTTGGCAAAAAAAAATTGCCTACCAGCGGATTACGGTCTGGCGAGGCTCAGTAGCACGCCTCTTTCCTACAACCGAGAACAGGTCGGACCAATCGGGACACGGTATGCAATATGGGCGGGCTTTGGTACAGTGACGTTCAATGCTTGAGACTTTTGACTGACAGTAGCTCTGACCAATTGCGTCAAAGAGAAAATGTTTGAACCCGCCCCCCGGGAAATGAAATCCAAGTGGAGCCAGCCCAGACTAATATACCGCGACAGTGTTGTGTGATATTAGTCTGGCTTATTAGCCAGGCTATAAGTGTGCAGGAGTGTGAATGGCTAATAAAGCTAGTTTTTTCCCCTCTGCAGGTTGGCCCAACAGAGTGAAAGGAGCAGTCGGCCGCTCAGCATCAAGACATTTGAGGACATCCCTCTGAAGCGTAGCAGCATCATGGTTAGTGTCGTCACCCACCCCCCCCGCACACGCACGCACAAGTGTTTGTGTGTGTGATTGGACATTTTTAGAGGTTAGGTTTAGGAGAAAGAGTCAGAGTTCTGCCTGATTGATATTTGTACCGTACCAAAAACGTGTGTGTGTGTGTGTGTGTGTGTGTGTGTGTGTGTGTGTGTGTGTGTGTGTGTGTGTGTGTGTGTGTGTGTGTGTGTGTGTGTGTGTGTGTGTGTGTGTGTGTGTGTGTGTGTGTGTGTGTGTGTGTGTGTGTGTGTGTGTGTGTGTGTGTGTGTGTGTGTGTGTGTGTGTGTGTGTGTGTGTGTGTGTGTGTGTGTGTGTGTGTGTGTGTGTGTGTGTGTGTGTGTTCGTTCCGACAGGAGGGACATACAGACAGCATGAGGCTCTCCCCAGAAGAGATGAAAGACCACCAGCTGCCACGCACGCCCAACTTCAGGTGAGGCCACCTGTATGTAACCTTTCTTACATTGCACCAGCGGTTCCCTAATGGTGTGCTGAGGCACCCTGGTGCCTTGGGATTTAGTGACAACCACCATAATAATAATAATTAGGGGTCAAGCACGAATTCCGAAGACCGAAGGTATAGCTTTTTTATTTATTGCTGTATGATGATGATGATGATGATGATGATGATGATGATGATGATGATGATGATGATGATTGATTGATTGATTCTTTATTTAAGTGTCATGCTTCTGAAGAAGCCCAGCCCATATGGACTTGCAGGACACTTTTAACAGTTTGCATAAACAATGGCAATAAATTACAATAAACCAACATGACGGTTCACAAACAATGATCAAGTGAATACTAAACTAACTAATACACCCAAAATTCTTACATGGCAGATTACATAATATACGACCTAAAATAAAATACCATAAATTAAAATACGCCATTGGGCCTGTAACAGGAGACCTGACATGGACCTACTTGAAGAGCTGAGATTGTCTTGAAACAAATTGTCTTAAATACTTCATGATTAAATAACCACTCTAACTTCTGAACATCATCTTCCCAGAATAGTTCAGGTTTTTGTTGTTGCATTGCCTCAAATAATGGAACCCTCAAATCATCATACAGTGTACGGTAAAACATAAAATGTCAACATCATTTAGGTCACATACATTACATAATCTATTCTCTTCTGGCACCGTTAAAAAACAACCTACGAGGCAGGATACCAGTTCTCAGCTGGGCACACAATGAGCATTGTATTACTTTTATGGCTTGACCCCCGTCTTATTGCTGCTTGCAGCTATATTTATTATTATTATTATTATTATTATTATTATTATTATTATTATTATTATTATTATTATTATTATTATTATTATTCAACTATACAAGAAGTTATGAATGGTTCAGATGTGCCATGAGATGTGGACTAGCCCTTCACAAAAACCGTTATTCTATAGTCTATACCAGGGTTCCCCAATAGGCGGGGGAACCCTTTTTTGGGGGGTGGTCCCAGATATAAATGGCATTAAATGGGGGTCAGTAGCCTGTGCATGTCAAACTGGGCATCCTTTTCAAATGGGGTCCTGCCCTGAAAATGAATTTTCAGGTCAAGACCTCGACCTCACGCGTGCGGACTCGGCCCCCAGCCTGGTACCCTAGTCAAAATATGGCCCTCGAGGAAAATTAATTGGGGAACCCTGGTCTATACTATCAAGTACTGGCATAGTGCAGATTCATGGCATAGTTGCAGAGTATGATCTACTGCAGTGCATTCATGTAACCACTTAAACCCTACACTCAGGGTTAAGTTAGCACTAGCCTCAGTACCCAGGCTTTCACAAGATGTTACTATGCGGTAGCATGCTGTCTCGTGTACTATACTGTAACCCATGTGTTAAACAACGTCCCATCCTCTGCCTGGGCACAGCCAACTGATCATGTACTATACTGTAAGCCCATGTGTTAAACAATGTCCCATCCTCTGCCTGGGCACAGCCAACTGATCATGTACTATACTGTAAGCCCATGTGTTAAACAACGTCCCATCCTCTGCCTGGGCACAGCCAACTGATCATGTACTATACTGTAAGCCCATGTGTTAAACAATGTCCCATCCTCTGCCTGGGCACAGCCAACTGATCATGTACTGTACTGTAAGCCCATGTGTTAAACAACGTCCCATCCTCTGCCTGGGCACAGCCAACTGATCCGCAGTAAGAGCAAAGAGTCGCTGGCCTCGGAGTCGTCCAACCAGACGAGCGGCTACCAGTCGGGCTACCACTCCGACGACACGGACACGCCCATCTACGCTAACGAGGAGGTGATCCTGAAGCACAGCATGATGAGGCGGCCTCTACCGCCGCCCAAGACGGCCCACAAGTACAGCGCGGAGGTCCGCTACAGCACGCCGCCGGTCTGACCCCGCGGATAGTCCACCCCCACCCACCACCACCAATAGTATCCACCAGGGATGGAAGCATTCACTCAACCTCATGAGTGTGAGCAAGCAAGCGTGTGTGGTGAACAAGCGAACTCAAAACTAGATTAAGTGCTTTAACTAGGGCATCAGGACACATTTCTTCGTCCACCGATTTAAATCCCAAATTTGAATCGATATTTTACTTTCTCGTGATGCATTGTTTCATCCCTTGTATCCAGTATCCCTATACACCTCTCTCTCTCTTACTATCCTTATGACTGATTTACTTGGATTGGACATAGTCGTTCTACAAGCTCACAACACGTCGCGACGTGACGCACTGTGAGCTTGTAGATTGGCTATTTTTGATGCTCGACCCGGCCACGCCACTAGGCAGATCAGGCTTAAATGAGCCTTCTTTCACTGTACAGAGCTCTTTTGACCTTAGGCAGCACTCAACTAGGAACAATCACCCGCTAATAGGAGCTTTGTTCATTATGGCGCTATTACACTATTTTCTCAAAAGATAACTTAATATATTCATCGGGGGAGGGAGGGGGGAGGAGAGAATTGATCTTTCTACAAAGAACAGGGCTCTCTGCGGTCCGCAGGGAGAATGCTATCGTGTTTACACAGCGAGCGGAGGGTCTGTGGGGGAGTCTAGATGACGTGGACACACCTACTTCCTGGCCGAGCGGAGTCCACCCAGTTCCTCTATTGCAGGAAATGGCAACAGAAATGTTAGACAATTGAGTGCGCAAGTGTTTTCTTTCTTTCATTTTATTTTTTTGCGTCGATTGTGACATAATTGTTGGAGGGAACCAAGCACTAAGGTTTTATTTTTTATTTTTTTGTTGTTAATAAAACGTTTGATGGGTAAGGACACGGTTCACCCTCGGCGCGTTGTCTTGTACAGTTCCTTTATTCATATGACTTTATCATACTATGTTGTCAAAGGTGTATTATTAACTATACGTGTGATAAATGTATCTAGTTTTATAAAAATAAATATACCTGCAGATTAAGAGCATTCATTTGTATTCATTTTTTTATCATGCCACTGCCAGTGTCATTTTACTATGCTCCGATATTATAATATTGGTTATGTGATCTGAGGTCATTTAAACCTATCCCACTTTGTTTTTGTTTTCATTGTACTGTATGTCCAGTACAGAATGTTAGGCATGTCTCTGTACAGTACACCCCACATCCTCTCTCTGGGTCTTACTGACCCCTAAGAAAACAATAGCTCTGTCGTGTGTGTGTGTGTGTGTGTGTGTGTGTGTGTGTGTGTGTGTGTGTGTGTGTGTGTGTGTGTGTGTGTGTGTGTGTGTGTGTGTGTGTGTGCACTCCCTAAGGACACAATACAATCCAACCTTGGTTATTTTCTGCTCCACTGCTCTAAGTCACCTAGCTCTTCCATACTCCTATTCATACTTAGTTATTGTGAGCTGCTGGCCTGTAGCTACAGCCAGTCTGTAACCAACTCCACTAGACCGTCTTGGTGTTGAGTGGAAAGTATTACTAGGTTGTTCCGGGCTCTGGTGATGCTATAGCTAAATGAATAATGTAGTTAGACCCGTTGTGTTCACCTTGTCTTTGTTGTGAGGGCTTTCACAGTGTCTTAAGATGTTTGTTTTGTGTGTGACCATAGCCCCTTGATGTGGCAGGAAATTAGGCTTCACATAAATCAGGTAATTTGATCACAACCTACAATTTAGGAGTTCAAAGACAAGAATTCGTCTACAGTTTTGATGACTTCCTAGAACTTCTAATGGTCGATGGTCTTTGTACCAAAACAAACTCATTAATGCACATTGAATGTGTACATAATTACTTTGCTCCATTACAAATGCGTCTACACACAGAAAAATAAAAGGTGACTGCCTGCCAAATGGAGCTGATACTTTCAGAAGGTTCTTTAAAATGTATAGAACCATGATGTCGGTCCACTCCCTTTACCCCTCAACACCAAATCTCTTCGACAAAAATAGATGTTCTACAAGCTTGCGTTAACTTTGTTGCAATGTGTCACATTGTTAGCTTGTAGATATTCTATCGTCGGCAGATGTTTGCCTATTAAGATTTGCACAAAATTGGGATGCTTGGGTTTAAGTGGTTCAAGGTGCCTCAAAGAACCATCAAAAATGGTTCTTTTAGGAAAGAACTTTGACAAAAAGGTGGAACATGTGGCGGTGCGTCGGAATTCCAGGGATCATTCACTAAATTGTGCTGTTGTTGGTAACGTGCCACCATATAGCCTTTTAAAGAACCACTTTTTTCTGTGCAGTAATGTTGGGCAGATAGCATATGAGGTGCCAACCTGACTATTATGGATGGTGTGTGAGAGTACACAACAACAAATGTCACCCGCAATCATGGACAACCGACGGGCTAATTATAGCGTAGCGGAGGAAATGACTTGCAGCCTCTGAGAAGATTGTTTTCAAGCTCCCACACGCATTACTATATAGTGTACATTCAGAAGGGACAGCTCAGTGCTATTGTCTTCATCGGCCAAACTAAAAGTCTGCTCATTTTTCCCTTTTAATGACACTAAAAGCCATTTTAGTTGATAAGGTGACCACCGAAAACTACAACATGACGTCACGGTCACGCTGCGGGGGTAAGCAACTCGACTGCTCACCCAAACACATATCTCTGTTTTTACCCTCTATACTCTATGGTTTTTACTAACCATCGTTTTGGTGGTCACCTTATCACCTAAAAGTGGAGTATGAATAGGGCTTAAAGGACTTGTGTAGGTCACATACAGACAGGGAGTTATGGGTTTGCCTAAATATGCAACATTGTAGCTCCTGAAATTGACCACTTTGGCCAAGAATGGGTGACCGGACGCCTCTTATTGATCTACCATGCGATCAATTTTGGCAATAAAAAAACAAACATTATTATCCAACATTGTTTGTTGTGCATAAAACTAGGGATGTCCCGATCGTGTTTTTGTATCTGCCGATACCGATTTCTCCTAATCCGATATTTACATTTTTATAGGACACTTATGCCATATCACAATAGTACAATATCCAAAATCACAGACAATATCCATTCTAATATCATGATATGGATATAATATTGATAGGATGTCCCGATTATTTTTTTTAGCTCCTGATCCGATTCCGATCATCATTTGAAAATGACGTGATAGGCCCCGATTTCCGATCACGTGATCGGATCAACCCTACATAAAACCTTTCTCCCAAAATGGTCAGAATATATTTTACTTTTTTGCCCCTCCTCCTATGCCCAACTTTCCGGGTCTGTGTGAATTGGCTAGTGGTTGGCTGATCACCCCGTAGCGATGATTTGATTGGCTGAGCAAAGTACGCATTGAACATACAAGTGAGGGCAAAAATGAAGACGCCAAAAGTGATTGGCTGGAATGACATTTGTGATGATTTGATTGGCTGAGCACGGAATGTGATGAAGTGTGATTTTTATAATTATTGGCTCATTATTTGTCAGGATTTAATATGAAGTTATTGACTTATTCTGGTTGTGTCATTCTAATTAGAATCCACTAAAAATAAAATATAAAAGCAATAGTGGTTTTCGCTGTCTGACACTGGGTCATCACGCCAGCCTTCTTGGAGAGATCATATGCCCAACAAGTATGCCCAGTTGCCCACCCACCCCTGACTTAAGCCCAATTTTCAAATATTCTCTAATTTCTTGTGAAACTAGCCGATCTATAAGCGCACGACGTGTTGCGAAAAGATTTAGAAATGTTTTCAACATTTTCTACTATAATGACTTCCCCAAAATACTGTAGGGCAGTGGTTCCCAAAGTGGGGTCCGGGGACCCCCAGGGGTCCTTGGGGGAGTTCCAGGGGGTCCCCAGCTAAATGATAGTTTGGAACCAAATGGACCCTTATGGGTCTGTAACTCTGAGAGTGTACAATTGGAACCAAATTCTCAGAGTTAAATAAACATAGGCTAGATATTACAATATAAATTGGGTCCCAGAGATAGAAATGCCATTAAATGGTGGTCCTTAGACTAATGCATGTCAAACTGGGGGTCCTTGAAATTAAACAGGCTTTGCTAGAGCTGTAAAAATCTTCTCTTATGGGTGGCATATCTTTTCAAATGGGGTCCGCAGGCTAATTAGTGTCAATTTGGGGGTCCTTGACAATGACATGAAAACGTTTGTAAACCACTGCTGTAGGGAGACTAGGGACACCAGGTTTGAAGTGGTTAATAGATGGATAATAACAGTGGTGTAAAGTAGCCTAACTATAATTTGGAGGTATTTGTACTTGAGTATTTTCAATTTCCAATACTTTTAATTCTACTCCACTACATCTCACAGGCAAATATTGTACTTTTACTCCACTACATTTATTTGAACAAACTTTAGTTACTAGTTACTAGATTTTGATTATTATTATTATTATTATTATATACATATTTAAAAAAACATGCATACTTCAATAGCCGATCTACAAGCTACAAGCTGTGTCGCATCGCCATTCATTGTGAGCTTGTAGATCAGCTATTTTCAAAAGATGTTTAAACATTTGAAAACTTGAAATGGGACATTCTGCATAATACGTTCTTTCTACTTTTGGTAGGCCTACTTTATAGGCTACATTTTGATACCAATACTTTTGTATTTTTACTCAAGTGCATTTTGAATTCCGGACATTTACTTGTAACGTATTTCTACATTGCAGTATTGATATTTTACTCAAGTAAAACATTGAGTACAGCGAGTACTTTTTCCACCACTGGATAATAATCAATGGAAGTGAGTAAAGGACCCAGGCATTGAAACTAAAGCTTGCTATACCAGAACTGATCCACAGATGTCAGTATTGCTCTTATTTGCAGTAGCCTACACTTCACCTCTACTTGGATCTGGGGGATAACTGAGCAACAGCGACCTCTACTGCTTTAATTGTGTACATTATGTATGATTCCTTATTCCAGTTTTATTTACATCATATGCATGTTTCCGAGTGTGAACGTGACTGATTACTAGGAATACTGGACAACTCACCCCGGTGAGTTGTTTTCACTTTCTGACATGTCGGGGTGAGTTGTCTGTACTTTCCGCTGGGGCGAGTTGGGCGAGAAAGTACGGACAGCTCACCCCGAAAGTCCAGACAACTCACCCCAGTGAGTTGTCTTCACTTTCTGACATAAGGAGTACAGCGTCTCTCTCTCTCTCACTCTCTATGCAGCATTGAGGGGGGGGGGGGGGGGGGGTCGTTTGTGGATAATGTTTGCGCTTCAAAGGCAGAGTCTCACGGCTGTACAAAGTTGCTAATTAGACTGCACTCCCAACGCACGCATGATCAATCAATCACAGTTCTAATAGGCCTACTTATACTGACTGAATTACATCTGAATAGCAAAGCAATATTGACCCCCCCCCCCCCAACAACGATGATGATATGGCTACTGCTAGTTATACATTCGCATGTGAGAAATTACAAGTGATCTTATATAACCATTCAGCCATCTGGAGTAACCAAATTAGGAGGGGTTCAGTTCACATTTCTTCAGAAGTTTAAAACACACACACACACACACACACACATCTCCATTTTGGCAGGAATATGCTTGGAAGATGGAAACAATGTTGCACATTCATCTAATCATATGGGTAGGCTACTGGGTAGCCTACATACAAACAATAATGTTTGTATTTGTAAGGTTTATTAAATGTATGAATTTGACCTTGACATACTTAAAGGGGAATAGCACTCATTTTCGACATTTTACTGTGTCATAAATATATTTACATCTGTAGCCTATATTGTGATTATGCTATCATGCCTTGACTTAATTATACTTATATATTATTGTAGAAATTGTTGTTGTTGTTGTAAAGTTCTGAAAATAGACTACTTCAATATCCAATAGGAACTATGTCACCATTAGTTCTAAATTCACGCCTTTTTTCCATTACTGGATACATTTTTCCCTTTATTTATTTAGTTCTTTATGATTTCCTGTTTTCATTTCATAGAAGTGTATATCTTTACGTCTGTAAATGTTCTGATAAATTTAAACCGAAAGACCCTAATGTAAACAAGTCTTAGTGCTTTTTGGTCTGCTTTTGTTTGAAATGTACCCTAGTGTGAAATAACATCATAATAATGTATGATCAATCAATCACAGTTCTAATATTCAGTAAAGTATTATTGTGCAATATTCAGTAAAGTATATAAAA